>NC_134275.1:30337130-30644438 GCF_031893055.1 Leptodactylus fuscus
TAAAATGGGGGGGTAAAATAAGATTAGCGGTGCCTGAATAGCCCTTTTAAAGGCTATTCAGGCATGTGTGGAGCTCATACAGCATATTTTTGCTGATAGAGCCCCTTTAAGACACTAGAAATGGGAGATTCAGGATGTAGGGTCAGCTGCACTCTACACAATGCCATAAAGGAGAGCAAGTCACTGTATAGTCAGTTTTAGTATGGCGAGAGGGGTCCCCACAGTTTAACCATCCAATTGCTGAAACCCCTACAGCTGGACCACTGATCTTAATGGAGAAAGTGACAGCTTCCTTACTTTCCAGCAGCCAGGGCATCCTTATTTCCTGCTGGTAGACCTCCTCAGTCTAAAGTAATACAGTGAATAGAAGGACGAGAGGAGGGAGATGCAGCTGCAGTAACATAACATGTAAGAATATGAGAGGAATTGGTGAAGAAGGAGGAGACTTCTTGTTGCCTTGGATAGTTGGAAGAGGATATTATGTATACAGATTGCTAGGGCCAGTCATCCGAAGGCTGCACGTACTGTATTATGTAAGTTATCCCAGCCATAAGTTTCAGGTTGAGATTTCCTTTAAGATATAATCCAGTCCCCAATCCATCCAATAAACATCATCACAATGAGAGATTATAAGGAGACCACTTATCGTATTAGCTTTAACTAATATGTGATAAATATTATATAGGAGCAAAGTAGAGCCCAAAATAATATTAGATAGAAATATTGCTGTCCAGGCTTTGTTAATGTGATATGGAAATCCTCCGCAGAGTAGAAATCAATATCATTATGTGGAAGCAGGATACAGAGCGAGCGCCACAGTCCTAGAGTCCAAAGCAGTGCTGACACATCGGCAATACAGGAAGTTATATGTCAGTAATAACATCACATGATGCCAGGCCCGCAGCAGAGAAGACTGCAGGAAAGGAGGAACAAGGCACAAACGCCAAAGTAATCCACTTATTCCACTTACTGAGGCTTGTTACAGGCCCTCCGACAGATTGATGTCATGTCCCAGGCAATCGGCTTCCTGTCAAACTGTCCGTGGCGTGTGGAAACATATTTATGGCAGTATTGTCTTAAAGGGATTTTCCAGTACATGAAAATCAAAAGGGCTATGTATAGAGGGATTAAAGGAATTGTCCAACTCATTGTTTACTCTCTAAAAGTGTTGCTCAAGGGGCCATAAACATAGAAATAACTTCACAGAACTCTTCCCCGGCCTCTGTTTTCAGCGGCAACAGGTGCAGTCTTCTGTTTGCACTGGGTTACCACTGCAGCCAAACACAGGCCATAGCTGTGACCTCTTCACAAACAGCACATGTGTATATATGCCATTGGTTCTAATGGGAGATCATCTACCTCCACTCTCCCCATTGAGAACACATGCACACTCTGCCAAGCTGAGCATACACACGTATGGGGGAGTAAGAATAAATAGCTGTTCATGGCCACCTTTTGATCTCTGTATTGTGTAATCCTTCTTATATTCCTCCAAGACATGTCTGAATTAAACTGAGAACTGGCTGTCAATATGGTTTCTCCCCACCCAGTGTCAGAGTGTGCAGGGACTTATCCTTGTGTAAGGGAAGTGATGACTAGTTCCATATCCAGGAGGAATAACAGAACCAACCCAATGCAGAGATGTAAGAAAAACACTCCTTAGTTGTAACTGAATAAATCAGTAACTCATAAGACAGACATGTCAGAAGTGGGTGACATCTCTAGAAAACATCCAGAGGCTCCTGGAACAGTCACCAAATCTCCAGGGCTGCAGAAGCTACAAGGACAGCAGAGCTTTCTGTATTAGAAAATGCGACCCCGGGGTTCAAATTCCTCTTTTTTGGGGGGGGGGGGGGGCAGTAGATGACTGTACAAAGGGGACAGGGAATAATCTGCAGCATATGAAGTGCATTACATCTCTGCACCCCACCCCACCCCCAGCTCATAAAACTTATTAATTTGTCTTTAAGAAGCAGCATAACTTGTAAGAGGTTAATTTACTTATAGACGACCTTTCACCTTTTCTTTACATAATCGTCCGAGACCATTTGCGAGCTGATCGTTCCATTACAATTACCCTATTAGCAGTCCTGGTAGAGATGATCACAATCTGTAATTATTGTAATGAGGAGTAATCCAATTAGCGTATCGCCCATAAACACAAGCAGCGCCATAGTGCGGATCAGGGTTTACCTCCATTGTAATATGTGATTCTCCCCCACAGGTCAGGACTCAGGGCCCTATTCTTACAGCCAGTGGAAAGAATCCTGTCATGGAGCTAAATGAGAAGAGAAGAGGGCTGAAATACGAGTTAATATCGGAGAGCGGGGGAAGCCATGATAAACGCTTTGTAATGGAGGTAAGTTACAGACTCCTGATTACATTTCTACTGTTGTGCCCCTGTATAAATACACAATAGGTAAGTCAGTGCAGTGAATGACCCCACCAGCCACCTTACTGAAGAATTAGGGGATGGGTTCGGGTCCTCCTGCGGTGTCTTCTTTGTTGGCTAGTGGTAAGTTTCTCTATGTAGTCTCATATTGAGCATCTCAGGTTTTACAGTACCCCATAGTCAGAGAATATACAGGATAGGGGATATCTTGCAGAGCAGCGGGGGGTCTGGCCACCGATCTGTAGAATTCTCTGACTGAGGCGACGTGTCTGACTCCATACTTTTCAATGTGAGTGCCAGAGATAGCTGAAGGAGAGCGCTCATTTATCTCCAACTCTCCCATTGTCACAAATGGAGCAGGGCACATGTTGTCTGACCACTGCACCATCGAGAATGAGATACAAAAAGCCCCTGTTCTCCTGACCAGTGCGGGACTTAGCCGTTGACACCCACTAATCTGCAACTAACTGAGATGGCAAAAAAAAAAACTTTAAATATACAACAAGAGTTTGGCAGCTCCTACAGAAAATACTTATCTCAAGAAATAACATTGTTCACTGTCTCTATCTGGTATTGTAATTAAGCCCCCATGTGGATGAGCCGCAATACTATACACAGCCTGCGGACAAAAGTGGCACTGTTTTGTAATCCCGTTCCATCCCGGTAAAGTACCTTCAGGAAAGGTCCTCGGATGTCTCTAGGAACTGGCAGAGTCTTGCCCAGTGGTTTACGTTAATGTATATAGAATATGTAGGACTAGTAATGGTGGTCATCGTTGTCCTAACAACTTTCCTTACACATTATGTATACTGCCCTCATGCCCTTTTTAGCATGTTCTTAGTAGATGTGTTTACACCCAACCATGGACAACTCACAAGATTTCTGTGCAAAAACACTGTAATTTTTTTTTATCCCAGCACCAATAAAAATATATCCCTGTGCTGGTGGTCACTTCAATGACCAATGGAAGGTTTCCATATAAACCGTATTACTCCACAAAGTCACCTCTGACCCTTGAGGACCCGCCTACGTGTCTGTACTAGTGATTGTTGTATGGAAATGTCCGATCATCTGGCATTGGATTACTATTGTATTATTTTGTCATCTTTGGCCCTTGTCTCATAGGTTGAAGTGGACACACAGAAGTTCAGAGGGGCTGGTCCAAACAAGAAAGTAGCAAAAGCCAGTGCGGCCCTCGCTGCTCTCGAGAAACTATTCTCTGGGCCAAATGCAGCGAATAACAAGAAAAAGAAGATTATTCCACAGGTGAGGCCTCTGGGTCATGTGATAGGATGAAAGAGCCCGTCACATGATCACTGCCCAATAAACACTACTGTAAACTACATTTACATATCATTTTGGGGCAATGGGTACAATGCAGTAATGGGGTTGGGAATGCCTCTGCCTAAATTCGGTAAATGTGGGGTTTGGCAACACATAGAAAGTAACACCTTAGTATGTAGCAGAAGGAACGTTGGTACTATACCAGGGGTGTTTCTAGTTCTTGCACCTGGCTCAAGCATGGAGGGGTCTCCAGCGTGAAGCAGCAGCGAACAGACAGCGGTGGCCGCGCATGCACTTGGCTTTCTCCATTCACTTCTGTGGGAGCTTTGAAAATGTCAGACTCCAATAGAAGTGAATGAAGTGAGCTGCGCATGCTCGGCCACCTCTCCATTCACAACAGCAAGTCAGATAGGTAAGACCCACGTCTATCAGACATTTATAATCAAACCAAAAACGCCTGATATGGGAATACCCCTTTAAGGTCTATGTATCATACTGGCTGCCCTGTATGGGTGATGTAAACTTTCACAGCAGATGAGATTCAAAGGTTCAGGGGATTTCTATCACATCATATGGTATGTTGCCTTATAGAAGGGAAAGCTTAGATTTTTATTTTTTTGGCTCCAGGACCCCATACAATATATATATATATATATATATATATATATATATATATATATATATATATATATATATATATATGTCTGATGGTAGAGCAGCCGACCTGAAACACAGCCCTAGTAATGTGGAGAATTCCCAACATGCTGTCGGCTAAATAGACACAAATAAGCATGAAAAACACTAAAATAACCCATTACAACAATTTCCTCAAGTGGATAATCACATGTTTCAAGACAAGTGTTATGTTGAAAAATAAGGAGGAAGGGGGTGTAAGAAGCGAAACTTCATATTGGAAACTACTGATACAGAGGTTAGCGGGATAGAAGGCGTGTAATATAATGGCGTGTGATGCAAATTCTTCTCCGGCTCCGACTTTCATCCCTGACTGCAAAATTATTGACTTTGTTGCTGAACTCTTTGCCTGGGGGAATCTGCTGGCTAGAGTTACCTGGGTATTTTCCATGTGTCTGCGTGCCAGGGCTTCACTGAATATATTTGTACGGACATTGTGCTTTTCCCTGTTCTTAAATGAATGTGAATACCGCCGATACAAAGCATGAGATCTTTGTGAGCTTTAAGTATCCTTATAGGATGGAGGGCCCGAGGATAAGGAGAGTCTATACATACCGAGCATGTATAAGATGGAGATATGGGCACGGAAATAAAGGAGTTTCTGGGACTTATTCTGAGGCCTGGGTGGGGGGTTATTCTCCTAGCACCCCCACCGATGAGCTCACTGAATGGGCTGTAGATTACCAGCTGTGTTTACTAGACACAGATCTATACATTTTCTATTGCAACACAAGGGGATGGAACTAAACTACTGTAAAATATATGGAATTGTACATAGTGTACAATGAAGTCTCTATGAGCCCTTGAATCCACTGTTTGTTGAGTGTGCCAGTAGTTGGGGCTCTACCAATCTGATATCAATGCCTTGTGTAAGGATTGGTGGTTGTGCCATTGCCGATCTGATATTGATGACCTCAAGGTTGGTGGTGGTTCCAGAAGTTGGACTTCCACTGATCTTATGCCAATGACTTATAGTGGATTGGTGGACATACCAGGTATTGGACTTCTACCAATCTGATGTTAATGAATATTTAAGGATTGGATTGTTGAGTCGCTGGACCGCCACAATCTGTCACAGATGACAAGTCTAAGGATCAGTGGAGTCTCTAGAGTTGTGCCTGACAAACAATGAAAGGCCATTGTGCCACGGCTCCCTCTCTCGCCTCCCCTTGTACATTATTGAGGGTGGCGTGAGTTGGCCCCATCTGATCAGATCTTAATCGGTTATCAATATCCAACTGGTGAGAAGTCTTGGTAAACCCTATTCTTTGACCAGGACCCCATGATGAATCGCTCAGCCGCGCTACATACAATGATGAATAAACTATAACCATCCACTTAAACACTTCTACTGCAATAGAGAATTCTCTTTTGTTATCCGGAGATTCCTTTGCCTGCAGGCTTCTCATAAATCCCATAAAGCACCACAGTAAGGTCCACAGCAGGATCCTACCGCGTGTCGTTCTGATGTGTAAATGAGGCCAGAACATGGCCATACACCCCGTGTGTTATAGTGTAAGGGCTCTTCTAGCGCTCACAGCCATTGCATTAATTATACAGTTAACACTTCATTTTCATTATAAAGACAGAGGAGACGGATTCGGCGACTTTATCTTTCGCAGCTTCCATTTGGATGGAGATGTTAATGTGTTGCTGGAGTTCATTGTCGGCTGGGTCTGACTTGTTCCCAGACTGCGCAGGAAGCAGCAGAGCATGTCGCCTTCTCCCTGTCCAGCTGTTAAAGACACCAGGAGGAAGTGTGGCTTATTTCAGCCTTAGTCTAGGCAGCGAGATCCTGTACCTACATCTGTTTTGTGTGCACTGCACTGGGAGTAATAGATGGATTGCTAAGTATGTCAAATGATTTCACAGATCAGGCTTCCATAGTAAGCAGCAGTAATACGGCGTATTATTAACCCAGCGCCGGCCCTGAGCGCTCATTGTGTGACTGATGATTTCATTTTCTTTCCATGTAACCTCAGACGAAAGGAGTGGTCAGCACAGCGGTGTCCGCGGCGGTCCAGGCCGCTCGAGGACGTGGACGAGTGGCACTGACACGGGGAGCTTTTGTGGGGGCTGCAGCTGCTCCTGGCTACATTGCTCCAGGTATATCACCTTGGCTGTCTCCAGATTGTTTGTATCTTTTCATTTTGGTTTTTCTATTTCTAGTATCTTAAAGGGAATGTGTCATCAGAAGATGGCCTATATTTTTTAAACCTCATTATATATTAAACATATTTAGATTTTTAAATTTAGTTTTTAATTCTCCATGTCACTATATAAAACAAACAAAAAAAACAACAAAAAAAACATAATCCTGCAATTTTTCTCGCCAACCACTAAGCCTAATTATAGTGACACTCATCTGTAGGGCTTTTATTTGCCATAATCGCCTCATTTATGTCACAGACAGTATTACACTAGAAGATAACACCACATATGTTAACAGGTAAGATGGCCACTCACATAATCATGTACAGAAAATAGAATAAATCACAAAATGAAATCTCTCTCTTTTTGAAATGTTTTCAATATCTGGGTTTAAAAAATACTTTTAAAAAAATGTGGCCCTGCGCTTTAAATCACATTGTTTTCAGCAGGATTTTTCAATAATCCAATGTGCAGGAATTTCCATACAATCAGCTGTATGTGTGGTTGTCAGCACTTGGCACCACTTACCTCCCGCTCCCCATGTACCTCGGTATATGGTCTCAGCTTTTGATGCTATAAACTAGGTGGTTGCTGTTTGGAATTCTCCACCAGTGGTCCCGAACCTGTGGCCCTCCTAAAAAATCTCCTTTAAATCTTTTTCTTTCTTTCTTTTAGGTTACGCAGCCCCGTATGGATACAGCGCTGCTGCTCCTGCTTACGGTATGTGCTGCAGCATCAGTGTATACAGCTATCCGCTAGAGTCTATGCTGTCATGTGAAACTACAATACATCTACCATGAGATACCCTTATATGCACAATGTACTTTCTCATCTCCATGTGCACCTTCAGTCATTGCTTCTTGGGCCCTCTAGACCAATGTTTATCAACCTTTAGTTGTATAATAGCCCCTCCGTGCCATCACGCTCAGTAGAATGCCCCTTCTGTGCCTGACGTGTAATATAATGGCGCCTCACAGTGACGCTTTGCACGTTCCTGTATAATACTAGAGTCTCACATATTATACATCTACATATATACTCACATATAAATTAGTAAAAGGAGAACTTTATATAATGAAGGGCTTTATTTCTTTCTTGTGCCTGCTGTATATGTGAATAGTTACTAAGCGCAGCGTCCTGCTGTGTCCTCGCTTTTCAGCACCAGTTTCTCTGGTTAACTCTCCGCTTTTTGTATTTTTCTTGCTGTGCTGCAAAAATTGTTGTTTTTCCTGAGAATGGTGGTCCCAATAAACCCTGCAGGGGGCGGCACCCGCTGCTTCTCCATCTTTTCCGCATACAATAGGGTAGAACAATAACCACGCTTTGAAGAAATAAAGATCTAGACGTGATGGCTGAGAAAACATCCCCATGTAGTAGAACAGACCTCAGCTCGGCTGCCTCCGTTACTATATAGGAGGTATATACAGGCAAGAGCCTGTCTGATATTACTCGGCTCTGCTAGAGGAGGGGTCCTAGCATATAATAGGCCGACATCCATAGGAAGTAAAGAGAATAGACAGTATGGTGTAGATTGGCAGTCGTCTTCTCTGACAACTTATGTAATAGCCGATGCATGGAGATTGCTCAGCCAGGGAGATTTCTTAAAAGGTTACTTCTACATTAGACATTTATGGCATATACACAGAAACCAAGAGAAGGAGGGTCTCCCAACCCATATTGCACCTGTGGAGGTGGCAGCAAATGTGCATGGAGTCTCCATTTACCTCCATAGGAATTCAGAAACCGCCAAGCAAGCAGTAGGGCTGCCCTTATGTATATGCTAGAAATGTCAGAGATGGGAACACTCCTATTAGTACTGCCACTCCATCTGATGCTAGTCTCATACCAGCGCTGGCTCTCCATTGTTTGGATCCGTCGAGGACCTGACCAATGAATAAGCGGACCCTATTGACCATAATGGGGCCCGTTGTTTTTAAACTGGACGCAGCAGAGGAATCGCCCAGTGCCTTGCTGAGGTCTGGAGCAGAAGAATTGTTGTCCATTTCAGCAAATGTAGATGCAGAAAGTTAGAGAGCATGAAGCCTGCCCCGAAGACCAGATTCCTTCTTTGATAGAATAACCCCTCCAAAATATTCTCTCTGTTAGAGGTCATCTTAAAGACGTTTTGCTGTCTAAAGAGAAACTGCTCTCCCGACATGTCTGTTTTAGCAAATATTTTCATTCTCTATGCAATGACAATTCTGGAACATCTTTTCTTATAACTTATTTTGTGCCATCCCTCTGATATCCCTCCGAGAAATGTATAAATAATCAAGTGGGTGTTGGCAGGCGAGACTGGCAGTGCCCACAGTGATTGAACAGCATCAGATTGTACAGGGATGTACCCCCAACTGGTAACACGCACTGGGATAACGACTCACATTTCTAGGAGGGATAACAGAGGAACGCACAGGTGTAAGAAAGGCAATTTCATGAGAAATAAAGGTATTTTCTAAAACAGACTTTTTGGCTCTCCTGACAGTGACATCTCTCTCTTATTAAAGGGGTATTCTCACATCGCATACTTACCATTCCCCCTACGCCAAACAGCAGCACAAGATGGGGTATTCCTGCCCCTGTGTACTGTTAGGACAGGTGGAACTTTTAATTAGCTAACAGTTTTTCCCCCTATAAGAGGCCAGAGCGACCTCCTCCCCCCTGTGTTTTTTTCTGTCCTGTGCGACTGGACAGGTGGAGGAGGCTGTGGCCTCCTCTATGGTTTAGAATAAGGTGTCTTAGATCCTTTCTTCTCTTTCCCTTCTTTCTGAGTGAAAGCTCTATGTTTATACTGCAGTCTTTTGTCTTACCTGCCTTGTGCAGGTTACTGACTTTTTCAGCTGCAGTTCATTTACTGCCCTGCAGTAAGGTAAGCCGTGTCCTCTTTCAGCTTTCCCTCTGTGTTCACTGCAGAGACTAAAAGCACTAATTTCTATTTGCTATGGGCACTCTGTCAACTTCACAATATCGAAGTCGATTCACCGCCATTATGGTAAGATCCAACCAAATTTTTGTATTTCTTGCGGTTTTTCAATGTGCATTTAATTCCTAAGCGGGGACTATATGCTGTGAACCTAAAGGAAGGGTTCATATACCTATGTACTATCATTACTTATTAGGTGCATATTTGCTTATTGCTCACATGATGGTGGATGCTCTAAGGCAATTTGTTGTAAGGTTATGCATGTCTGCACTGCTGTCAGTACGGGGTCCTCCAGCTAGGAGCCCTTCATTTATTGTTGTCATCTCCTGGGTGAAGGAGTACATGCAGATTTCTGGTAAGGTTCCCTCTCCCAGTTTTCATAAGAGGTCTTACTTAGAAATAGAAGCCCTAGTGGCTCAAGCTGTAGGGTTACAGACTTGTATGCCTGAATCCACAGTATTCTGGGTTCAATCCCAGTTGCACTTTGCATTTGTGATATAAAAAAAAAAAAGTTAATAAGGTACTTGTGGTTCTCATGGTCCATTCACATGGAGAAAGTCTCTAAACTTCATGCTGGACTCTGTCTGCTTGAAAATCTCCCTCCTCTAGGTGGGAAAAGATCATATCAGCAGTGCATTATTTATAGGTAATACAGCGGGTTTCCATCCTAACTGCCAAAGGTTACTGGATCTTATGTCAGGGTCTGCAGTTGCAGTCCCTTGGGCCATATAGCGCATGCGGCCTGCAGAAGGTAAGTCTGAGGCCTGGAATCACAACCCGTGGGGCCTGGAGGGGCTTCATTTTAAGGGCTGGATGTCCATGTCCAGATAGTCTGGACCCTGTTGACCACAGAGACAGCCCTCTCCGGTAGAGAGCGCATCTACAGGAGATTCCCATACGGGCAATGAGGAATTGGATGGAGGAGGCTGTGTCATCCAGCTGACAAAAAACTCAGCAGTCTGGGTCAAGCCAATTTAGTTATTCCTCAAAATTTGTCTTTCATCCAGGTGGTGTTCCATCTTAAGGACGGGATGTCCATGGTCCAGCTAGCGCTGGACCCTGTTGACTATAAACGCCCCTCTCTCACTAGTGGGGCGAATCTAGAGAAAAGTTCCATAGGAATAAAGTGGAATTGGATGAAGAGTTCATGGTCCAGTTTACCTGGACCCTGTTGCCCACTGATGCATCCCTCTCTGGTGGAGAGTGTCCACGGTCCAGCTAAGGCTGGAACCTGTTGACTACCTATGTCTCCCTCTCTGGTGGAGAGCACATCCAGATAAGCGTTCCATAGGAGGAACATGAAATTGAATGTAGAGTCCACGGTCCAATTTACCTGGACCCTGTTGCCCACTGATGCATCCCTCTCTGGTGGAGAGTGTCCACGGTCCAGCTAAGGCCGGACCCTGTTGACTACCTATGTCTCCCTCTCTGGTGGAGAGAACATCCAGATAAGCGTTCCATAGGAGGAACATGAAATTGAATGTAGAGTCCACGGTCCAATTTATCTGGACCCTGTTGACCACTGATGCATCCCTCTCTGGTGGAGAGTGTCCACGGTCCAGCTAAGGCCGGACCCTGTTGACTACCTATGTCTCCCTCTCTGGTGGAGAGAACATCCAGATAAGCGTTCCATAGGAGGAACATGAAATTGAATGTAGAGTCCACGGTCCAATTTATCTGGACCCTGTTGACCACTGATGCATCCCTCTCTGGTGGAGAGTGTCCACGGTCCAGCTAAGGCCGGACCCTGATGACTACCTATGTCTCCCTCTCTGGTGGAGAGAACATCCAGATAAGCGTTCCATAGGAGGAACATGAAATTGAATGTAGAGTCCACGGTCCAGTTTACCTGGACCCTGTTGACCACTGATGCATCCCTCTCTGGTGGAGAGTGTCCACGGTCCAGCTAAGGCCGGACCCTGATGACTACCTATGTCTCCCTCTCTGGTGGAGAGAACATCCAGATAAGCGTTCCATAGGAGGAACATGAAATTGAATGTAGAGTCCACGGTCCAATTTATCTGGACCCTGTTGACCACTGATGCATCCCTCTCTGGTGGAGAGTGTCCACGGTCCAGCTAAGGCCGGACCCTGTTGACTACCTTGTCTCCCTCTCTGGTGGAGAGCACATCTAGAGAAGCATTCCATAGGAGGAACATGAAATTAAATGTAGAGTCCACGGTCCAATTTACCTGGACCCTGTTGCCCACTGATGCATCCCTCTCTGGTGGAGAGTGTCCACGGTCCAGCTAAGGCCGGACCCTGTTGACTACCTATGTCTCCCTCTCTGGTGGAGAGAACATCCAGATAAGCGTTCCATAGGAGGAACATGAAATTGAATGTAGAGTCCACGGTCCAATTTATCTGGACCCTGTTGACCACTGATGCATCCCTCTCTGGTGGAGAGTGTCCACGGTCCAGCTAAGGCCGGACCCTGTTGACTACCTATGTCTCCCTCTCTGGTGGAGAGAACATCCAGATAAGCGTTCCATAGGAGGAACATGAAATTGAATGTAGAGTCCACGGTCCAATTTATCTGGACCCTGTTGACCACTGATGCATCCCTCTCTGGTGGAGAGTGTCCACGGTCCAGCTAAGGCCGGACCCTGATGACTACCTATGTCTCCCTCTCTGGTGGAGAGAACATCCAGATAAGCGTTCCATAGGAGGAACATGAAATTGAATGTAGAGTCCACGGTCCAATTTATCTGGACCCTGTTGACCACTGATGCATCCCTCTCTGGTGGAGAGTGTCCACGGTCCAGCTAAGGCCGGACCCTGTTGACTACCTTGTCTCCCTCTCTGGTGGAGAGCACATCTAGAGAAGCATTCCATAGGAGGAACATGAAATTAAATGTAGAGTCCACGGTCCAGTTTACCTGGACCCTGTTGACCACTGATGCATCCCTCTCTGGTGGAGAGTGTCCACGGTCCATCTAACGCCAGACCCTGTTGACTACCTATGCCTCCCTCTCTGAGGAGAGCACATCTAGATCGGCTGGGTAGGCTATTTGGTCTCATCATATGTCCGCCTGATCACGGCTTATCCAAGATCCATCGGTCCTTCAACTTGTTCAAGCCAGACAAATACGTAAGGACCCTCCCTCTCCAGGGCATCAAGCAACTTTATCTAGACAGCTCTCCCATTCGGCAAATCCTTGGCCCCCCACACCTTCACAAAGGTAGTGGCCCCGGTCGTAGCCGCCCTGCGCCTCCAAGGGATCTTATTGTCCCATAACTAGACGAATGGCTCCTAAAAGCCCGGTCAAAGGAGGTGCTTGCCACACAGTTGGAATCCACTGTGGCTTTCCTAAATGAGCTGGGCTGGCTAATAAACTGGCAGAAGTCGGTAGTGGTTCCATCTACCCCGATTCAATTTCTGGGTTTATCTTGGATTCTCTCAGCATGATGATCTCCCTGCCTCCTCCTTGGAAGGAGAAGATTGGTCAAGCGGCTCATCACCTATCCACAACCCGGAAGGTTACTATCAGGACCGCCATGAAGGTCCTAGGTCTCATGTCCGCAGCCATCAAGGCAGTTCTGTGGGCCCTATGGCACATGCGCCCCTTACAGTGCGAGATCCTGAGAGTCGGGAACCACAGTCACAATCCAGTTATCCATCAGAACCCGTCGATCACTGGCTTGGTGGTCCCAGCTCAGAGACGGGAAATCCACGGTCCAGACATCCTGGACCCTGTTGACCACAGATGCCTCCCTCATAAGATGGGGAGTGCTTCTGGGGGAGACCCCGGTACGTGGGACCTGGAACCAGCTTAGAGAAGGCTCATTTGTCCAACTGGCGAGAGCTCACTGCGGTGCATCGTGTGCTTCTAATGTTTGCACCCCACCTGCAAGGGAAAGCTGTGAGAGTGAAACAGACAACTTAACAGCAGTCCGATATATCAGCAAACAAGGGGGGAACCAGATCCCCCTCGCTTTTGCAGGTGACAAATCTAATATTCTCCTGGTGGAGAGGAATCTTTCACAACTATCAGCGGTTCATATTCAAGGTGGGCTGAACATCCTTGCGGATCAGCTAAGCAGAGGCCTGGTGATGACAGGCGAATGGTCCCTAAATCCGGACATCTTTCATCATCTCACTGAGATGTGGGGTCTCCCCGAGGTGGACCTGATGGCCACCCAGTACAACGCCAAAGTGACAAGGTTTTGCTCCCTCTACCGGGAAGACAATCCTTTGGCGGTAGATGCCCTGTCAATACCTTGGAGGTTCAAACTGGCATACGTTTTTCCTCCTATTCTGATGATTCCGAAGGTATTGGCGAAACTCAGGCAGGACCAGACTTCGGCAATAGTGATCATGCCGTTCTGGCCAAAAAAGGGCATGGTTTACCCACCTCATCCTAATGAGTCAAGGGACCTACTGGAGGCTTCCACAAGTCCAAAACCTGGTAATTCTGAACTGACAGCTCTGCCAGGACCTGGACAGGTTCAACCTCATGGCCTGGAGGTTGACCGCATCGTATACGGAGATAGACCATTATCCCAGGCCGTTCTAAGAACGTTGGCCCATTCAAGAGCGGATTCAACTAACAGGAGTTACCAAAGGATCTCGGATAGGCAGCTTAATAACTCTGCTATCAAATCGGTCTTGGAGTTCCTACAGAGTGACCTGGATAAGGGGCTAACTCCAGCTACCCTGAAGGTTCATGTTTCAACACTTTCCGCTCTTCTAGGGACCTGGTTATAACAAGATCCTCTATTAAAGTAATTCCTTAAAGGGGCCTCTAGGCTCTGCCCTCAGATGCGGCCCCCTGTCCCGCAATGGGACTTGGCTGCGGTTCTTCAGGGGCTTTGTTCTCCCCCGTTTGAACTCTTAACAGAAGTGGACTGGAGATATCTCTCCTACAAGGTAACCTTCTTGTTGGCAATTACCTCTGCCAAAAGGATTGGAGAATTACAAGCTTTGGCTGCCTCGGAGCCATTCATTACCTTTTTCCCTGATAGGGTTCAACTTGGGTTCATCCAGGGATTTTGTCCTAGGGTCGCATATATCTGCGCATATATTTGGATTGTACAGCTTCCTTTCGAAGAACCTGCTCATCAATACCTACGGCCGTAACAAAGGTGTTAAAGCCACCCTGTCAAGATTGATCAGGGAGGCCATCGCTTGCTCTCTTCGCGCTCAAGACCTACCAGTACCGGAATTGGACCAACTTCCCGGTCAGAGAGACGCTCGCTCTCCTTAGAGCAGATATGTTCCGCTGCTTCCTGGAGTTTTCATCTGATGTTTGCCAGACACTGCAGATTGGACTGGCGCAGCTCAGAGGCCACAGCCTTCGGACATTCTGTCTTGGCATCTGCTTGCCAAGATCTCCCACCCTAGTTGGGATTTTACTTGCTAGATCCCCATCTTGTGCTGCTGTTTGGCGTAGGGGGAATGGAAGATTATAAAGATAATCTGTTTTCCCTTAGCCCAAACAGCAGCACAAGGCTCCCTCCCATTGTTTATGGTAATGTTTGTATTGTTATATTGCCTTTTATACTTTTAACTAACACAGGGGGGAGGAGGTCGCTCTGGCCTCTTATAGGGGGAAAAACTGTTAGCTAATTAAAAGTTCCACCTGTCCTAACAGCACACAGGGGCAGGAATACCCCATCTTGTGCTGCTGTTTGGGCTAAGGGAAAACAGATTATCTTTATAATCTTCCAGTCTTCACTGCTGTAAAATCTTCTTTCTTTCTGGTTTCTTGTGTCATTTGGTGGGCGTGGTTTCACACGCAACCTGCTGTTTAGCTCCGCCCCGAAATTAGCATGTAGCTCCGCCCACCGCATAGCGTGATCTTATGGGGTGGCTGAAGGGCCTGTGATGTCATCAAAGGTCCTCAAACAACACTATATGCACAATATTGGACTATGAAGTACAGGCAGGAGCAACTCCATTCTGTGTTACATACAGAGACTGCCTGTCTCTGCCATAATGAACACAATTTAATTAGCTAGCCTGATAACTGGGAGAACAGAAGACGAGTTCAGAAATGAAAGCAGCTCCTCTCCCCTATCTGATAGCAGGAAGCTAGGTCATGTGGTGTAGACACAGGAATAGCTAGAAACACAGGCTGGCTCCCTGCACTTAGCCCCTCCTCCCTCCCCCCTGAGAGCAGCAGATACATCACTTGACTCATGAGCGGCTAAGTCAGGGCTGTGGCCACAAAGAAATGAATAAAGTAAGATAGTGGACAAACAAAGCAGTTTTTCTGAAGCAATGTATTTAGGAAAAGTCTTACATCCACATTAACCAGCAGTATAGATAGGATCCTTGTGATGGGACAACCCCTTTAAATACTATGCTAGAGCATTTTTTTATTTTAACTCTGTCTTGTGATATTCTTCTGTTGTTCCTCCTGGAAACCTATGATTCCATTAACAGCGAGGTGGTAGCGGTCTCTTTGTGGATCAGGGATGGCTGTCGGCCTTTGTACTTACAATTCTCTCTCTCGTTCTTGTAGGTATCCCGAAGAGGATGGTTCTTTTACCAGTTATGAAGTTTCCAGCATATCCAGTCCCCCACTACTCCTTTTTTTAACACACACATTGGACCAGACAGTCCAGAATGTCGGAGATGGAGCTTATTTTCTTTGACCGTGGGATTTTCTTTGTAAAGACCCTTTTTTCCTACTTTTTTTATTTTAACAGAAAACAAAAAAAAAAGTAAATTTAGTTCTTTAAAAACTTGAAGAAAATTGTACTGTGAAATGTTACCTCATTTACAGATAACTTAACTCTTTTACTGCCAGTAGGCACAGCCATGTATAGAAAGTCTTATCTGGCACCAGAGGTAGGAAGATAAGATGTAGATGATGAGACAGAGCTTTTAAATGAAGACTGTAAAATGACTAAATACATTTGTGAAGGATGTACCATATTATACTGATACAGAATAAAATGTTTTGTCCTACACGTCGCACCGCGCTGCCTGTTTCATCCAAGCACTGCCCGAAACGGTAAGTAGGTCATGATGGGACCCCTTACGGGGAGACGAATTTATCAGTCTCGCATAGAAGGAGGAAATATTGGCACATATTTTATATAAGGCACTTGCTTACACTAAACCATAACCCCTGTTGTGCAACTTGTTCACCTCATTGGGTAAATCAGAGCATGGCAGGGTGTCATTATAATGGAAATCTACACCAGTCCCTATCTTCTATGGCCATAGCGGAGGCTGAGGAGAGGTCTGGAAAAATAATAAGCACTGATACTCCCCTTCCTTCACCCCTCCTGGATGATGTCAAGGGAACTGGTGAGGCCTTTGATCGGGCCTTAGGGATCACCGGGGGAGCAGCGATGTCCTGACACAATCACAGGCCTTAGCGGTGACCTCTGACATCACCCAGGAGGTTATGGTTGTCCGTTTTCTGCGCCTGCACTTATTATACTCAGGGATCTGGTAAATTAAATTTGTGGGCAAACTTTGTGAATATCTCAACAATCTCTAGTTCTGAAATAAAAATTTTGGTGTAGATAGTTTTGTTGAATATATGAATAAGTGACATGTATGGACACTACTAGAGATGAGCGAACACTGTTCGGCTCAGCCGATCCGAACAGCATGCTCCCATAGAAATGAATGGAAGCACCTGGCACGTACACTTTGCCAGCGGCCAGTCGCTTAACCCCACACGTGCCGTCCGCTTCCATTCATTTCTATGGGAGCGTGGTGTTCGGATCGGCTATTCCGAACAGTGTTCGCTCATCTCTAGACACTGCCCAACCTGAACGTTTATCTTGGGTGTTTCTCAGATTTTGCTTGGGTCAGAATTTGTTAAAAACATTAATTTTTATGTACTTCTTATAAATCATTACATTTTCATTCAAAATTCCATGAAGACGCCTACAAGTATCAAGAGCAGGGTGACCAGCTGTGTATATATACTGTGTGTGTATATGAGAGTATAATAGAACTTTTCAAAATTAGTAAAACATTGTCTTGGCAGTGAAATAGTTACATAGAATAATTAAGAATGTGACAGGAGAGTCTAGCACAGCATTAAATGGGTTGTCCTGTGGATAGGGAATAAGTATCAGAGCACCAGCGGTCAGGAGGATGGGGAACCAAAAGCTCCCCCTAAGGCCTAGTGAATGGAGCGCTAATGTGCTTATGTGACCGGTGTGCTGGGACTTTAATCTGCAGCACCATAGAAAGTGTCACATTAGTGCTCCATTCTCAAGGAGGCCTGGGGGGGGAACTTTCCTCCTGATCAATAGGGAACCAAGCGATCAGACCTGTTCCCTACCCTGTGTCCATAATGGCACAACTCCTTTAAGGCCAGGTCCCCATATAGTGTATACACTGCAGTTACTATAAATCGCCATGGTTTACAGTTAAATCGCAAAGTGGACGAGATTCTGGCTAATCCCATTCACACACTGCAGAAAAATATCCGCAGAGAACACGCTGCGATTTCAAATACTGTCACGTTTTTGTAAATGGCAGGATTTTAATTACATATATGGAAACTCCAGCGGTTTCCCTATTGGTATCATTGAAGCAGGAAGTCCAGAGAGGAAGGCGCTGCGGGAAAAACCACAATGGTGTTCTGCCCCTGCTGTTCTCTCAGGGCCTTTCCGCTTATTTCAGGTTACCCGCATCTCATGAATGGAGCAGCAGCATACATGCTTGGACATAATACACCCACCAACTAGCAAATTATAACTGGCAATACCTGGCGTAGGACTCCATCTATATCTGGGCGTTCCTAGAATGCATTTCTAAACTAACTTTTCTTTACACAGAAAAAAATATATATATATATATATATATATATATATATATATCTCCAAAGACAAAAGCGAGGTTACATTGCTACCTAGCATATTACTGGATTACTATGCATAGTATATGGCCTGTATAAGGGGTTGGTCTCGTGGAGAGGTGTCACTCTATGCTTAGATATTTTTTTGCTATAACGGTCACTGATAAAATATTTATTTTTATCATATATATTGTTTTTGAAAACTCTAAAATCTGTCCAAAAAACATTCAGAGGAACTTCCTAAAGGCGTTTTCCAACCCCATTCTTGATCGTAAATTTATGGCTCATGCCATTTTTTTTATTTTGCCATATTTCCACAATATGTAAAGCTATGTAAACATATATGTCAGATACGGCTCTTTCTCCCCTGTCCCAGCAGGAAATCCCAGCACAGTACTACATTAAGTAAGCTGATACACATTATAATATTCCTTCCATTCATAACCTAGTACACTTGGTAAATCCTTCTCTTTGCCTGTAAAAAGGGTTTGCATGGTTTCTAGGTGTATTACATCCACTGCATGAAAATCAGGCCTGGTCAGATAGACAACTTAGTAGTATCATGTGTTGCCATGACTGCCTTGTGAGCCTTTAATGTATGTTCTATGAGGATGAAAGCAAGAAGAAAATCACTGTAAATATGAAAAATTCATTGACATATAATAGCAGACACAGGGCCGGGGAATTAGAATTCTTTAAAGGAGCACTCCAGGCAAAACTGATACTTCTGTTCTATAGTGTTCTGTCTCTGTTGTGTGCTGCCCCCTCAGGCCCTGCACTGGATATAACACAGTGCCAGGAGTGTTCATTGGAAGGAGTTTTCACAGTCTTACAAATTCATCCTTTCCTTTGATCCGAACAGTACTCACTCATCTCTAGAATGGACCCTTGGGCTTAGTTCACACGTAAATAACGTGTGGCTTATTTTGGCACCGGAAAAAAACACTTCCTAATTAGGAAGTGTTTTTTTGACCTTGGCACACTTTTTGTGGAGAGTTTTTTCTGTAAAAACCATTTCCAGGCAGTTTTCCTATTCTTTAAGAGAACGGGAGGCAAAAAACACATCATGTTTTTACCGCGCAGTATTTTGTAAAAAAAAAAAAAAAAAAAGCGATGCAGGGGTTTTTTTGCATAAAAACACCTCCCATTCACTTCTATTGCTTTCTTCAGGCTGAAAACACCTGAAGAAAGGTCATGTTGCTTCTTTTTCTCTTCTAGCAGAAAAAAAAGCTAGCATTCTACATAGACTAACATTGTATTGAGGAGGATTATGACGTGGATTCCGCTGTCAAAATCCTCCTCCGTGTCCCCGTGTGAACTAGCCTTTATACTTCTATCTTATGTTCAAAAAAAACACAGCAAAATTGGCAAAAAAAAAAAAAAAAAAGCTGCATTTTTGGTCCTTAGGCCCCACGTTGCAGAAATGCAGCTTCTTTTGTTACAGATTTTGCTGTGGTTTTTTTGAGCCAAACCTAGGAGTAACCACAGAAGGAATGGGAAATCTATAGACTGCTTCTTATACTTCTCCCTTCTGCTCATCCACTCCTGACTTTGGCTCAAAAAACCTCAACAAAATCTGCAACAAAAAAAGCTGCATTTCTGCAACGTGGGACCTCAGCCTAAAGGCTCATGCTGCAGAAACGCAGCTTTTTTTTTGTTGCGGTATTTTGAGCCAAAGCCAAGAATGTCTATAAAGGCAATGGGCAATATATAGGGAGTTCTTCTACTTCTTCCTTCTGCTCAGTCCACTCCTGGCTTTGGCTCAACAAAACGCAATAAAATCTACAACAAAAAAAGCTGCGTTTCCGCAATGTGGGGTTTTAGCCTTACTTGGTTTTGTTTCCTGTATCCGGCAGTCAATGATACTTTGTTTTTATACTATATTATGGCCACATCACACTACAATATAAACTTCTGGAATCCATAGAATAGTTTGGTGCAGTTTCCCGCTGCTTTGACCAAGCATATAATTTGGGGCATGTAAGTGGAACATTTCTTACACATCCTTACACATACAATTACAGGAAACGTAGAGAGTCACAGCTTCAGCTCTGCACAATAGACACTGCAGGGCATGTGAACATCTGGCCGAGCCCTGTACGAGCATCTGTTCACTGCATTATATGCGCTCTATGAGAATAAATCCTGTATTCTAGTAAGTAATACTATGTAGCATAGGTGGGCGGCTGTATGCTGTAACGGGGGGTGGGCCTGTGTTGTGAAAGCTCAGCCAAACCTCCTCGTCCCCCGGTAACGCTCGCTGACTTCCATAATGTCTTAATTACATACGGTAGCTTCTCACCCGCCGGCAGTCGCTGCGCTGAAACTGCCTATTGTAAGTCTCCGAAGGTATTTCCCTCTCCACATGCTTTATTAAGCGTGCACTGAGGACGCGGAGGCCTTCATTTGTGGATTCTGCTGCATTTAGCAGATTGTTTCTGTGCTACAGATGTAAAGGCTTCAGATTCAGGCGAGAAATGAAATCCTCACACCCTGAACTAATGTGACATCTGCATCACTATCCTGGTGCTGAGAGGTGGGAGATGAGGAGCCTCCTCCATGGACTGCCCTGCTGTTCTGTGCACAGACCTTCATGTGGATGGGAATATGGATCATCACAATGGAAGAGCACAAGCAACTGTTCACATGGAGGATTTTGCAGCTGATTTGGAACTGGATTCGGTCTTATAATCAACTCCAAATTTTGGAGCTTCTTTTTCAGGATGCGGGAACAAACCAGAGCACAGCACCTTACAGTCCTGTCCCAATTCCATTGTGTGAACACACCTTAAAACAACCTACCAAACAATAACCATATCCATAAAGCCGATATCTAATCCTCTACAGGGCTCCTTTGTTCCTCCAATAAAGGTCTGACCACAAATGTCACAGCCCTCCAAACACCTCCAGGAGTCAGACTGCTCAGTCATCTGATAGTTATGGCCTATTCTAAGGCCAGACCATCACCATGATGATCCAATAAAACCCCTTTAAAGGCGTAGTTCTGGGGGTATTTATTCATTTTCCTGGTTCCTTTGCTGCTTTTGATAGACCAGGCGAGTCCCAGTGACATCACCACCCCGGGTCATGTGATCAGAGGCAGTGTTTGGCCCTTTGGCTCACCCATCCCCAATCTCGCAGGTACTTACTTATGCTATGGGGGCTGACTAACTATAGTAAAGCAAACCACAGAATTACCAGTGAGATTGGTCAGAGTGACCCAGGGAGCCGAACGCTGCCTTGGGGTCATCACGTCACCAGAACACCCAGGTCTATCAAAAGCAGAACCAGATAAGTACCGTATTTTTCGGACTATAAGACGCACTGGACTGTAAGACGCACCTAGGTTTTAGAGGAGGAAAATAGGGAAAAAAAATTTTGATGCAAAAAATGGTAAAATATTTAATATATGGGAGTTGTAGTTTTGCAACAGCTGCAAGGCCACATTGACAGGTGACCCTGCAGCTGTACGGGGACGCATAGAGTGTTTTTTTTTTTTGCGGGGCCAGAAGTACTTTTTAGTTATACCATTTTGGGGAATGTCTATTGCTTAGATCACCTTGCATTGAAAAAAAACCCGGTGGTTTATGATATATGATTTTCTACTTTTATATATATATTCTAGGGACAGGAGGTGATTTAGAACTTTTATTTATTTCATATTTTTAAAGCTTTTTTTTTTTTTTTTTTTTTACTATTTTATTCCCCCCCCCCGGGGGCTTGAACCTGCGGTCACTTGATTGCAAGTCCCATAGACGGCAATACAACTGTATTGCTGTCTATGGGAAATTCTGTATATTAGTATTACGGCTGGTCATAGAGACCAGCCGCAATACTAATATAGCCGTGACAGGCCTAGGAGCCTCATTAGGCTCCCGGCTGTCACCAGAACAGGTCGGCTCCTGCGATATCGCCACGCAGGAGCCGGCCTGCAACTTCACAGGTACGGGGCCGGTGGGGACCGGCCCCAGGGGAGAAGGGGCCGCCGATACAGACTACAGACCCGGCATCCGCTGTACTAGAGAGGCGGATGCCGGCGAGGGATAGACGCTGGCACAGGTGCCGGGGCCTGAGACATCGCTACGCTCCTCTGCCCTGCATGAAGCCAGCGGCGGGGGGACGGAGGAGCGGAATAGCATCACTCCTCCCGCTGCTGGCTTCATGCAGGGCAGAGGAGCGCAGTGATGTCTCAGGCCCCGGCGTCTATCCCTTGCCGGCATCCGCCTCTCTATTAGAGCGGATGCCAGGCGCCACATTCGGACTATAAGACGCACCCTTCTTTTCCCCCCAAATTTGCGTCTTATAGTCCGAAAAATACGGTAAATACTTTCCAGACAACCCCTTTAAGGCCTGCAAATTGAGTGGCCGCCATGATTCAGACTTATTTTTCCGACACCCCACAGATGCCCAATTTTACTGATTTGAGCATCACTGCTCTACATCACCAGAATTATCCAGTAACTGCTAGCTTATATTTCCTTACAGCATCTTTTTATTTTGGCTTGTCCTCCATGTATGTCTGATAGACACAGAGCGAGACATGCTGCAGCTGCATCCCCCTACTCACCCCTTCTTTACATTTTGAGGGGATTTGTCTAGTTGGATATATTACAAAATTTTCTATCGCCCAACATAGTATGTACACACTATACACATTATATATATATATATATATATATATATATATATATTTACACACACACACTACTAGTACTGTTAGTTTAAAAAAACCAGGGTCACTCACAGATAACCCCTCGTTTCCATACATGCAGCAGCACATACAGAGCAGGAGCCAGCAGACAAGGGGGCAGACTATTTGGGGTGGTTTATTCTTTAGCTTTACTACAGCTTAGTATTATGTCTATGTTACTGAACATATGAGGATAGTCGGGTAACGTTCTTGTAAACTCCTCAGATTGTCTTCACCTCTACATGAACTTCTACTCCCCGATATAATGAAATAGACGAGTGAGTTAAATAAAGTAATATCAGCGAGTGAGGTGTGAAACTCCTAATTCTGAGCCTATTAGCTGCCAATGCCTGGGGCGGTGTTACCTCTACAGCTCTCACTGTCATATTAGAAATCCTTATACATACAGGAGAAAACCTGCCGCTCGGAGACGTCACAGGAGCCAACTTAATACAATTACTCCCGTTATAATAAGATATTTATTGAGCGGAGGAAATCTCTATAGATACGACCAAGGATGGATGACAGATTACGGCGATTCCTGGAAGTGCAATGTAACTCTATGGTGCCTCAATGTTATCCCTCTGTGAAGGAGGTTCAGTAACTTTCTGCTGCCCTCATGATACAGGGACAGGTATCAGATGATAGATATCCTACTAATATCATAAATGTGAAAGTTTGGATGTTTGTGTGTTTGGATGTTTGTCTCACTATCCCAGCCAAACGCCTGTACGGATTTGGGTGAGATTTCGCATATACCTAGATATTTACCCGAAATGAAGGATAGGCCACCTCCCGAGCCACGCACTCCCCCGACAGCCCCGCCGGGACCGGGGAAACGCTGTTCCTGCTCCGCTGTACTGCCTCTGATGGCGTCCTCGCTGGTCTGTCCACGGCTCTCATTGGTGCGCGCCAGGCTCTGGGCAGGCCTGTGGAGAAGCGGCGCGGCCCCATATGTCCAAGGCAGTGTGTGGGCGGGCCGCTCTCCACTCTCCAGGCCGGCCAGCATTGCGCCTACACGCAGCTCCGGAGCGCCGCAGCCATGCTGCCTGCTCTGCCTCATGTATGCCACACGCAGCTGCTAGGCATACCTCCCAACCATCGGCCCGACACCTATGTCAGTGGAGTGAACGAGCGGAGAGAGCAGCGGGGGAGCGTGGAAAGGTGAGTACAACTATTTCTGTGTGTTAAACATCGAGGGGGACATAATGTATGGGGCCTATGAAACTGGGGGTAGATGAAGAGCAGGGGGAAGAACAGCATGACACTGGGGCAGATGAAGGGGCAGGAGAACGACATGACACTGGGCCAAATGAAGGGCGGGTAGACGGCATGACACTGGGGCAGATGTAGGAGGGGGGAACGGCATGATACTGGCCCAGATGAAGGGGGGGAGAACGGCATGACACTGGGCCAGATGAAGGGGGGAGGGGAGAACGGCATGACACTGGGCCAGATGAAGGGGGGAGAACAGCATGAAACTGTGGTCAAAAGTGGGGGGACATGAAACTGGGGCAGAGATGGGGGGACATGAAACTGTGGTCAGAGATGGGGGGACATGAAACTGCCAGCACAGATGGGGGGACATGAAACTGGGGACAGAGATGGGGGAACAACAAACTGGGGGAGAGATGGAGGGGGGGAATATAATGTACAGGTGACTGTAGCAGGATTATAACGTGTGGAGGCACATAAAAAAAAACCATGAGAATGGGCGCAGTCAAGTGGGCGGTGTTAAGTTTCCCGCGGCGCATATTTTGTCCCCCTTTTGGCTCTTCGGAAGTTGGGATGTATAGGTAGGTACAGAGACCGTGGTGCCAAGCGAGGGGCAATGGGGGCCAGGGCGCGCAGGGGTTGGCATGTGTGCGCACCGCCAATCAGAAGCGCCAGCGATTGCGTACATATAAGCAGCTCAGCGCCACCGCCAACCCGAAGACGAAGTCGCGGGCAGATGCTAGTATAGTATATATGGGGGATTTCCTAAACATATTTTTTTTTTTTAAATAATAATTATCAATAAACCACAAAACTATTTTCACTTTCACACTTGCTGGAGCATACAGAACAGACTTTGCTGTGTAGAATAGGACAGAGTGAGCCAAGTCATCTCATCTGCTAAGGGAAGCAATTAAAGGGAATCTGAGTTTTCATCAGAAGTCAAAATATCTGCAGAGTCTTGCTGGGCAGCCTGTTTTCTCCTTTATGTCTGCAGCACATTTCTCATTTGTCTCTGAGGCAGGGGTGTGTACGATAAGGAGCAGCCTGTCCCCTTCCCTATCCATTACTACTACTACTGGTTTCTTAAATGTAATTCTGCTAGGAATATCTGTAAAATAGAAAATATATAACTCAGAAAAGCCAAAGAGGCCATAATATTGACCATCACACGTGGCTGAAAATCCAGGTTATGATGCAGCTAAATAGATCCCTGACACAGGAAAAAAAAATCTGAAAAGCTTCTTACTGTCTGTGACATCCCTTCAACAATACCACAAGCAGTTAGAAATAGACAAACTCTCCTTACACTGACAGTGAGTAGCTGCAGACTTCTCTCTGTGAAGTGCACAGATAAGGAAAACTGTGGCAGGAGATTAGTGGTATGTTCAGTGGCGTAACTAGGAATGGTGGGGCCCCCCATTCCTGACCGACGCCAAAGACATTGACCTCCTCCCCCTCACATTCCTGCAAGCTCTATTATACCCCATAGTGGCCCCTGCACACATTATTATGTCCCATTGTGGCCCCTGCACAAAGTATTATACCCAGTTGTGAACACCCATGAACAATTATTATACTCTGGGGTCTTTTCAGACCCCAGAGTATAATAATGGGAGACTGAGAGGGGATACCAACATAAAAAAAAACATTGTTACTTACTGATTAGAGGGGTTTTCAGGCATATTTTGATGCAGAATCACATGTTCTATTGAATGAGACTAAGTTGTGACCATTTAGGGACAGATCTATTGTATTACGTGAGGTCTAGATAAGGTACAACACACGCACACATATAGGGCTTTACATGCAGCTCCTCTGTCACCCCCCAGTCTCTGCAGGCCAAACTAATCTAGGACATTTCACAGTGAAATGACTCCCATATATACAGGTCCCCAGTATGATGATATACAAGCTACTGTATCCCAACGTAAACTACACCCCCGGCTAAGTCTCTGGTCCCGCACTGTAGGGTGTGATGGATTGACATTCCTATGGACCTAGACTTCTTCCTCCAGTTTGTAAATCACTTTCACTGAGTGTGGCCCCCTCCCCGCTCACGCTCTGTTTGCTACTTCCACAAGTTTACCTTCTGACAGTAGAAGCAGCCAAGGGTTCACATCAATCTATATCATCAAACAAAGCTTTGCTGGGATTAGAGGGATTACGACGTGTAAACTCCGACATATTTGCTCCCAATGTTTATTTTACTTTTTAAAGAGAAGAAAAATATTAACAAAGTGCTTAAAAATGTAAAGGGCGTCCAGAAGCTGCCGCGTGTTACTGCATCACAGGGGGGCCGAGACATGGTTCCCATATATCCCGTATACTGTATAGAAGGAGATGTTTAGCTGTACTAGCCAAGTAACCTAATTATAGATCTTAGAAGTAATGCTCATGTGCAGGGCTCGAATATAGCCAACATGGCCTAGGCCACCCCTCCCCAGGCCTCCAACATCTGCTCACCCTTACTAACTTTCATGCCTGCTGGTTCACCATCATCTAGTGAATGTAGTGATGATAGTGCTATGTGATGTTATCTATAGAGATGTCATCTATTGCAATACAGTCAGTGATGTAAATGAGGTGACTGCTGCAAAGAAAGTCCAAATCTGCACAGAATTGGCAAGTGTCATTCTATAATTAGGCTGCGTGGTGAGAGTGAAAATTGTAGAATATAGTACTTTATTTTTATTTTTCCATCTCACTACTTTATAAAAAAATCTAAGTAATTAAAAATTATGTTTCACATAAAAACCTGGGTTAAATAATAGGCTTTATCTGAAAACGTATGTTTTTGTACCGTGTTAGCCATTGGCTATGAAATATATAAAAAAAATTACAAAAAACAAAAACTTGACAGTCTTCAGTAGTTGATGCCTTTTTTAATGGCTAACTAATAATGATGACAGATTACAAGCTTTTGAGCCTCTAGGAAACTTCCTTAGGTATAGGCTTTGTCTGGTGAAGCTTTACCTTTAAGAAATTATTTTTTACCTGACTCTTCTCATGTCTCAGATTTAGTCCTCCCTTGTAATGACTATTAATATAGTGGCCATATTGATAAAACACTCTATACATACATATATAATACTGCCATATTGTATCCAAATAATACTGACCAACAGTGACCAAGAACCAATGGTGTTTTGACATAAAAATAGATCTTCATACCTTTTTTGTTGCCTTCCTGAGAGGTTGTGAAGCGTTCTTAGCACTAGCAGACCTGTAGTCAGGCCTTTTATTTTGCCCCCATGGTGTGCCCTACTTAAAGTCTTAAGAGGTTGCACTTTTGACATTTAGTACTCCGGACCATCTAGGACACGTACACCAAGTGCAGCTGAAAACACTTCTACTATTCCTGAAGAAAAGGGGGAAAAAAGTCATCAAAAAAAGAAGTCTACACTAGTGCAATATGGTACACAACAGAAGGGTAATATGGGGAAGAAGGAGGTGGAGGTGCAGGTAAAATGGGGAGGTGGAGGTACAGCTAATATGGGGAAGAGGGAAGTGCAACTGCAGGTAATCTGGGAGGAGGGGGATGCAGCTGCAGATTCTTACTGAATGGAACTTCTTGTGGGGTAAACAAGGGGGAGCCATCTTACGCCAAGTTCACATTAGCGTTCGGGTTTCCATTCGTTGGGTCCTCTTGGTTGCCTGAAAAAACGTAAACCCTATCCGCTTAAAAAGTGGTTACCTGCAGAAACCCACAGGCCCCATAGACTATAATGGGGTCCAGAGGGTTAGAGGTTAGTGAATTGTGGTCACCACACTGATATTAACTTTCAGCCACTCCAAAGGCCATTGTCTAAGCAGCCTGCCCAGAATTTACCCTTTATCCCTAGCTCCAGGAAGACTACGTGGTCACCTGCCTGTATATCGGTGTCTTCGTGCTCCGCTCTTACTTTAGAGGGCGCTCATACTGGAGTCCTGTCCTACATGATTTTTAGATTTTCTATTATTTCTAGGATTTCCGGCTGACTACAGCGCTGGTGACTGCAGACTCTTCTGCCAGTGCTTGTCCGTGCATAAAACAATCCTTTGTTTTGCTCAGGCTTTCTTCTGCTCCATTACCACTTGGCCCGGCTTCTCTCCCAATCCCATCGTCTTGTTCTCCACATGGTAATAAACGGAATTAAACTGAATTCTCAGATATAATTTCTATTTGGCAGCGGGTAAGAAGAATAGGACTCATTGTCAGCCATGTTTGCGCCTGATTTCTCCTTCCTAATTATTGTGAGGGGGGGGGGGTTAATGGAAAATTGAGCTCCTTGTTATTAAACTGGACGTTCAAAAAAATTAAATAGCTATAAAACACGGGGGTGTAATTTAAAGGGTTTGTCCGGGAAATACAAAACTGCAATCGATTTCTATTCAGGGATTCCGTATCCCACTCCACTTTTCTCTCCGTATTTTTTTCAAGTGGAAGCCCAGTGGACCCCAATATAGTCTATTTGGTCAGTGTGTTAACTGCTTCTTAAGCGGATTGGGTACCCGAAACACAATAATCCCAATGCGGGAGTGAATCTAGCATCCCCTGTTGCCGCTGCTTTGGTGTGTTGCTCGACGGCTTGTTCCAGCAGAAGTCCACACCGAACATGAGCAGTGACATATGTGAGTGACGTCCTTTCTTGTGATCGCCATAGTGGTCACATGCTGTGAAGACTTCTGCCGGAACAAGCCCCTGGGTGCGGCTGGAGCGGACAGCAGTGGGGGGACCCTGGAGCACCATGGGCCAGGTCAGTATGGGACTTTATTTTTTCACCTTCCCCAGCTTATTGCCCCAGTTCTGTATTTATTGGGAAACCCCTTTAATACCTCTGCCCCACCATTAGTACCCCTGTGCAGATGAGTAACTTCTGTACAATCTGTAATGGGACCGCTTAGTACTATGTGCCATTTACAATACTGGGATATTTCAAGTGGCAAAAGGACCTTTCAGGCCCAGACCTCGGTAGCAAAAGCTACCACAGCACCCCCTATAGCTGCGCCCCTGCTCCTGTGGTGCCGGGGATAGGACCCCCTTTTTTCCAGCCCATCCGGTAATCTATAGGTTAAATATATCATAGACATTACACATGCCTGATTCATTCTCACCATATCACAGCCATGTTCACATTGTCCTGTACTTTCATGTTGTAGATGTAGAATTCTCCTCTACAATAGGAATATACAGCACGCGCCATCACAAGACCTCCGTGTATAGTGTGAGAGGTTGCGTACACCTATGTAACCATTTCTCTATTGTCTCACTGTATCTAGAATAGGAAATGAGACAACGTGATGAAAAGTAACAAATTATAAATCCTACCGTTCTCTGTATACGGCGCGCCATCGCCATGGAAACTAACTACAAACAAACACTGCGTGCCGTCTGATACTGAACTTATGTTACGCGACTAGCTCTGCGTCTCTGTTATTTGTGGGAACTGGACAGAAAAAATGTGTGTTTTATGAAAATCCATAAAAATAGCCATTTCTCACTTATTTTGGGGCATCTGTGGGCAGAGCTGGGCTGGAAATGTTCTGCAAGTCAGGAGTTACTGATGAGAGTTATATATAGGATGTGTATATAGCATGGGCTATCCGCACTACATTATTGGGCACCCAAACTCACTTGGTACAACCGCAATCTTTGCACCCCCACTAGGGGTACTAGGTCTCCTTAGGGGGCTGTTGCCTTGCAGGCCGCCTTGTGGTGTATAGTCTTCCATAGCTACACGCTCTGCTAAGAATTCTGGGAAAGGAATGCACATGGGTCTTCTTTTTTACATAAAAGAGATTTTATTGGTATATTCCCCCCTAATTTCTAGTACAGAATGCATGGTCTATTAGACTCTACACCCCATAAGGTGGCCTTATAATCCACATCTATGACCTTACACCTAGCCAAACCAGCACCCTGCTTCACACTGATGAGGGGCAATAACCCCAAAACAACTGTCTGTAGATGAGTCTTTCTTGCTTTTGGAAAAGATATTCAGGTTTAGTTTTAATCCCAGTCAAAGTCCCTAGGTTTCTTAGAAAACTAGGCATTGATGTACAGGTTGATATCTTCCAAAAGGTGACACTAGAGCGAGTTTTCCTTTATCAAATCCAGAACTTATTTGTATATTCCTTTACAAAATTCCTAGTAAAACATGTATGGTTGGTAATACTATACACTGTAAGGTGGCCTGAAAAGCAAGTAGATATAATCCCCCTTCCGACCCACATCTATGCTCTTAGTCAAACCAGTACCCTGCTTGACACTGATGAGGGGCAATAACCCCAAAACAGCTGTCTGAAGATGGGTTTCTCTTCCATTTGGAATCAATGTTCTAGTCTGACTTTAAACCCAGGCAATGTCTCTAGGTTTCTTTAAAAAACAGGAATTGATTCAATAGGGAGCTACCTTTCAAAAGGTGGCGCTAGAGTGTATTTACTTTATCCATTGAGGAGAACTTAATTTCATATTCCATCCTAAATAGCTAAGGACTGAACACACCTGGGCTACAACTGACAAATATTATGTAAACTTGTTTTGTACTTACACGATGACAATATTACTAAGCGGAACAGTAAAGGGCATTGAAAAACATTTTTGGAATCTGAGCTCATTTCCAGTCTGTCTTATGTTTTTGTAACCAGATCTAAACCTGGATACAAACCAATGTGTCTGCATGCTATGAGATGTAGGAATTAAAATCTCACTTTATATGCAGGAAAGTAACTTCCCAGATTCTTGGTATTGTAGTCAGGGGGTTACGTTTTAGGATTCAGAGTAGGTGAAGTTCTGTGAAGAGCTGAACCAGTGTTACCAAGAAGTGAGTGGCAGCATACATAGGTCCATGCAGAGCCCTCCCAAAACTACAGCCTTCAATGTCATATGTAGAGGGAGATGGGTAGTGGCACCTGATACATGATACATCAGGATGCTATGAAAATTCTACTGTCCAACCTGTCCATTCTCAACCTATACACAAAACAGATATGCCAAGCTATACCTATAAGAAAGTCTCAAAATCCTAAAAGAATGTAGTATTTCTATAATCCCAGATATTGGCGATCCACATCACTGATGACTACACAGGTGCATGGCTTGTTACAGTACAGATATCATAGCTGTGCCTTGTATTGAGCCATTGACATGTTTAAAGGGGTTGTCCCATCACAAGGATCCTATATATACTGCTAGTTTATGTGGATATAAGACTTTTCCTAAATACATTGCTTTATCAAAACTGCTTTGTTTGGCCGCTATCTTAATTTATTCACTTCATTGTTTACACTTCGTTTCTATGGCCTTTGGGATGATCTGCTCATTTGTCAAGTGATGTAGCTGCCTGCTCTCAGGGGGAGGGAGGGGCTGGGAGCAGCTCTGAGCTGTTTGTGTCTTTTAAGTAGCGGAGCTTCTCAGATAGGGGAGGTGAGAGCTCCGGGATTTCTGAGCTCTTATCAGTCAGTTTAATTGAATTTGGCTGATAAGGGCTGAGATAGGGAGTCTGTTATGTCTGTATGTAATGCAAACTGACTCATATCCAGCTCTGCTACATCAGCTTCACACTGTGGTAATTCATTTACAACCAATCCCGTGCAAGTGAAACCCTGCCCACCAATGTGCCGAGAAAAGCAGGAAGGGAAGAGAGCACAACAGCCTGTAGGTTAGTGAACAAGCGTCATGGGAATACGCCTTTAAACATTACATCACCGGGACAAAACTTGACCCAATGAAACAAGACCGGATTCACACATGGTTGAAAAATCTTTCCAAAATCAGTTGTTGGATTTGACACAAATCACAATGGATTTCACAGCAAAGTTCTCTTCTCTACTTTACAAATACATAATCCACGGAATTTCTGGTACATGTGGTGATACTCTAAAGGTTTCCACTGAATAAACAGTTATTGGGGGTAATAAACTGCCATGACTTTCAGGATAAACACCAAGTGTAGCCATTATAGGTCTTAGATTTTGCATTATTTATCGTTTTTTCTGTGTGTAGTTTGCTGTTCTCCCTAAACCGGTAAGTGAAGATCGGCCATCATACACTGTACACAGTGAACAAAGGAGAACCGACCCAATAACTGTTTCTAGCACAGAAATTGAGACCAAGACCATGCAGGACATAAGTAAAGAAGTACTGACCTGTATTGGTCTGAATGAAGTATGTTGGTTGATAGAAAGTTCCTATATAGCTCCAGCTTCAGACAAAGCCTGTGTTTCTGCTTCCCTCTCTGAGTGTTCCCGCTTCTCTCTCTGAGTGTTCCCATTCCTCTTCTGCTCCATAGACTTCGGATATGTGTAATCATTGATTTTCTTATTGTGATATTTTTTTTTTATTTTTTTTTTGTTAAAGCACATTCACAGTAGGGGATAAATAACTCTATTTTTGGAAAGTCTGAACATATATACACATGGCAATACCTCATTCCATGGGGTACCTAAGGGTGTGATGGAGGGAGCCATCTCACCCCCTAACATACCCAGATGCCATGATCACGGCATCTGAGAAGTTAAGCTTCCGGATTATTTTCCGATTCCTGTGGCTAGTCCCAGGTCCCATCTGTATTATAACCCACAAGCCATGTAGCATGCACAGCTCCCGTGCAAAATGGTACTATTACAGGGCTGAGCGTTAACTATATAACTATATAATGTTACAGTGCTGAGCAAGAAGGGGTTAAACAGTGATCATGAAAACCACATGGAATTGCTGTCACACCATTATTTGCTGACAGTAGAATACCCCTTTAAATAAAAATAAATGACCATCTTGTCCCAATGTGGCAAATACTCAGAGTTTCCATAACACCGCGTCAGAAAGATTATTGTGAAATTTGTAGAAATATTTTTTCCCTCATCAGTTCCGGTCATGGTTTGTCATATTTTCTGATTTAGTCACTGGTATTGCCATTGGTTCCACTGACGTAGTTCTGGTGTTTGCACTTACTAGGTAGACAGTACAGCTGTTTGCTACACAAAGGAAGTTTAGGGAAATCAGATTGAGAATAGAAAAAAAATTCTTCCCAACTACGGTGACTTATAATATCAGCCGCTTGGTTCATTTGTGAATGATGGAGAAAATCCCCATTACGTTGTCTGAACACACCATATGGACTGGAAGACATCGGGACTCCCATACAAAGCGCTCGGAAGACCTCCTGGAAGACCGTGCAGAAATTTCCACGGCTGATAAGAGACACGTTCATGCCTATTAGTCTACAGCTATAGTATTTCTATGTGACTTGCTATCAGTAGGGGCAGGGGATACACAGGACCCTCTATGACTCTGTTGGCAATGAGTCTTGTAGCTGGAAGCAGGCCTGGATTTGTGAAGAGACCACATAAACTGAGGATTAAAGTGGCAGGCTGGCTGGACCCGCAATCTGTTCTTCTTCTTGTATGATTATTATTATTATTATTATTTTTAATTTTTTTATTTTATGGGTTTTTTTTTAGTTGAATTCCACCTACCGTATATACTCGAGTATAAGCCGACCCAAATATAAGCCGAGGCCCCTAATTTTACCACAAAAAACTGGGAAAACTTATTGACTCGAGTATAAGCCGAGGGGGGAAATGCAGCAGCTACTGGAAAATTTCAAAAATTAAAATGGTCGGAGTTTTTGGGTGCAGTAGGTGCTGGGGAAGGGGAGGGGGTGTTTTTGGTTGTCTGTCTGCCCCTTCCCTGAGCTTGAGGACTGGGGTTTTTCCCCCCACTTGGAATTCAGTCTGGCTGAATATAGGGTATCTGCAGTGCTGTTATTAACCCCTTCCCGATGGAACAGGAGCTCTGCAGATCCCCTATATTCAGTAGACCGGGCACTTTCAGACACAGGGATACCTAATGTGTATGAGTGTCACAGTCATTCTCTACTTTTATATGTATTCTAGGGAAAGGAGGGAATTAGAACTTTTATTTACTTTATTTTTTAAAGCTTTTCTTTTTCACTATTTTGAGAGATTCTATACATTACTTTTGTGGCTGGTCATAGACCCCTCCCCCCTCCCCATAAAAAAAATTAATTCTTGCTTGACTCGACTATAAGTCGAGGGGGGCTTTTTCAGCACAAAAACTGTGCTGAAAAATTTGGCTTATACTCGAGTATATACGGTAAATTATATTTTCTGAAATAAAAAAATAATATTTTTTCAACAATATGAATAATAAAAAGGAAGCCTAAGATGAATGGAGATAACCTCTCACTGACTGCCCTAGTAGTCCTCTGAGGATTTATGGCCCTAAATAGAAAATAAAAATTTAATAAAAAAGAACAGATTGCGGGTCCAGCCAGCCCGCCACTTTAAATACACAGACCAATGACCGGAAATGAACATTCACAAGCCAGCTGATCTATTGTATACAGTTGTCCGCACGTTGACCTATATACTGTTTAGTCAATCAATGCTTGTGATGTACTGGCCATCGGCCTGTGGAATAATAGGGACTTATAGCCCACATAAATATGTGCATGTAGGGTCCGTGAGTAAATGACACAGAGGGCACGTGGATGATAGATTTGTGCAGTCCGTCTCCTCCAAGGACCCATACATTTCATTCACGAGCCAGGTCCACATAATGGTCAGTTCTTATTTCAGGCTTATGGTCCCTCCCCCCATGATAACAAACAGCCATAAGAAAAGAATGGGTCAGTTAAAACCATTGACATGGGGCCACTGACATGGTCATGTAAATGGGGCCTGACACTGATTTGTACAGCTGCACATTAAAATATAAAGCCATTTTGATTGTCATTTATCATCCGATTATCATATCTGGTCATATGTCATGGTACCCTAAGACAACCCCATATTAATTAATGCACCTTGGACATGAAGACTAAAAAGTCAAGAAATTAACATCAACAAAACATTCTCCAAACATCCGACATCACAGTAAACTACATCAAACATCACATACATTATAAAACCATACACTGCAACTACAAAAAATAGTATCTATTCAGTGTAGACCACCATAGGATTCAGTTGTACAATTGGAGATGGGCTAAACCTAGAGATGTTTAGTTTTGGGTGGATTGGTCCAAAAATTAGTTTAGAGTACAAGGGGTTTAGAAAGTGCTATTATTATACTTCGGCATCCCTTTAGACCCTTGACCAGGGGCGTAACTTGAGGGGGTTGTATCAAGGCTCAGAAACCTTAGGGATCCCATAGGCACTGGCATCAATATTGAGACTGCAGCTTCCATCTTGGCCCCTAAGCCAAGGAGACCCACAGATTACCCTAACCACACTAAGGTGGATTATACTCCTTATCACCCGTAACCATCACTATCAAGAATTCGCTGTAGGGATGAGGTAGGGGGCCCCGGACAAAAGACTACATCGGGGTCCACAAGGCTTTAGTTATCCTACTGCCCTAGATAAGTGGAGGCTCAGAAATATAACAAACAGTTATACTCCCCTCTCCTGGACATCCTCGTGACGTCTGGTGCTTGATGGGATCCTCTTCTGGCCTTCTGGGTGACATTGCACACTCCCGGGGAACCGCTGAGCCCTTAGCTGTCACATAAGGAACTCCAACGTCTTGACGCAAGCTTGATGATGTTAATATGTCCTATGTGACCACTGAGGCAGAATGGAAAAACTCTGCGGTTCCCCAATGTGTGTGTGATGTCACCCACAACAGAAGAGGCTCCCAAGAGAGGGCTGACCTTCACGAGGTTGCCCAGGAGAGGTGAGGGAAGGGGAGTATAAGTGTTTATTAGGTTTCTGCACCTCTCCTAGGCTTCTAAATATTATATTGGGGGGGCTGAAGAGACACCAGAGTATAATAGTGATTGGTGGGTGACAATTACACAAAGTTTTGGGTTGACATCTAGCTAGAAACTTTTGAAAAATTAAGGATGGATCTGGTTCCAAAATGGTTCGCTCCACCGGACAGCTCTGAACTGACCGGGGAAAGTGTCCTACTTCTGGAAAGATCTTGTCATTCTTCTAGTGTACGAACAGGGAGAAGGTCGTCTTACAATAGATGAGTCAATGTAAAGTTGGAAAATTGAGCAACATTACAACTGATGTGGCAATAATCACGATTTTTGAGGCCATCGAGCACAGGGATGGGATGTAGCAGTCACAATGGGCGGCTCGCATCTCACATCTTACACTGTTCTTTTTTTCGCTATTATTCATGTTATTTTACAAAAGTGAAGCTGTTTAAGGTACAGTAGCCGCCATTTATTGTGACTGTAGACCTGGCATTTAATGTGCTCGGCTTCACAATAGAAAATCCATGTCATGTCAGAACACCAAAGCTATTTAATATTTCTGGAGCACAACGGCACAGCCGGACGTAAGTGAAATCAATGGGCTCTTTAATGCAGCCATTTACAGTGATTTGAGAGTGTTATGGAACATTTCTGAATACAGATTCTACTAAGTTTACGGCCTGCACTTTGATGGCTCCTGGGGCTTCGAGTAGCATAAGAAAAAAAAAACAGTTATTGAAAATTATAAAAGAAATGTTATTTTTTCCACGATGAAAGACGCCGATTTTATCTGTATTGAACATTAAAAAGCTGACATGAGGGTCACAATGTGATACAAGGTATCTAGAGCGCTATTCAGACACAACCTATCATATAATACACAGTGTGCATAAAGGAAATGTACATCTGCTTGCCTAAAAGCTTAACCCCCTTCCCCCCCCTAAGAAGCGGGAAGGAGGATGCCTAGAAGAAACAACAAGAGAACCAATACTCCCCTACAAAATCTCCTGGCCCTCCATTTAATGGGCCCAACAGGTCTTTGTCTATCCTGCGATCACATCAATTACTGGCCTCAGCGGTGATGCAGGCATGACAGCATGAGACCGGCTAGAGCGCAAGTCACAGCTTTATGAGGGCTGTTTTTTTGCAGGATGAGTATTTTTTTTACCATTTTGGAGTATAACAAAATTGCATGAAAAACTTTTGCTTTTACGACATTCCATGTACAGTATAAGGGCCAGTTCACACGGGGGCAAGGAGGCGGATTTTGACCGCGGATTTCATCTCAAAATCCGTCTCCTTACAATGGTGGTCTATGGAGACTGCTAGCGTTTGTTTTCTGCTAGCAGTTTTTTTGCTTCTAGCAGAAAAAAGAATCGACATGAACTTTCTTCAGGCGGATTCTGCCTGAGGAAAGCAATAGAAGTGAATGGGAAGCGGAAAACGCAACGCTTTTTTTTCCGGTCCATTCACTTTAGGGGAGGGGAAAACTTCCTGGCGTTTTCTGAAGCAGTTTTTACCAAAAACTGCTCCAGAAAACACTCCAAAAAAAAAAAAAAAAAAAAAAACACGTCAGGGTCCAAAAACCACTTACTGATTAGGAAGGTTTTTTTTTTCCAGACCAAATTAAGCCACACGTAATTTACGTGTGAACTAGCCCTAAAAGACAAGTTTATGTTGGTCTGAAGAGATTTATATAGTTTTTATTTTGCTACTTTTTCTTTTTTTTATTTTCCAATGTCTTGAAACCAGTAACTTTTTTTTTTTTTTTTTTGGCATAGAATTTTTGTTTTGCAGATTGGATTCTTTTCATTGATGCCATTTTGGGGTACACATACTTTCTATATAATTTTTGAGAGGCAGGATGAACAAAAACATCAATAAATATCGTTTCACTGTGTAGGTTAAATAACGTGCTGTTACCAACTATGTGCAATTATTTTTTTCCTTTTTCACGTTTAATAAGGCATAATTAAAAAGAGAATCCCCCCCCCTTTTTCACGTTATTAAACATTAGAATTTTTTTTAACCCCCTTCCCACTAATGCCATTTTTTATTTTTATCTCTTACACTTTCCATGATTTTTTCAGTTAATCTGTATTAGGGCTTATTTTTTGCAGGGCAGGTTGTACTTCATTATGTATCGCTCTATTTAATCTTCTGTGAAATGTACAGGGCAGCTGGAAAAAAAAAAATTCGGAGTGAAAGTTGAAAACCACAATTGTGCCATTTGCACAAGGGCTGTATTGTTCTGGCATTCACAGGGTGGTATAAATGACATTATCTGTATTCTGCTGGTTAGTATGATCACAAAGATATCAAAGTTATACTTTTTTCATGTGTTAATACATTTTAAAAATAAATCCTTGAAAGAAACTAAAATTTGACCCCAGAACTTTTTTTTTTTTGTATTTCTGTGCATGAAGCTTTCTTACTTTTACAGATAAATGTATATTTTGATAGTCCAGGCATTTTCTATTTAGCGATGTGTAATGAGTTTTTATTATTATTATTTTTTTTTAATATATATTTTAGGGAAAAAGCTGATTTTTAAATTTTTTAAGCATTCTAGGAGGCTAGAAACTGCAATCATGAGATGCTTATACCACAGACTATAATACTACTGTATTGCAGTCTGTGGCAAAATTGCTGTATTGCTATTGACGCTAGGTTCACACCTGCGTTCGGTCTCTGTTCTGTGGTTTCCGTTTTCTACATGCAGAAGTTGGAAACCTGTCAGATCGGGTCCAGCCGTGAGCGGCGGTGAGCGTTTTATACTCTCCGCCGCAAAACCGTTTTTTTAAAATCGGCAGAATACTGCATGCCCAACTCTGTGTCTGGTTTAACCACTTCCGGACCGCCCATAGACTATATACGTCCGGGAAGTGGTTGCCTTGTTCTGACAGGATGTACCTGTACATCCATCAGAACACAGCAGCTGCACGGAGATCGTGTAGCTGCTTTCACTAGGAGCCGGCTGTAACTTCAGCTGGAGCTCCCAGAGAGAAGACAGGGCAGATTTATTACCTCCCCTGCCTTCTCGATCGCTGTGTATACAGCACTCAATGAGCGCTGTATGCACAGCTATGGACGCTGCCATAAATCAGCTGCCCTCTGACCCGGCGGACACGTGATCTGCCGGGAGCAGCGTCCTGCCAGAGCTGCTGGGTCCTACAGGACTCAGATCAGCTCAGTAAGCTGTGTATACAGCGTGCAGGAGGCTGGATTTCTCCTGCAACTGAGGCTAAATGTAGCAGCCCCAGTTATAGGAGAAATCAGCCTCAAGTACAAAAAAATAAGTGATCAGATGTCCCCAAAGGTCTCTTATCACCTTATGGGGACACAATCTGAAAAAAAAAATAAAATAAAAATAAAATAAAGTTTTTAAAAAATGTAAATAAAATAATAAAAAATAAATAAATAATACGCTAATAAAACAACGTTATTAAAGGTTATAGCCCCACCCCCGACAACACCATACAAAATAAAAATTACCATAACGGAGAGGAAAAACTATATTATAAAGTTTTTCAGTGACACTTTGTGTTATTAAATTTTAAAAAAAAAAAAAAAAATTGAAAACCAGACACAATTTCCCTCCTATTTTGTTTATATTTTCCCAGATATAAAAAAAATTAAAACACAACCGAAAAAAAGACGCAAAAATTAGTTGACTGAGACATACGGGAAAATGTTACAGCCCTCAAAACCGCACATACAAAATAAACCTAAGGGTGCATGCACACTACGTAACGCCGGGCGTGTATGAGAGCCGTACACGCCGGCGTTACAGCAGGGCTGCCGAACACTTCCCATTCACTTCAATGGGAGCGCTCGTAAACGCCGCTGTTACGAGCGCTCCCATTGAAGTGAATGGGAAGTGTTCGGCAGTCTGCTGTAATGCCAGCGTGTACGGCTCTCATACACGCCCGGCGTTACTCAGTGTGCATGCACCCTAAAATGTGTCTGGTCCTGGAGCACAAATTGGCTCGGTACTGAAGTGGTTAAAAAAAAAAAACGGTTTTGCGGCGGAGAGCTCAAATGAATGGGTATTAAAGAGTCCTGCAGGTTTCTGTCTCCTGCCTTTGTTTTGTGCAGGAAACAGAAACCTGCAGAACGGAGACCGGGCACAGATGTGAACGAGCCCTGAGCTCTGCCATAGGCAGGACCGTATAGAATTATTATGGCACATCTAAAAGCCTTCAGAAAAACTGGATTGCTTCATATAAGACACCTGTCAACAAGGGATCCAGGTTGAACAAAGATAACATGCTAGTTACTTACACTGTTTGGCTCAGTGCACATTACTGTTATTTCATGTCCTTTGCTCTGTCACAGGATGAGAGCAACGGACATTAAAACACAGATGCAGATGGAGCCCTCTTTATTAGATATCCATCTGCATTCACCACAATGTAAGAAACGTGATGGAAACTTTCTTCATTTTTTTTTTTTTAATTTTCACAAGTGACAATGTAATCCACCACTTGTAGCTGGTGCAGAGTTCTGCAAAGTATCATTTTCTATTACACTAAAAATCCATCCATTGCACAAACTTCTAGTCTTCTGTCAAGCACCATACTTGCAGCAAAGCCCTGTAGGAGATTTTGACATTTCCAATTTCATGTTCTGCTCTCCAGAGATGACCTACTCATTGCAGATTTATGGCCATACTAAATTCTTTGCATTTTGTAGATTAATCTCATGGTTATTACAAGTTTCATTTAGGTTACATCCACATATCAGTTTTAGAGGTTTTTCCTTCCATAACTAAACTTTCTAACAACTTTTGATATTGGGGCTTTAATTAATTTTAATTGAATTAATACATTTTGTAAATAAAGTATATATAATTTTTGTAATTTACTTTATTAACAAAATGTGTCTCCTTTGTGTGAAATCCTGCGTCTTTTTACTGTTTCGCTTGTTTCTCTATCGAGAGTTGCTTCTCAGTGTGTATGGTGTACCTGCTGAGTGATATCAAGAAAAAAAAAAGGTAGGGGGCACTTCATACAATTACATTGGGTATTATAAAACATAGAAAGTGGCTTCTGGTGTTGTATGAATGAGGAGCTTCCCATCTTTCACATGACACTATTATCTGAATTATCTTCAGAGATATCACTGGTTGACAGTAAAGTCGGGATTGGGAGCAGCTGCCTCTATATATCCCAAATCCTGGCTGTGTTTTATCTCTTGGAATAATATAGTGAGAACTACAGCCTTAATCAGCGCCGCACCTCCCATGAGGCGACCTGAAGCGACCGCTTCAGGCGGCGCTATGCCAGGGCCCTACGGAGGGCGGCATTTTTGCTTACCTAAGCCAGTCCAGGACAAGCTGTCCTGGACTGGCTTAGCACCGAGCGGTGGTTTGGGGAGGCCACTGGAGCAGCGCTGCTCCAGCAGCCTCCTCTCACACTCAGGCAGAGAGCAGGTCCTCGCCACGCCCCCTCTGCTCAGCCACGCCCCCTCCGCTCTGCCCCCTCCTCCCGGCAGAGGGGGGGGGGCGGCTTTCTGTCGTTCGCCTCGGGCGGCGAAAGGGATAGGTTCACCCCTGGCCTTAATATCATATAAAGGTGAAAATATCCACCAAAAGTATTTTCTATATTTTACAATATAACAGTTTGAAGTGACTCGCCTACTTTTATTTTCCCTGCATTACATATGGCCCCATACACTGTACACATTGAGAAGCAGGGGACAGCTGTCAATACAGAAGCCCTTATCAAACATGAAAAAGGAAAAAAAAAAAATTGCACATAGTTGGTAACAGCATGTTATTTAACCTACACAGTGAAACAATAAAGAAATGCAGGATTTCACAGAAAGGAGCCAAAAGTTAATATAGTTTTCTTAAAAAAATATTATTAATCACCAAAATATTGACAGAAATTCAAAAGTTTAGTTATAGTTTAAAAAGACATTAAAAAAAAGCGGCAATGTTTAGCTGGCATAGACTTCAGATAGGCGCACAGCCCGCCCAAAGTTTGCATCTTTAACAGTACTTATAACTTTCCAAAAATGGGGTTTGGTGAGGGGTTATGCTGTAGGCAGGACCATCATCCATAACAGATTCATCATCAGTTGCAAGCATTGTGCTTCGTCATAAATCAGTTCGATCTTCAGATGCAGAGATTATCGAGATCGGCAAATCCCCCCAACCCAAGTGATTTAACAAATTACCAACACTAAAGTTGAATGCGTGTCGGTCTGATGTACTGTGGACCCACATGGAGTGATGATTCTGGGGGCCACCCACCATCTCTACAGGACCTGTGCATGTATATAGAAGGTATCATCAATAAGATCTAATAGTCCTCTGTTACTCTGGAGGGTCTTGTCCTACCCTGGAGTAAGGGCTATATTTTATATCTTGTAACACTTACCTTCTTCTCATTCTTCTATATTCTTCTCCTCCCCTAGCAGGAAATGAAATCAATGGTGAAAAACTAGTTGCATTATTTATATCGAAAGAAAATGGGCAAGAATGAGATCCATTTCACATGCAAAGGAAAAAAAATATAACTATATTGGAATTCTATAGATGACACAGGTCTACCAAGAATGGCTGTGGAGTACGCGATTCTCCAACTTAGGACCTCCGACAGTTACCAGGGGCAGAGAGTTGCTGCAATGAGCGTTTTTCTCTCTGAACATTACACGGGAACTAAACACTTGCCATTGGGTTATATGTGATAGCTGGAGGTCTTCCCTGTGATCAACCACAGAATGGGGTGAATTTATTAATACTGTATATTCACACCATAAAACCGATGTTGAAGTAGCACATCTTAATCGTACAGGCCCAATCTGCTGATATTACCCCCACTGGGGCTGCAGCACATTTTACAATTGTCTCTGAGGCTGTGGGCTTGTTTAATAAGAACCAGTCTGCCTCCCTCACCTATCCATCATAACTACTACTGGTGTTTTTGCAGGTCATTCTACCAAGAGTAACTGTACAATACTGTGCCTCCTACTCACTGTGAAGTTATCTTGCCTTTTAATGGTATCTATGGATGGGTCATCCTTAGTAACAGGGAGTGAATTGCAAATTAGCTAGAAGGGAGAAACCTAGTGGCAAGAACTTTAGAGAAGGTTTTCAAGCAGAAAGCAGCAAGATTTTTTTTTTATTAAAGTGCATTAGACTTTGGTCCAGAATCACATACTCTATTAAATGAGAATAAGTTGTCTGAAATGTTAGTCATCATTTAGTCTCATCATTTATTGTTATAAAGCATTAAAAAAAGAAATGTTACTTCTCCTTAAATTACCCCGTCGTGGTTTACAACCTATTTACTACTCTACTGATTCTTGTTCATCCTTTCAAAAGAGTCACCCGATTCGTTTATGGGAGAGAACACTTGATAAAAGTTGGTCTAATGAAGAATGACAAGCTGCTTTCCCACTGGTACATACTTCACTTAAATGCATCTCCCATATAGAGACTGCATATAAGGTTATCCTGAGATGGTATCTCTCCCTAGTCCACTTACATCAGATGTTCCCCAGTTCTCCTCTAGTATGTTGGAGATTATGTGGGGAGAATGGATCTCTATTTCATATCCTCTGGGACTGCCCCAGGGTAACTAAAATATTGGAAAGAAGTTTTTGATATGTTGGATAAATTAACGGATGGTTCGGTGCCCCGGACTCCACAGACAGCTCTTCTCCATCTAGAACTAAGTTTGATCCCATCTCCAAATCGAAAATTAATATGCAAGATCTTAGTTATCGCAAAACTAGTAATTGTTAGGAGTTGGAAACAACTTTCTTCTCCTTCTATTCTGGAACTCTTAACTCTTATTGACACTATTCATACCAATGAACGAACAATAGCATTGGGAAATTTGTCCTTTGCCAAATACAATAATATTTGGAGAGTTTGGAGCGAAAGCTCATATTGTACTGCCCATTAATACCCTATATGGTACTGTAGTTATTCCTCAATTATTACCACCATAGTTATTGGGGTGACTCGAGCATGACACTGGGGTTACTCGATCCATATTTTCTAAATTGCTTTAATTTACTGTGACCTTCCTTTGTTTTTCACTTTCCTTTTTGTTTCGTCTTGTCTTGTCTTATGTTTTCCCCTTAATATCTACCTATTTGAGAATCAACGTAATTTTGTTACTACTTGTTTGTTAATGTTTGATTGTTGTACTTAAAAATTTAAATTATCCCTTAATAAAAATTATTGAAACAAACAAACAAAAAAATGTCACAGGAAGTTATCACCACCATTTCTCTTACCTCCTAAATAATGTTTACATTGGTCAAGCATGATATGATGGGTAATGATGTGACTCGAGCTCTTCATGGCCAGGATAGATTGGCCCCATATGAAACTCTGATGGATGGACAAGAAGAAACTACACTGGGCTTCTTTGTAGTTAGTTACTATGTAAATTAGTCTGTATAGAATCGTAAATAGAGATGAGCGAATTTTTCAAAAATTCGATTTAGCCTTTTTTCACCAATTTTCCGAAGCGACTCGATCCAAATTTGCGGCGAATCATGTTGATAAACAGCTATTTCCTGGCTGCAGTGAGCCTGTATAGTGTGTATAGTGGTATAGAACACTGTGCCTTGTAGGAACACACATAGGGAGTCTGCTGTGGTAGTGAAACAATACAGTGAGTCAGTATGACACGCACATGACAGGCGTTGCTCTTATCATCTATTGCAAACCTGCAATGAGCAGCAATATAACGGCAGTCAGTGCAAGGTGTAGTAGGATTATCCAAGCTGCAAGCACCCCAAATGAACCCTCTTATTCTTTATACTAAATTCCTCCCTATCCTTTCCCTGAACTTCTATTAAGCAAAATATCAGTTTTCAAGTCTTTTCTATCATTTTCCCTAGCTCCTGCTGACATCACTCCCTGCAATAAATTTAGTGGACATTGCTCGAATCCAAGATGGCGGCGGGTATTCCTATGGCAGTAACATCACCTGGCTGGCTTCTGATTGGCTGCACACAGGACATTGTGGGTGATCCTGCGTTCCCAGAGTTCCTTGCCCCATGTCTTAACATGTGCAATGGCCATTTTAGGAAAAAAAATTTGATTCCTTACATCAAAATCCGGTTTCGATTTCTGGATTATTTCCTGAAATTCGGATCGAATTCCACTTTTCAGCTTTGATTTGCTTATCTTTTTTGTAAACATAATGACAGGGATTGGAATTAAGACGATTTATAAAGTTACTTCTTCATTTTAGACACATTAGAACAAATCATGAGATTGTGAGCAGAGAAGGGTCTACAATAGAGATGAGCGAACACTGTTTGGATCAGCCGATCCGAACAGCACGCACCCATAGAAATGAATGGAAGCACCTGGAAGGGCGACCGGCCGCCGGCAAAGTCAGCGTCACAGGTCCATTAATTTCTATGGGTGCATGCTGTTCGGATCGGCTGATCCGAACAGTGTTCGCTCATCTCTAGTCTACAATTCTAGCTCTATTTTTATTTTCTCTTACTATTATCTCGGATCATACCTTGTAGCGGTCAGAGGCAGGTTCTGGATCTAATCTGAATGGATTCAATGCCTTCTTTGCTCTTTGACTTTCCTGGGAGAGGAACTTATTGTCGCACTACGGTACTGTAACTTTCAATAACCAAAAGGCAAGAAATATTGAGAAAGTATTAGCAAAAAAATCGGTAAAGTCACATCTGTTAGCAGAAAATTGTGACTATGTAAATCCTGTAATAAATAACATCTGCTTGTGCAGGGAACAGGTTCACAGAGTTTGGAGTAGAGCCGCTTTGGAGTGGGCTCTGAAAGGAGAAGTAGCATAAAGGAAAACTGTAATATGAAGACAATCTAATAGAACCCGAACAAAATATTCCAGTCTTACATTTTTTACTGACGGATGAATTATATAAAAATAACATCTTAAAATACATACAAACCTTTCAACATGAATAGCAGTTTGAATAGCTTTGTATTAGTCATCATGTCCTTGCTGTCAGATCGTGGCAGCCAATGGGAATGACTATGACTAGAGATGTTATACAAGAATCTGGAATGGAGTCATGCGGTTATTAAAAATAAAAAGATAGAAATGGGCATGTTATAGGAGTAAAAATGAATAATGTCATTTACTTCCGGATCCCTGTGGATCTGCAGACTTGTATATTGGTTTCTTCTAGGTGAATTCATGTATTCCATATTATTTGCAGACTTCCTAGCTCTTTAAACACTAATCTGGGAGGCGGGGCAGCGAGGCAAGAAGAGCAGCGTGGAGCGGCAGCGAGGCGAATTAGAACACCAGAGCAGCCATCTTTGGAGGTAAGTAGCTACTAGAGATGTTACTTTAGTCTCCCATTAGAATGAATGGAGGCAGCCGGCGCGCAGGGGGTTAAGGCTGTGTGCCGGCTGCTTCCATTCATTCCTATGGAACCGCAGCGGAGCCTTCACACTGAGTATACACTATATACTCAGTGTGAAGGCTAAGCAAAGCATTGTGGGAAATACTACCGATCTCGATCCCACCTATAAAGATCGTGTTCGGACTTCTGATCGCGATCGTGAAATTTTCTCGATTGCCGATCAGAATCCGATCTTTTACGAACACGATCACTCAACCCTAATCTCTATATTTCTTACTTATGAGTTCTCTACAACTAGATTTTAATTATTTCTATGGGATTTGTCCTGTAGCACTAATATAGCCATATGTTTTACTTGCCTATGTTTAGTTCTCACAATATGGCAGACATTCATTACTTTCAGCTATAACCTTGTGTATATACAGTCCTATGAAAAAGTTTGGGCACCCTATTAATCTAAATATTTTGGTGTTTGCAACAGCCATTTCAGTTTGATATATCTAATAACTGATGGACACAGTAATATTTCAGGATTGAAATGAGGTTTATTGTACTAACAGAAAATGTGCAATAGGCATTAAACTAAAATTTGACCGGTGCAAAAGTATGGGCACCCTTATCATTTTATTGATTTGAATTCCTCTAACTACTTTTTACTGACTTACTGAAGCACAAAATTGGTTTTGTAACCTCAGTGAGCTTTGAACTTCATAGCCAGATGTATCCAATCATAAGAAAAGGTATTTAAGGTGGCCAATTGCAAGTTGATCTCCTATTTGAATCTCCTCTGAAGAGTGGCATCATGGGCTACTCAAAACAACTCTCAAATGATCTGAAAACAAAGATTGTTCAACATAGTTGTTCAGGGGAAGGATACAAAAAGTTGTCTCAGAGATTTAACCTGTCAGTTTCCACTGTGAGGAACATAGTAAGGAAATGGAAGACCACAGGGACAGTTCTTGTTAAGCCCAGAAGTGGCAGGCCAAGAAAAATATCAGAAAGGCAGAGAAGAAGAATGATGAGAACAGTCAAGGACAATCCACAGACCACCTCCAAAGAGCTGCAGCATCATCTTGCTGCAGATGGTGTCACTGTGCATCGGTCAACTATACAGCGCACTTTGCACAAATAGAAGCTGTATGGGAGAGTGATGAGAAAGAAGCCGTTTCTGCACGTACGCCACAAATAGAGTTGCCTGAGGTATGAAAAAGCACATTTGGACAAGGCAGCTTCATTTTGGAAACAAAAATTGAGTTGTTTGGTTATAAAAAAAAAAGGCGTTATGCATGGCGTCCAAAAAGAAACAGCATTCCAAGAAAAACACATGCTACCCACTGTAAAATTTGGTGGAGGTTCCATCATGCTTTGGGGTGTGGGGCCAATGCCGGCATCGGGAATCTTGTTAAAGTTGAGAGTCGCATGGATTCCACTCAGTATCAGCAGATTCTTGAGAATAATGTTCAAGAATCAGTGACGAAGTTGAAGTTACGCCGGGGATGGATATTTCAGCAAGACAATGATCCAAAACACCGCTCCAAATCCTCAGGCATTCATGCAGAGGAACAATTACAATGTTCTGGAATGGCCATCCCAGTCCCCAGACCTGAATATCATTGAACATCTGTGGGATGATTTGAAGCGGGCTGTCCATGCTCGGCGACCATCTAACTTAACTGAACTTGAATTGTTTGTCCAAAATACCTTTATCCAGGATCCAGGAACTGATTAAAAGCTACAGGAAGCGACTAGAGGCTGTTATCTTTGCAAAAGGAGGATCTACTAAATATTAATGTCACTTTTCTGTTGAGGTGCCCATACTTTTGCACCGGTCAAATTTTGGTTTAATGCATATTGCACATTTTCTGTTAGTACAATAAACCTCATTTCAATCCTGAAATATTACTGTGTCCATCAGTTATTAGATATATCAAACTGAAATGGCTGTTATAAACACCAAAATATTTAGAACTAAAAATGATTAAGATTAATAGGGGTGCCCAAACTTTTTCATAGGACTGTAAGTGTTTTCTTACCAAGGATTCTTTTAAGCCCAGTTTGTGATCCAAAGAACGGTTCTTCAACTCTACAATAAACTACAAAGTCTCTTGAGTCGATGATGGACCTTTGTTCTGCGCCAACAGCTACATCTGCAATACTTTTAGTTCAAAGGGTTAACAACCCAATGACTTAGTTTTCCTACCAGGAATGACCATCCACCATGGCTAAAAATCTCTGTAACTAACAGTAATCTACTTCCTATTAAGGGGGTAATGCCACCAAAAATATTTATCCTCCATCCAAAAAGTAGAGGGTAACATGGCGATCAGTTGGGGTCTGACCACAGAATCAGGAGTATTCTACCCCTGTTATGAATTCACTTCAATAAGAACACCAAAAATAGCTAAAGTACCGCACATGGCTCTCTTTGGTAGGGGTGGGGGTAGTTCTGCATTCAAAAAACAGGAGTAAAACAACCTGCCGTGCTCAGGATTGGTGGGGGCTCTCAGAGGTCAGACCCCCACCAATCAGAATCCCATGGATACAGGATATATATCTTTCATATATCTTTAAAAAGACACCATTGAAATAGGTTAGGCCATACACACCTAACTTTTCCATCTGGGAAGGCTGTGTAAAATAAATCTCACTGCATCATAGCATGTTACAACGTAGTCAGGCCCCGAATGGCTGGATACCAACAGTACTGAACTAACATAAAGCTGTGAGTCCAGTACTGTAGTGATACGGCCGCTCAGTCTTCATAGATCACTATGATGCATTGAGTTTAATTCACACAGCTCTGTTAGTATAAGAAATGAGGCCAGAACACAGAACACTGCAACAAGTTTGTGTGCTTATGGCCTTAAATCTAGATCAAGTGAACCCATTACCATATACATATTGTGTACGGTTTTACCTGCGTCACATTGAGCGGCTCCTCTGGACACCAGGTGGAGGAGGATCCATGTTATTTTCCTGGCACACTGTACAGGATCCTGAAGATGCTCCTGTCCTCTATATAGAAAGTCATTTATAGCTTCCCGCAGCGTACTTCCGTAGCTTACTGACCCCATTATGTCAGGACTTATATATATATATATATTAGTTTTAGCACTAATTGGTTATTTAATCTCAATTTCTTCTTATTTTTGGTTGACATTTTTGGCTTCATCATCCATCATTAGCACATCCCATTACAATACGGCAAGGTATAATATTTCATGTTACAATGGTTGTCTGTGGATGAAGTAACATCACACAAATACAAGAAGGACTAAGTACCAGTGATGGGGCCAAAACATACAAAATACATAAATGCTTTTCTGGTCCCAAATGCATTTAAAATAGGTGACCAGTATCTGATCTGTAGGGGTCCGACAACCAGACTCTGCACAGATCTGTTGATCCAAGGCCTCATGCACAAAACAGTGTGCAGTGTATGGGTCAGTGGAAATGGTGTATACAATCATATTGTAATCAGTGGACCGAGCCACAAATACGGACAGGTATAGGACTCTTCACAACTGTCCAGACACACAGCTGCAAAAACTACGGCTATGTGTATAGGCCCATAGAAAGGAATGGGTCTGAACTTTCATCCACAATTGACGACCTGCAATTGCTGATGAAAACTACCATTGTGTGATCGGAGCCTTAGTGCCACCGGCTGCACTGTAATAGGGGCAGAGCTGCAGCCCGGTCATAACGCTGAGGAACACTTCTGCTCTCGGTCCACTGCTGTAGGTCCCAACACCTGGAACAGTGAATCTGTGAGGTGTATGAGCATCAGATCCCACATATTAGATACTGCTGGCCTCCCCTGTGGATAGCCTATCAGTATCAAGAATGAATTTGGGGACGAAAAACTACTTTAAATTAGCAAGGGTTAATGAAATTCTCATATCAAGTATCAACTAAATCCACAGAAAAGAGACTATACATTATATACCTGGTTATGTGAGTGATATCTCTATTCTATATATATATATATATATATATATATATTTTTTTTTTAAGTTTTGCAAAAGCCATATTTTGGAACACTTGTTTTATGCATTAAAAAAAAACCTTGTTTTTATTTTATTTTATGACACTCTTCCCTCTTTAGAAAAGTAACAGTTTTCAGCAAGACGAGCAATAAGGTTGAATTTAATAATTGTGACATTTTTACAAAAGTGAAAAAGTAGAAACCTCTGTAAAGCTCCTGCCTTAGTTTGTGAAAACCAATGGTTTACAGATCCTGCAACGTGAAGGGGATTCTGGGTAATCCCATCCCCACAATACAGGAAAAACTCAAATATACCTGTGGAGGGGGCCACACGGTGGCTCAGTGGTTAGCACTGCAGCCTTGCAGCGCTGGAGTCCTGGTGTTCAAATCCCGCCAAGGGCAAAAAACCATCTGCAAGGAGTTTGTATGTTTTCCCCATGTTTGCACGGATTTCCATCCCATATTCCAAAGACATACTGATAGGGGAAAAATGTACATTGTGAGCTCTATGTGGGGCTCACAAACTACATAAAGAATATATATATATATATATATATATATAGATATACCTGCGGAAACACTGGCGTTTTTTGTATAGGTATAATAAGTCAGAAAGTCCGCAGAGCAAAACTCTAAAATGCAATTGAAATAGCTCCGGATAAAAACGTGATGAGTATCCGCTGTGGTTTTTTTCTGCGTTTCGCTACGTGGGGCCTTAGTCTAAGGCCCCCCAAAAAACCACATTTTACGCAATAAAAGCAAGGCAGGGTGCAGCAAAACGGACTTAAAAAATTAATTCATGGTTAAATCTCTCCCGTTGTCTTTCAAGCCTACAATAAAGTGCTTTACAACTGCATAGATAAAGCATTGAATATATTATATCGACGTCCCTTTAAAATATAAAAGTACACCCTCTGAGTAGGATTGTACAGATCTACTAAAGCTTTAATAGAATTAATCTATGCAAAAGCCAAATAACCTGGAAAAATATACTGCAAACTGGGCCTGAGTTACACATTGTATTATAATCCAGAGCCACGGGCTTCAGAGTTTTCACATTCCTTATTAATTCAATGCCTGCTTACTCTGGTCATCTGTATTCTGGAAAGTATGAAACACAGGATCACAAATAAGCTGTGAGGAATGCCAAAGGATCTGTTAATATTGTCGACCATTTACACTGACAAGCAATGTAAAGAAATGTAGCTCCAGATTATAATGCAGATTGTAATCCAGGGTCAGATTAGTACTGTAGCATAATGCTTTGCTGAAAGTTACTTAAAGGGGTTGTCCAGGATCCCACTAATCTGCATCTTCCCCTGCGTCCCTGCACCGCTGACATTCTGTATGTATATTGAGAAGCTGTATCAGTGACATCACCTCACCAGCAGGTGAAAGCAAAGACTGACAGAAGCGGACCTATCAATGTGATGTCACCATTAGAGATGAGCGAACACTGTTCGGAACAGCCGTTCCGAACAGCACGCTCCCATAGAAATGAATGGACGTAGCCGGCATGCGGGGGGTTAAGCGACCGGCCGCTGGCAAAAGTGTACGGGCCAGCTGCTTCCATTCATTTCTATGGGAGCGAGCTGTTCGGAACGGCTGATCCAAACAGTGTTCGCTCATCTCTAGTCACCACTGCAGAGGCTCTGTATACAAACAGATCGGTGCCGGCCAGCCCAGTGCAGGAAAGGATACAGGAGAGTAAGAATGCGTTTTTCTAACCACTCCACCACTCCACATCCTTTAATAGGCGCCTCTCCACGGATTCTGGCGTCGATGGAATTTTTCTCTAGCCCCTTCCATTCCTGAGCAGTTTTGGTGTCTGATATGTTAACTGGCTTCTATCCTGTCAAGTGCGTGGTACCAGAATCAGGCCAGGCCAGGGGGCGAGATCCTGAACTGTAAAACTATCCAATCGGAGCGATAACCAGTGTCAGAGCTCAGAATCCCACCCCTTTGCCTGCTCCTCCTTGACATTGCCCATCTGACAGTACAGAGTCTAACTAATAGGCACCAAAACTACCTGCACTGGCTGCTGGGGGTGGAGAAAAAAAATCCAACTGCCCTGGAATCTGTGAAGAGAAATCTATTAGAGGTTACTAAGAGCTGGAGGTAGTGAAAAGTCCTTTTTAAGGGCAGGGCCCCACAGACATCACCTCCGGAAACGCTGTATTCTCTCTGTATAGGAACAATTGAAGCAGAAAGTCCGCAAAGGAATCCTTTAATATATTGTAAGAACGTTCCATCTTGGAATTTGCTAGGAACACATCAAAGTTAAATGGTGAATGCTATTTAATAGTCACTTGTGTGTATGGATTACCACTTCCCATAGAGTCACACTGTGATGCTGTGTTACGTGCAATGAAATCCAGTGCTCAGTAGTGAAATTTAATAGTACTTTATATTTTAGTTCATTGGGTTTACACACCGCACCTACACCAGCACTATTAGCACACGTTCAAGGTAAGAACAGCAATCTTCTTATGTTTAAAACCATGGAGGACATTTGTAGCGGACATGGGAAAAAAATCTGTAGCAGTTCATGTTATGTTTCAGATATATAACTTTGACAGTAGCTAGCGTTAGTACAGGAACTAAGAAAAAAGTAGATATACAAAATAAACCAAACTTTTTATATACTGTATATATACACAAACCAGTGCCTCTTAGTGTAACCTGCTTACACTTTAACAACTTTATCACTGATGCGACAACTGCGAGCAAAACGTAAAGTATAAATAAAAAAGGAACAAGGTGCAAAACTGCCATTCTACGTCTGAATTCTACACGACATCGTAACTCCAAAGGAATGATACGTGCTTTGTGTTTAGCACCTAAAGTGCAGATCTCATACTGCCGTATACTAGCCCTAGAAGTGGAGCAATTTCAGAAAGCCTCTTAAGCGGGATACAAATAGGTAAAGACCAATCTTCCCATAGTTGCTGGAGATGGAATAAGGAGTCTTGTGTTCGGGATCTTTCTCCGGAAAAAGTCCATACATGGCTCCAGAACTTAGAAGTCGCTTTTCTCCTTTTGAGGCATCCAATGAATTGCCGTCCGATGAATCAAGGGCCTCAGACAAGACAAGAGTTAACGGATCAACGAGTTAAATACACGTTCTATAACGATAGCTGTGAGGCGTGAGAACTGAAATGAACAAACTAACAATCGCCAGAAAGACAGAGACAAGTGCTTTAACCCGGGGAAGTCAAAGAAAGCAGAGCACAAGAGCCCCCGTTCAGTGCTGTAATTCGCCTGGAGGAGAACAGGCAATCTCAAGACATCTGACTGCATCTTAGTGACCTTCTTCGGCACCTGTGGATTATCTCCGAGAGCGTGTGTGTGCAACACATAACACACTGTGCAGCTAGACAGTGCTTTGTGGCTGCAGACTGGCATTGGCCACCAGAAAGAGGACAACATATTAACATCTCAGCATGAAGGTGGGGACAGAGATAACAGTCAACTGCTCTGGACATGAGGTCGGCACGAGAGGCCCATTTTTGTCGGTATCAGATATTTCGATCTAACGTGAACTCAACCAGTAACCTCTACACTTCCGCAATGGGGAAGCATCTTGGCGTTAAGACGTGGACATAAATTTTAATACCTGGGCTGAGCTTTTCTCGTTTCAGGCGTGTTACCTTTGTGTTAGACCTACAGCAGCTCAAAATACAGTAATCCTCAATGCAGTTTAAGACCATTAGGCTATAACTATTAAAAACACCATCTTAGGATGTAAGAACAAAAAAAAAGCATGTGTTGTCATAGTGTGAAACCTAACAAATTAATTTGGGTATTAACTGTATTAAGTCAGGATACATTAGGACCCCTCACTTAATGGCCGAGCACTGACGGATCAGCTCATGATTCCACAACGTACAAGTCCCCTTAGTGTGCTCAGTGGCTTCACAAATGTCATGTATATGGAAATGGGTCTAATGGTTCCTCACGACTTCAGGATTTATCTTAAAAATTCATTGAACATTTAAAAAGAGCAATATGGAACCCATAGTACGTAAATTATGGAAAGCTAGGTTTTTCTCTCTTGACCCTTCGCTTTGAGTTTGTTACATGATTCTTAATACGTGATCTCTGGAGGTGTTAAGAGGGGGCCGGAGATGTCTGATCGTACATTTATCTGTCAAGCACTGACTTACTACCATCCAGCCATGCTGCACTCCTGGTCCTCTTACATATAGGCAAACCAAAATATCTGGCCAAGGAAGGCAACAGAAGGTATCATGTTTTCAGAAAGACTTAATTATTTTTACAAGAGCTGGGGGTTAAGAGGTCTCTTTTCCTTGCACACCAGTGGCTGTTTTTATGGAGCTGATGGTCCTATTGAACCAAGTCTTCTTTGCTGCTTGCACTTCATTTAAGGCAAGACCAAGATGGTGCTCCAGATCCTGAAAAAGAACCATATAAAACACATTAGAAGACGCCAAAGCGGAGCACAATGAAGACGACAAACATTTGTCTAGCAGCATCTTTTCCCAACTACTAAACACACACAAGCTTGGCTGGGAAAGGATTGGCCCGCACAGAGAGTCATGCAATTGGTGGCTGAGCAGTGATGTCCTGTTGAAATGTGGATTCAGCACTGAGACACTGACTGGTGACACGCTTGTGTTCAGGCAGACTGTAAACAAAGAGCAGGGACCCGAATGGAGCCCCCACTTGATCCGTCAGAATGGAGAGGTAAGGATACAGTATTTGTTACATTAAGCCTCATTATGCAGTAAAAATATAAAAACTGGAACCGCCCCTTAAGGGGCTCTATCACCAGATATATGGGTTATGAGCTAAAGGTATGCCTGAATAGCCTTTAAAAAGGCTATTCAGGTGCTGCTATTAATTAGTAAAAACACCCCCCCCCCCCATTTTTGTTAATTACTTTGGTAATCAATATGTAAATGAGCTTGATCGCGCACAGTGGGCGTTCCGTGCACCCCTTAGCGTCATAGCTTCTGGACGCCCACCACTGCCTCCAAGCCCTCCTCCTCCTGCTTATTCACGGCGGTTTCTATTGAAAGCAGGTGCGTGTGCAGTAGCGTTCCCTCCGGCGCGCTACTGCGCATGCTCCAGCTCGCAGTGTTCTCTATGGGAAAATGGCACTGGAGTGTGCACAGTAGCACGCTGGAGGGAGCGCTACTGTGCACACATGTGCTTTCAATAGAAACCGCCGTGAATAAGCAGGAGGAGGAGGGCTTGGAGGATGCGGTGGGCATCCAGAAGTGCACGATCAAGCTCATTTTCATATCAATTACCAAAGTAATTAACAAAAACGGGGAGGCCTTTTTTTTTTTACAAACTAATAGCAGCACCTGAATAGCTTTTTTAAAGGCTATTCAGGCATATCTTTAGCTCATAACCCGTAAATCTGGTGATAGAGCCCCTTTAAAGTGTGAATATCAACTCTGCAGAGCTTACACTAACAATAAAAAGAATAGCCCAATAAACAAGAAAGATGGATCTGACGGCAATCTGCCCCATCATATGCAACCCCTATAAGACACATCCCCCTAGGCTAGGGATCAGAGACTTTTCTTATGACACTATACTTCCCAGCAGGCAATTCTTCAAACTTCCAGAGATGTGACTTGTGCATGCTAGGAGTTGTAGTTGTCCTAGGCTGATCAGCTAATATTCCTAGCGGAGATGATTTTGCCAGAGAAAGCGCATCCAGATAGGCACTTCACCTGCAGGGAAACTGGAGAATGGCATGGTGGCTATTCATATGAATAACCATCCATGTAATACAAGGAAAGCTTCAAATCAACCAGAACAGGATCTGCTCATACTGTTCGGCTTTTAATTCTTAGATGTAGTCTCAGATGTCATGTCTATATGCAATAAAATGGCATAAAGACAGGAACTCCAGAAACTTTTGATTCCATGGCAGTGCCCTACAAATCTTTGAGTGTTGCCAGCTATTAAATAGTAGGCACTACTCTGAAAATATGAGTTTTCCAAAATGATGACCTATCCACAGCATAGGTCATCAGTATATAATCCATGGGGTTCTGACAACTGGGTACAGATGAGCTGTTTCAGCAGGTGCTGGGTGTAGTGGATGGGGAGCATGTGGAGGATTCTCCTATTCAATTAAAAGGTCCGGTGTTAAAATTACCTGGAACAACAGCTATACAATGGACGGCTCCAGCTCCAATCCCATTAGTAGAATAGGAGCAGCTTGCATGCACTCCCCATCCACTGAACAAGATTCTGATACCTGGAGACTGTGGGAACAGCTGATCTGTGAAGGGTCCGGATGTTGCTCCCTCCTCACGGATTATATACTGATCACCTAGGTCATCAGTATAAATAATCCATTTGGGGACTAGAAAACCCCTTTAATTTCCCGAATGAATAGAGATTGTTAGCCTTAATGTTATTACTAGGATTCCTCCTAGACTATTTACCTGGATCTTACACTCTGCCTCTACCAGCTGAAGCTTCGTTTGAGCCAGTTCTAGTTCCATTTCTCGTAGTTGGTTCTTTAGAGTCTCCTTCTCTTCATCGGTATCCTCCTCGGAGGAGTTCTCCTTGTTAGTGCTGACCAACTTCACTCTGCCTTCTGTGTTGAAGAACTCTCTGCAGCGTTCACAACCTTCTACCTTTTGCTAAGTGGTTGAAGATAGCAAAGCATTATGGGAAATTGTGATAAATACATTAGACGTAATACTTTATTTTCGCACCCATACATCTAAAGATCAGAATCTAGAAAGACCAAGAGCACGAATGTCCATAGACTCCAAAGTGTGACATGCTGGCCGAGTTCCCCAATTCTCCTCAGAATTGTTCCTGGACTAAAAAGGCCCCTCCAATCCCCTTCATTCTCTCCATCAGTAAGGTTTACAGTTCTATTTATCCTTGGATTATGCCATATATGTCTGCAACATGTGAGTCAGACTCTCCACAAGTGCCCAGACTCCATACACAGACTACACCGGGCTCGTATACACGTGTATACACAGAGCTGTAAACACTGTCTAGCTATTTAACAAGCTGCAGTAAGTTCTAATGATGCCGAAGCAATTATAATAATGAACGTACATTAGGAAAATGCACACAATGAAATGGTCTAATATCTGAATGTCATGTCCCATGGTTCAGTCAGTCTGAACTTACCCGGATTTTCTCAATTTCAGCTTTGTTTGCAGACTGCTGCTTCTCTAGTCGATCACTCAGCTGAGAACATATCTGCAAATGAACAAAAGTAGGACTTAGCGGACAAGGGATTTCCATGTATTATCCAAAGTACCAAACAGTTAAAGGACCAGTAAACAGAGAAAATACACAAAGACAGCCATTTCCTCCCATCCTATTTGGCCCTATAATGCAATCCAAAGGAAGGGACATATGTGTGTAAATATATATGGATATAATGATTAAATGCATCCAAGGAGGTCGGCCATATCTCCATCCTCTTCCCCACAATTCTGTCTTGTGCTGTAAGACAGCTAGCTGCAGCAGGAGCCTCCCCCTCCCCCCCACTCCTTTATCTAATCTGCAACGTAACACCAAAATTTTTCAAAAACCTTCAACTACTTCAACAACTTACTAGCCAAAATTGAGAGTTATCAGCAGGAAATTTAGCCATAAGTTCATTGCAGGGTTTCTACAAGACTGTTCCACAAACATAGTGTGCAAGTTTATTTCTTGCTTGTGTTGCACCACTTCTCTGGAATGCTCTACCCTGGACAATCAGATTAACTCCCAATTTCTACAGTTTCAAACGCAAACTAAAGACACATCTTTTCAGACAGGCCTATCACAATGTCTAATGTAAACCCTTCCCTACTGTAATTAGAATCCCCAAAATGTAACCCTCCTCTGTCCCCGCTCCCACATTACCCCACATGATATGATGCCATTTCAGGCTAACTTTATATGTCCAGGAACTATCCACATGTTACAGGACACGACTGGTGACAGCTCATAAAGTAACCTCTATTACAAAATTGTCTGACAATAAGCAATGCCGCCCCTCCTACCTCTTGTGTCACCCCCTCTACCTCACAGATTGTAAGCTCTTGCGAGCAGGGCCCTCAGTCCCAGCGTGTGAAATGACTTTCTTTGTTATGTATCTTTCTTTCTGTCTGTATTTGAACCCTACAAATTGTACAGCGCTGCGGAATATGTTGGCGCTATAGAAATAAAATGTATTATTATTATTATAAGGTAAAGTCTCTCTAAGAATAACAAATATACAGCTGGGCAAACTATATTCATGTTCAATGGGCAGAAAGGTGGGTGAATCAGGCCTAAATATGGGATGTAGAAATCTGGGATTTACAATGATGCCTATTTTATCGCCAATGAAAACTGATATAACAGATTATTCCACACAATGTTGGAAGCATAAAGTTAAGCACAAAAAAATAAAAAAAAAGATTTGCAGTGGGATTATATCCCAGATGTATGCAACTTCATGGCTAATAATTATACCAAACGTAGTGTAAAATGAATTGTGAGTCTATAAAATAGTGATGTAAATTGCTCCAATAACTACAAAGACTACAGACAACGATACATGTAAAGAACATAAACAAGAACCAGAAGGACAGTGAGCAGCCGTATCCAGCAGGCAGCCCATTTACTATGAATAAGTGACATCAGTGGGAGCCCTGACTTATTTATGAGCGATCCCGACCACATGGGTTATTTCTGGACACTACTTTGCCCGGCTCCTCTATTTGAGCTTTTTCTGGCGTACTCTGTTTAAGTTTCCCTATGAATAATGAATGTTTTCATCACCCACAAAGAACACAAATGTCTGCAGTAAACACGCACAGCACATCACATCCGGCTGTGCCCCATAGAAAAATTGGTTAACTGGTGGGTGGCTATGTTCTATGTTCGATTCTGAATAAGGAACGGCAGCTCCGTCCATGGAATACATCTCCTTATAGAGCCAGTCTATATTCACCCACGTGCTCAGCAGGTGCCACTAAAAAATACTAAATATTCTGGGGGAAAAAAAAACCCAGCCTCTGAGTAATGGTGCTGCAAATGTGGCCAATACACACAAATAAATGTACTTACCTCCGGGGGTCAGCAGCTGCAGTCTACTGGTTCCCCAGCTGATGTCAACAGTCATGTGACGTTACTATAAATTTGGGATTTTTTTTTTTTTTTTGTTATGTTTTGATTAAACTTCTTCTGATATCTTACTAGGGAAACTAAACATCCAAACTCTTCTAGTACAGTCCAATACTTCTGTACCTGTCAGCCAGCGTATCATACCCACACAGCCACCTATAGAGGGCAAACCGGAAAATCATGGTTAGGCCTCTGTCTGCCACGGCAATCCCTCAGCACCCCATGATCATAGTGGATTGGGGACTGAAGGAATGACAGAGAGAGCTCCCTCCACTCTAACGTCTTGCATCCCGAGGTATCCGTTGACCTTAACATCCAAGTTCATACTACCGTTGGTGACCGTCAGTGTCTGTAAACAGAATTTTAGCAACGGACATAAGCTGAACTGTCAGAAATCGGTTAAAATTTCCATTCACTTCAATGGGATTCTATCTTGTGTCCATTTACACCCAATCTGTCAGAAGTCTGTTTTTTTCCAGCAGACAAAAAATCCTACATTTTTGTGCAAGAACCTGCCTTGTACACCAGAAAACGGACAATAACTTGCCACCTTGCTCATATACAAGTCCCAGGTCCCCTGTAGGCATGGAGTGACAAACACGCTAGCACCCCATGAATTTCTACAGGGCTGCCAGAGATACCCGAGACCGTGGCATAGACTTTCTAGATAGTTGCTAAGGCCTCAGATTCCCTGTTGAATAATTTGTCATTATCTGAGATTGTAAGGCAGTGCTGAATATGTTCTGCCCGTTACCTAACAACAGGTGCAGCAGGTGGCAGTGCCGGAGAGCCGCGCTCCTTTGTGACCGGCATTCAGATGGCGCAGTGAGAGCGCCGCAGCTCAGTACAGAACTATTCACACCCCGCTGCAAATTCTAACTTCTCATTTCATAGTCACTTGGTGAATAAAGCCTGGTCTCCAGCGCAGCGCTGCACCGACAAATGGTTCGGATGTTACGTAAAACTGCTTTTCAATCCTACAAACAATGGTGTGCAAAAGTTTTAGGCATGTTGGGGGGGGGGGGGAAATGCTACAATATAAGAATTCTTCAAAAATAGAAGCATTGTTTTAGATTTCCCTACTCACAAAATTAAAGGATTGTTCCAGCCCCATATGGCGACCTATCCAGAATCTGACATGGGGGAGTCGGATGACACCCAGACCCCACATAGATCAGCTATTCCCGGTAAGTATATACAGGCTGCTTACATTCAAGTAACACAAAAAGAGCTGCAATTCTCACGAACCATTGATACAGTATATAGTGGATGGGGCTATTACGTGAATAAGAGATCCGGCAAGTTCTCCCCGTCCACTGCAGCAGTTTCCGGCGCCAGGAGGCCACCAAAGTAACTCGTCTGTGCAGGGTCTAGGGGTCGGAGTCTCATGATTCAGATATTGATGACATGTAACAAGCCATATACCTGTGTGCCCATCACATGACCATGGACTGATTTTTACCCACAGCAAATAAACAGAATGAATGACAGCAAGCAGAGCTCTAGCAAACCGTGAGGAATTGATGCAGAACGTATATTGGAAAATTGTACAACTTTTTAACATACTAACAATAACACTTATTGGCCGAAACTGGACAAGCCCTTTAAGGGGATCCTACATATTATCTAAAGTAATCTGCGTATAGGCCCTGATACTGTAGCCTGCCCATCACATGCTCAGCATCACTCACAGATCTGATGTACAAGCATCACTTTGGGTGCACTTATTCGCCTCTATTCACAGCAGTGCCCGGTCTTATTATGCCGCTGTTACAGCTCAGGCTTATTATGCGGCTTTCCATGTAAGTGTTGTTTTGGGATTTTAGAGTTAAGAGATTTACCATAAGAAGGACTTATTGCTTCCGAATTCTTTGTCCATAGATTGACAGCCGGGACATCTGCGCCTACAAAGCTTCCGATTCCCCATTATAAAAGCACTGATCATACTTCCCCATCGCTATAGAAGTCACCGAATCATATTTTTGTTTATGTCCAGATGGCCCACTTAAGAAAATGTTGACATGCTACAATTCAGACTGCTGACATAAGTTGGTGCTTCGATTGACCACGGCTGATGCACGCATGACTACACATACAGCAATTTAGGAAGAATATGATCTGACTGTACGCTATATTTCATCGGAGTATTTCTAGCTTGGTGTATTCAGGAGTGCACAGAAAATAACTCCCTCCGAGCTTTATTAGTCAACAGCTTACATCGGCAGAAATGAATTTCCTTATATGAGAGGTTTCTTTGGAGTACCTAGTAACAGGCGGCGCTGCCAGGAGACGACAGAAACCATTGCTCTCTATATTCCTGCTGTCAACTGATCAGTAATACAGAAGGTATACATTGTCCAGTGAGACAGGACTTGGCTTAGATTTATCCACTGTAGGGATTGTCCACGACTAGATATGGATGGCCTATCCTAATAGGTAGGGTCAGACACAAAGCACCCCTACCGATCAGCTACCGCATCTGCAGAGTTTACAGAGTTGGGAGCAGACAGCTCTGTGCACTGTGTATTGGCCATTCCAGGATACTGCCTATTGGCTCCCATTCAAATGAATGAAGGTTGAGCTGTAATAGTGAAGGAGTCTGCTTAAAAAACTGTACACTGTGTAGATCTAGCAGCAGCTAATCGGTGGACGTTATGGACGCTGATCTGCAGTAACCAAGCCTGACCACTACCCACAGGATAGTGTGTATCTGCTTCTGGCTCCATTCTCTGCCTATGTCCAGCACAGTCTGCTGCTGCCAAAAGCTGATCGAATGCTGGGCACTGGAGACTCACGATCTGATATTGATGACATATTGGAAGAATTATCTAGTCGTGGACAACCCCTTTGAAGAGGGATTTAGGATTGTATGGCCTATATTTGATCAGGGGAACTAAGAGCCGGCCCCAACACTGATGAGCTGTATGGGGCGGCTTCTGACACCAGTACTAGAAGCATTTAATATCTGATCAGTTGGGGGTTGACAGCTGGCCCCCACTAATTCACTGTATGTGGCTTCTTCTGAGGCCCGTAATACACAACTTAGGGCTTGAAAAAGATAACTCTGGTCCCTGTATAGTGGCCGGACACTAATATGGCAGCTAAGCTCCTATTGGCAAGAGGGGTAGTTGACCTACAGTACTGATCTGCTGTGAGGCCTGTACTATACACAACACTGGCCAGAAGCAGGTGACTACATCCCCTGTATAGTGGTCAGGCACTGGTACTGCAGCTCAGCTACCACTGAAGTCAATAGGAGCTTAGCCGCAGTACTGGCCCTGGCCACTGTACAGGGACCGGAGCTATCTTCTTCAAGCCCTGAGTTGTGTATAGTACAGACATCAGAAGAAGCCGCAGAGTGGATTAGTGTGGGGTCAGCTGCCGGCCCCACATCCATCAGATATTTATGGCCTATTCTAATGAAAGGACATAAAATCCTAATTCTGGACAAACCCTTTAACAGAGATCTTAAATTATGGATGAGCATCATTATGTCACACCATCAGAGAATGTTTTGTAACTCTGCAAAACTGTGTTAAAATCACTAGTGACTCAACGCGTATTGTGAGACGGTGACAGACAGAGTGCTGGAGTGACGGTATATCTCCCCCAGATTCCTGACATATATGTGAATGAGCAGCAGCCCAGGTTTGGGTCCTGGGGCTCATTACTGGGTTAGAAAAAGGCTGCAGTTCCTGTAGTCCGGAGCCGAACCTGGGGAACCGAAGGGAATGTGGCTTGTTCTGTTCTAACACACTGAGTACCTGGTGAGAGACCCTGTGTTATTTTTGTTTTATTCATGTGGCTGGTAGTAAGCCACATGTACAGATAGGAATTTCTGTTAGGGCGGGTTCACACCTGCGCCCGGTCTCTGCTTTGCGGGTTTCAGTCTTCTGCCCGAGAAACTGGACAAAGGATGGAAATCCGGCAGTCAGTTTTCAAACCCATTCACTTAAATGGGTTTGCAAAGTGAGCGCCCGTGAGCGTCTTGTGCCCCTCTGTGGCAAAACCGTTTGTTTGTTTTTTTAACTGGACACAAAGTCCTGCATGTTTGACTTTTTGTCCAGTTTAAAAAAATAAAAAATGGTTTCGCCGCAGAGAGGCACAAGACACTCACAGGCGGTTTGAAAACTGACTGCCGGATTTCCATCTCCTGTCAAGTTTCTCGGGCAGAAGACGAAAACCTGCAAATCGGAGACCGGACGCAGGTGTGAACCCGCCCTTAGTTAGCGATCAGCCAAGCAGGATTTGGTTTCCTAGGCAGTTGAGCATTTCATCCCATTGACGGTGGCTGGAGTGGTCCCCCTAATATGGGTTATTTTGCTTTAACCATGTCTGTAGGTATGTACTGCTAAATGGCTGATTCTTATTGTATATACTGGAGTTATATATCATGTGATTGTTACTATTTGACTGTTACACCAGTGTATGCATATTGGGTCATTTGACATTGTATACATATCTTGTACTCTTATATTGGGTCAGTTTTTGATCATTAGACTATATATACAGTATATCTTGTACTCCTACATTCTGTGACTCTTGATTCCTATTGGGGGGATTCCCTGGCTACTAGTCTCTTGGGGGGTTGCGGTGTCCGCTACTAGTTAGTGGCCCCTCCCCCGTTTGTCTCCATGTGCTATTTTATGTTTATTATTTGTGGTTAATTAATACAATTTATTTATGTATTTTATTTCTTGGTTCCTGTCTTTTTTGTTTGGAGTTTGCTATATTAGGTTTGTGGGAATCATTTGAGTCTTTTTTTTTTTTAATATTTGGGGTTACATTAATAGGTTTTATTGGTTTTCCTTTCTGTCTGAAGTTAAGGCTGGATCTTATTTTTGTTTTTCCTGTGCCTGACGTAAAGTTTATTTATTTTCCTGGGTTTTTTTTTTGTATATAAACCAGTTTGCTGCACATTTTGTGTCCCTATCTTGACTGTTTGGGTCTGCACCACTGCTTCGACCAAGCTAACCTCCCCACAGTATATAGAATGGGAGTGACTTACATAGGCACAGATTTGCCATACATATATTACATATACACTAGGAGTCATTCTCCCTTACACCACCTTGTTCATCTTAACCAGCCATCTTTTAGAAGGATTGAGCAGTGCTGGACCGTGCAGGGTTTTTTTGTGTGTCCAAGGGCCATCTGCTGGAGAGATACTGTAACCTTACTGCAGCACTGACATCCATAAGAAACCCTAGGCTTGCTCTTAAATTATTTTTTTTAATGGTGCTGAGAGCTAGTGAAGATCATCCTCCCATGCATGACTTCCTTTCTCCCAGAAGACGTCTCCATATTGCTAATTAGCCTGGTAGAAAATAGTCACAATACGTATTGGTGGGAGCGCAGCTGGAGTCCGTAGAGAACCGCCGTGAAAGTATACCGGCCAATTGTAATTCAGAACATAAACAGGCACATAATGCAATCCTCTTCTACAACATTTATTGCAATGTACACATCGATGCAGAGCAGCAATTCTGTTTTCTTTTCCACTATGATGATAAAAAAAATCTGCAATGTTTCAGATTTCACACTAGCCACTAGAGCACACACAATACACCACCGCTGATTGACAGCTTTTCCCCTACACCCAGTAGAGAGACGAAGCTGTCAATCAGCTCACGAGTATCAAGGTCTCCAGTACTCAGCATCTAAAAAAGTGGGATTTTATGAAAACTATTGCAAAATAAAAAGCAAGTGACAAAGCGCTGCCATCAGGGTGCCTGTCAGCTGCTGCACAAACCTGGAGACAGATTCACTTTAATACAGAGACTACTTTAGGTTTATAAGAAATTACAAGTTCTGCCCATTGTTAGAGGTCAGCACACTTTCTTTATTAATAACATGTCACAACAAATCTCATATTTATGTCACTCAGAAGATCCTTTTAATATTCATCCTGTATTGTATATCAACAGCATGAATAAATAATAAAGGCCAAAACTCGGCGTACTAAACTAATGTAAACTTCAGGCCGCATTACCATAACCCAGCCACAAAAGTAAGGAATGATCTGAAGATGTACTGCCAGGGGCCCTGATGATCCAAGGGTTCAAGTACTTGAAATATACTCCAAGCCACAGATTGTGATGGCATATCTAACAATGTTGTACACTTGCACTGTAAGCACCAGCATCATTAAAGGGGTTGTCCCATCACAAGGATCCTATCTATACTGCTTGTTAATGTGGATGTAAGACTTTTCCTAAATACACTGCTTCAGCAAAACTGCTTTGTTTGTCCATTATCTTACTTTATTCAATTCTTTGTGGCCACAGACCTGACTTAGCTGCTCATGAGTCAAGTTATGTACCTGCCTGCTGTCAGGGGGGAGGGAGGAGGGGCTAAGTGCAGGGAGCGAGCCTGTGTATCTAGCTATTCCTGTGTCTACACCACGTGACCTAGCTTCCTGCACTCAGATAGGGGAGAGGAGCTGCTTTCATTTCTTCTGTTCTCCCAGTTATCAGGCTAGCTAATTCAATTGTGTTCATTATGGCAGAGGCAGGCAGTCTCTGTATGTAACACAGAATGGAGTTGCTGCTGCCTGTACTTCATAGTCCAATATGGGTGGGCGGAGCTACATGCTAATTTGGGGGTGGAGCTAAACAGTAGGTTGCATGTGAAACCCCGCCCACCAAATGATGCAAGAAACCAGGAAGAAAGAAGATTTTACAGCCGTGAAGACTGGGGAGTATGTGACGTGGGAATACCCCTTTAAGATCTATGTTGGTACTTTATAGGTCTTTGAATCCCTTGAAGACAAGGACCCTTGTAGAGTGCAAGTGTCCCGATAATCCCATGATATGTCTGTAATCTTAGAAGCAGGCCTAAGAATGGTGTAAACTAATGAAACAAATCATAGCCACCTCACCGACCTCCCGCTGTTCTTATTCTGATGCTTGGCAACATTCTCTGTGTTGGAGCAGGAGATCGGGAAGGTAAATATCACCTACCTTATTATTAATTTCATTTATAGGTCATTGCATTAAATTACTTCGGTGCGAAATTAGATTGGGAGCCCCATTGCCAACACAGACGTTCCTTAGACTACATTCTTAGTACAAAACGGCATTAACTAAATAACAGCAATAACATTCAACAGAAACAAATACACAATGTTTACAGGGGTTGACCCATTACAAATACGTTTCCCTATCCACAAGATAGGGGTAAATGTCACATTAGTGAGGGTCCGACCACTGGATCCTCCAGGGGACTGAAAGTCCTTCATGCCACCTTCTCCTGAATAAGGGCACCAGAGTACTTGTGTGACCGACTTTCCATTCATTTCTGGGGAGGTTGCAGTCCCGGCAGCCCTGTAGTACTGAATGTAGAACTGGTCAGACAAGCACACTGGTGCCTCATTCATAAGAAGGATGCACGGGCACTCATTGACACTCATCTCACCGCTGAACAGATGTTTAGGCTGTGGTGTTCGAGTGAGCGCTGCTCCACCATTTACAAACTGTGATCTGTCATATGGCCTTTTTGCAGCTGTCCCATTCAAGTGTGCAATACCAAGTACACCCACTAGGGAATGTACAATGCTAGGCTTGTTATTCAATGAAGAGGTGACAATACTTGTCTGATCAGCAGAGGTGCTGGGTGTCAACCCCAGCAGTTTGAAATCAATGACCTATCCTAAGTATAGGTCATCAATACTTATCCCTTTCAATGTACCATCGAAATGAGAACATGCAGAGACTGACAAGAACTATACCTGCTTGTAATCTCCAATGATAGAGCTATTCTTCTTTATTTCAGATTCTGCCTTATCCAGTTCTCTCCGACACATTTCTTTCAACTGCAAAACAATACAGGACAGGATTAGGTTACAATACTGGTTGTATGTCTTGTACAAAAATAGCTATTTTGTTGCATATAAATCTGCAAGAAAAAGCCAATTTAAAGCAACATATCCAGCATCTAATACAGGTAAGTAATGGGCTTGTATTTTTATTTTTTCTATACCAGATTCACCATCTCACAGCGATATTGTCTGATCTTGTTCAAACTTTCAGCCCCACTCCTACAAACCCCATAATCACTATAACCTATTGTTTTTGGCGTCAATACTACTCTAGTTTCCCTGCAGTCCTGATGGTGGGACATTGTGGGCATCGGTTCCCAGACTAACACTGGCTGCACTAGGTCAAAAGAATATATATTACAAGAACAATACACAGAGATCCCTCAGGGTCTTAAACTGATGGGGTAAGGAGGAATGGGGTGAAGAGCGCACAGACCCGACCAGTAGATCAAAGATCTTCAAACATATCAGAGGCAGTACTGAGAGGCTGCAAGCCAGTTGTATGTGCACTTGAGAGAGGGCCGCCCGCCCGAAACGCGTTGTGCTTGGTACTAATAAAATTTTGAAGATCTTTTATCTACTGGTCGGTCTGTGCGCGCTTCACCCCATTCCTCCTTACCCCATCGGATTAAGACCCTGAGGGACCTCTGTGTATTGTTCTTGTAATAGATATTCTTTTGACCCAGTGGAGCCAGTGTTAGTCTAGGAACTGTTCCCCACAATGTCCCACCATCAGGACTGCAGGGAAACTAGAGTAGTATTGGCGCCAAAATCAATAGGTTATAGTGATTACGGCAATAAGAGACCTTCAGCTTTAATCACAATTTTATTTAGTTTCAGTGAAATCCATTAATAAAATCATTCAGTCTCCTGATCTCATCTAGCATAGTAACCCACATGATGGAAAAAGTCAATATATAGCCTGAAATTGGGAATGACACAAACCTTAGATAATGGCGGTTCTGGATAGCGCCAATTCATTAAAAAACACAGTGACAACCATGCACATGCTAGACTTTTATTCTTTTATTGGGCAGTCTGCAGGAGATCTGAGGATATAACAATTACTGCATGTACATCACACACATACACTATGAGGAGAGAAGTATTCTGGGGTGTCAGGTGTATAATATCCAGTGCCCAGCCATGTAGTCAAACATTTGTGACACAATGGCTGGTTTGGCAAATGCCAAACTGCATTGTGGCAACTTAAAGTTTGGTGGAGAATATGGATTTTATGATTTCTTTCTCTCTTAGAATATATTGGTCCGACTTTGTGTCTGGTTAAAAAAAAAAACAAAAAAAAAAAAACCGGTTTCGCCATGGAGAGCACAAACCGCTCACCGGCGCTCACTGCCGGGCACTTTTCAAACCCATTTGAATGGGTTGAAAAATGCCTGCAGGTTTCCGTTTCCTGCCCGCAACTGGCAAACCTGTATAATGGAGACCGGGCGCAGATGTGAATGAGCCCGTAGCCACCATATGATAAAGGGTTATCTTTCAGGGGTCAGTCTAGGTCCCTTAATTCTAGTGAAGGGGAGTCTTAAAGGGGTTTTCTGGGCTTATTTTTTTTATGCCCTATGTTCAGGATAGGCCATAAATATATGAACTGTACGGAGCTGCTTCCGCTGCCCATCCAGACACAATACAGGGCTGGAAGCTGAAATGTGGCCTGAACCTCTATACAAGTAAACTGAGCGTTCTGTTTCCCGCCTGGTATTGTTTACAGGTCGTGTGCCAGAAGTGGCTCCGTACAGATGAGTATTCCAGGGCTTGGTGTCAGGCCATAAATATATGATTGATGGGGGGCTATCTTGAGTATAGGCCATAAAAAATAAACCTGAACAACCCCTTTAATGTTCCAGAATCACTGGGCTCCAGTATACAAAGCAAGGTCCGTAAAGAAACGGTTACGGGAGAATGGTGTGGAAGAACTTAACGGGCCAGACAGCCCTGACCTCAACCATAGTAAATACCTTTGGGATCAATTTGTATGAAGATGAACTCAGAAGCCAGGCCCCTCTTATTCAACATCAGTATTTGACCTCAATTAAAATTCCCACAGACACCTCCAAAATGCTGTAGAAAGCCTTCCCAGGGGAGTGGACGCTGGTTTAGCTACAAAGAGGGAACCACTTCCTATGAAACCTAAAAATTGTAAAATAATCCATATTTTCCATAACAGAAAATAACTCTGGTCTAAATGAAGGAATAAAATGCTTTATGTCTAGTGCGGGGTCTGAGGAGTTGATCCATGACACAAGGATTAAAGAATATTTCTGTGTTATGTCCGCTTCCTTGGGCCCTACACCCCTTAGCGACCCTTGACGTAACTGTACGTCATGGGTCGCATGGGGATGTATGGAGCGAGCTCACACGCTGAGCTCGCTCCATACACGGCAGATGCAGGCTGTATAATACAGCCAGGACCTGCCACTAACAGCAGCGGTCGGTGCCCGAGCCGATCGCTGCTGTTAACCCTTTACACACTGCGGTCAAACGTGACCGCAGTGTGTAAACGGCGCCGGCGGCATGGGCGCCGCCATGTTTTGCCGATCGCCGCCCTCCTGAACGTCACAAGAGGGCGGTGATCGGTTGCTATGACAGCCGTAAGCCTATTGAAGGCTTCCAGGCTTGTCTCTGCACTAGATCTATTAGACGATGCCAGAGGCCAGAGGCATCGTCTAATACAAGTGCTGGGATTCTGCTATTCACTGCAGTACTGTAGTATTGCAGTGAATAGTATGAGCGATCAGACTCCCTAGGTTTCAAGGTACCTAAGGGGTCTGATCATAAATGTAACAGAAGAAAAAAAAAAGTTTTTAAAAGTATTAAAAAAATAAAAAAAATATAAAAGTTCAAATCACCCCCCTTTCCCTAGATCAGCTATAAAAGTAATTAAAGAACATTAAACAAACATATTAGGTATCCCTGCGCTCCAAAATGCCTGAAGTATTAGAATATTAAAACATTTATCCCGTACTGCGAACGGCGTAGCGGCAAAAAAAATAAAAACAGCCAAAAAGCGTTTTTTTCAACACTTTGCCTCCTATAAAAAAATTGAATAAAAAGTGATCAAACCATCGGATCTTTCCCCAAATGGTATCAATAGAAACGTCATCTTGTCCCGCATAAAAAGACACCACAACCAGCTCCATACATGGAAATATGAAAAAGTTACAGGTGTTAGAACATGATGACACAAATTTTTTTTTCTATTTTGCAAAGTTTATCATTTTTTTAAAAGTATCAAAAAATTTCAAATACTATATAAATTTGGTATCACCGCGTTTGTACTGACACGTAGAACACAGGTAACATGTCATTTGTACCAAACAGTGAATGCTGTAAAAATTAAACCCATAAGAAAATGGCGCAAATGCATTTTTTCTCCAATTGCGCCTCATTCTGAATTTTTTTCCAGCTTCCCAGTACATTGCACAGCATATTGAATGGTGCCATTACAAAGTACAATTTGTCCCGCAAACAATAAGCTATCATGTGACTCTGTGAACTGAAAAATGAAAAAGTTATGGCTCTTGAAATGTGAGGAGGGAAAAACGAAAATGCGAAACCAAAAAATGGCCTGGTCCTTAAGGGGTTAAAGTATCTGTATTTACATGGAGTCTTCCTTTAAATAGCTTCAAGAGAGTATGGAGGCTTGTGAACTGGCCTAAACTACATAGTATGTGGCTCTGCGCCTCTTGTTACTACCGGTATCTCCAGCTCAGCAACCAGTGCTAGAGAATCTTTATACCGACCTCATTAAAAGTGGTGGAAACTGCTGGTGCTTCATGCACATCCATTATGTACCAGTGGGAGAAGCTTAAAGGGGTTGTACCATTACAGACACTTATCCCCTAACCACAAACTAGGGTATATGTGTCAGACTCGTAGTATGGCTCCAAAAGTCTCCTTGATGTCTACTTGTGAATGAAGCACCAGAGCACTATTGTAGTTGAAACTATTAGAGGATTACGATTTCAGGCAGTCCAATTGAAGTGAATGAAGCCCTGGTCATGTAGCGCACTGACACCTCATTTACAAAGAGGCTTCAAGGGAACTTTTGGGCCTCCTGACCTCATGATCACTGGGGAACCCTGTTGTCTGATCTGATACTGATCCCATATTCTGTGACTTAAGTGTCTGTAAAGGCACAATCCTGATAAGGTCCGATTTTTTACAGTAAGCCGTCTGACAACACAACACAACGCCTTCTGTGATCCCCCTTCAGTCACTTTATCTGGTCCAGATATGAAAGCATGAGAGCTGGCACCAGAATATTTGTAACGTTACACATTAACCTGTGACAAGACGTCTCTCAAAAACCAGTTTGTTTTGCAGCTAAAAGCAGAAGTAGGGCTCAAGAAATAAAGTAGGAACAACAAAAGTTTCACCACGAAACACATAAGATCCTCTCCATTCACTTCTGGGAATACAGAGAGTGCTGGTTTTGAGACAGAGGTGACACTGGCATCTATGAAGAGTTTATGGCACATCCTATGGACACAGCCATAAATACTGAGAAAGGAATAGCCCTCTAAAGGAGCAGTCTGAGAATCGGAGGAAGCGCACCAGAACAGGTATCTCACCTATGTGTTATGTCCACCTACCTGACCAGACTCTTCTTCAAGTCGCCTCTTTTCCTCTTCTGCGTCGATTAGTTTTTGCTTAGTCATCAGTAATTCTTTATTTAGGGCGTCTGCCTTTTCCTCTGCCTGTAAAAGAACCCCATTTCTGTATTTATATATGTCCACAAAACTTTTTTGACATGGATTTTGGCGAGTATTCCACCTGGAAAATCATATAAACCTTTCGGATTCAAGTCCCGTTGTTTTTAATGGGAATCAAGGGCGCTGTTAAATAATCCTCCTGCCCTATCTTGGTAAGTTTCTACGATGAAAATGTGAAAAAGTTCCCTGGGTGGTCACACAATGAATAACGCCAAGGGGTTAAAAAGACATGAAAAAATGTACTACTTTTTTTTTTTTATTAAGAACACGCATCAGTCTTTTCCTGCTACCTAAAAGCACTAAGTGTGAACATGTCTGTAGCTGCTGTGTCTGACTACTGTAAAACGCTTGTCTAGTCTCACACCAATCGCCATTTTCACGTAATAATTGCCATTTGCCACTTTTAAGCTTACTGTTACCAAATAGAAACCCTCTTGTTTACATTTCACACCTTAAAGGGTTTGTCCAGCCCAAAATTGAGTTTTCATTCTGATGATCTATCCACAGGACAGGTATATGCTCTATATCTTATTGATGTGATTTACCAGGTTAATGGCCGATCTGTATGTATTTCTTGATGTCTATCTCTGGATAATTTCTGTTATCAGATGCTAAACATTCCTTCCATTCCCTATTCTTCCAAGAATGGTCAGGCTATGACCATTACGGCTAAGAGATAGCTGTGGAGGTGCTTCCCTGTGATGTTTGGATGTGCTATGTGTACCCATGTAGATCTAGCTCTAACATAATCCCCAATGCACTTAGATTAACTTTGAAAATGCTGGACTATGTACAGGTCTATGAATAAGTTACAAATGATTAGACCAGGGGTCAGCAGGCTTCGTCACTGCAGCCGTTGTGATATTATGGAGCATGCTGGGAGTTGTAGTTTCACAGCAGCTGAAGTATCTCAGGTTCCTGCCCCCTGGATTAAACCAACAATTCGGATGCGCATTTCCTATTATACTGAACAGTAAGTCCCAGTGACATTTCGTTAGTTATACAGATATTCTTCTTACATTATCCAGGTCTTTTCGCAGAGCGATCTTGCTGGTAACTAATTCATGAGCCAAGTCGTCATTCTCTTGCTCCAGCCTCATGTTTGCCTCCTGAAGTCGTCTGTTTTCACGCTATACAAGAAAAAATAAAACCGTGCTTTTAGATTTGCTTTGGGTGCATGTCCAGGTATATTCTGTATGCCATGTTCTTCTTATATACATAGCCTGTCAGGGTAAAATGAGTAATCCAAATCTCACCAACCTCTACTAGAGATGAAGCCAACCTGAACAAATGTATAACTTGTCAGCATGATAATGGTAGACATTAACTAACGGAGGATCAGCCGTGTGAAAGATGTAACAGTAACAGAAGGAAAAAGACCCTAAGGAACCATACTATCCCCTAGTAGTCACAGCAGTACAGGAATTACTTCCTTTCTACACATTAATAGAGACAATTACACATTTGATATAAATTACATATAACATTCTGAAATATATATAGATTTTTGCTAAACCGTACGAGTGTCTCACTGGTAAAGAGAAAATGTGCAGCCACTCCTGTGCCAGGCTCTAGATAATGTAGCCTGGTATACAATATGTCAGCCATAGAGCTTGGGGCTTTCCTATATTACTGCAATAAGGGAAAATCCATTCTAGTTACTATATATACCCACCCACATGTCCTTATAGAACAAGGGTTTATTGTGCCAAATCTCCCTCTTTTAAAGGAGTTTTCAGGCAAAATTTTTTTTAAAAAATATCTGTTAGTGCTATTAATGGGTTAATAAATGCATCCATATAGCTTTAGCTGTGTTTTGAGTGATTTCTGGGTGTCTCTGGGAGCTCCTGCATTTGTTTACCTGGTTCAGCTTCCTGCTATGTAACTTCCACACTAACCCCTTACACCTCACACCCCTGCTTCTTCCCTCCCTCCCTCTCTCCCATACATCCCCTCCCTGTCTCTCTAGCTATCTCGCCCACTACTAGCCCTTCCCTACAACTCAGTCCAACCCCCAACTCTGATACTTACCTCTCTTCCAGGCTTCTCCCTGCAGGACAGCCCCTCCTTCTTTGCGGATTCAGCAGACGTGCGCTCTTCTCCCAGCACTGTTCTGTGTGACGATGAACCTCTACCATGCATGGGAGCTGCGCAGTAGAGGTGGATTATCGGCAGTTCTGCGTAGTGCAGCACTGGGAGAAGCAGCGGCAGTCAGAAAAGAAGGAGGAGCCGTCCAGTAGGAAAAGGCCTGGAAGGTAAGTATGATAAAGTGGATGGTGGGGGGCAGGGAGTAGTAGTGACGATCCATTTCCAGAAATGGGGAAACGGATTGCCACCGGATAATGAGAAAATGGGTTAATGTACATTTGTGATTAATTTTGTTATTTAGAAAGTAGACATAGGGTGTTTAGATTTGTGTAGGGATTTCCATTTAGCCCGGACATCCCCTTTAAATCCATCTGTGCCTGCATTTAAAAAAAAAATAAATAAACTTTTATACTTACCTAGAGGTCAGACTCCTCTCTGGTGCTCCTAGTTCTTCAGTGAGGCCAAGGATGTACACCCCGATGTCAGTGCACAAGTGCCAAAGGTAGGGGGCACGTGCACTGTAGTTCAGATATACTCTTCTAGCTTCAGTTAAGAACTGAACTGATGCAGGGAGTATAAAGGGTTTTTATTTTTATTGGGGGCACAAGAACCTATGAATGGTTTAGTCTCCCAAATGGCCTTGACAGATTCCTTTTACGTGATTGGGGCTGAGCTGAATTACCAAGCACAGAGCTGGGCTTGGCTTTCTCTGAGAAGGCCGCAGTACTCACCATAGAGTTTTAATCTCTACAGGACTTCTATAGGACAAAGCTGAAATAACATTGCATGGCTGCTATAAAACAGTGTGATGTGGTCACAGCGTTTGTATAGGCTCCATTGCCCCGTAAAAGACCTAATCCACCTAATGATCTCTTATTGTATCTTATGATCTCTTATGAGTTGGAAAACGTCTTTAACTGTTTAGGTACCAATGAACATTACAATACTGTTGATCAATCCTGCTTATTTCGGCTGCATAGGCTAACAGTGTGGTTAGGGCTCAGATTTTCCCAGGTGTTGTGAAAGGAAAGATGGCGCGAGCATGATAAATGTTACTAGCCCAACCCTTTCTTTCTCAGGGTTAAGTCAGAGACCGGTAGAAGCTCAATACTTTCTCCCCATTCACAACATATGTAGGCTTGGCTGACCCAAGAATGCACATGTAACGGGTGGCTGAGAGGAATTGCTGCTGTTCAGCTGACAACTAGAGAAGGTGCAGAGTCAGGTTTAGTATAATATGAGGTTCAATCTGAAAAATTTACAACCAAAAGAGAATGAACATAGAGTATATAGCTTGTATTACTCACCTCAAATCTTTCCACTGGGTCTTCCTGCTGTGCTTGTTGCTCTCTCATCATGTGATACTCGCGCTCGTATTTTTTGAGCTTTTTCTGACTAATCTAAAATGGAAAATATAGAATAATTTGAATGTAATATTTTTATACATTACATTAATCATATGGAAAGACGCCGCAGACCAGTAACCAAACACAAGCTGTTCCTGTAACTTCCATTTGTAGCCAGGAGCGGGCCAACTCTCTATTACAAATCTGCCTGGATGTAGTAGTTTTCGCAGCTAGTGGTAATCGGGGGACACCCACACTATCAATATGTGGGAACTCTACCTATGGCATATCATACCATTGAAGGGTTTGTTCAGGATAACTTTATTTTGCAAGGTGCAGGGGAAGATAACCCCCCACACCCCACAAAAACCCATATTCACCTGTGCCCAGTGCTCTGGTGTATCCCATCGTGGTCCGGTCCTGCTGCTCCGGGGTCTTGTTTTGGCGGAATTTTCCCTTACGTGATTGCTGAGGCCAATCAGTGGCCTAAGGAAAGGAACGGGACGTGACAGGTGATGTATGCGAGTGACAACCCAGTTCCTTTCCTTAGGCTGCTGACTGGCCTCAGCGATCATGTGCAGACCTCCTCCGGACACAGATTAGTTGAATCCAGGACATACCTCTCGCCGACTGGGACTGCGGGACACAACCCACAATCCGGGACTGTCCTGCAGATTCTGGGACGGTTAGGAGGTATGGTTTTAGTCTGACCACTAATCATAATAATAGTCAGACACTTCCTCTTGTATAGATGACTTTGCAGCAGTCACCTCATTATGAGCACAGGCACAATTACAATAAGTTACGCTAGGTTCACACTAGCGCCCGTAGTCCGTTCTCAGCTTTCTGTCTTCTGCATGCAGAAGATTGAAAGCTGTCAGACCGGGTCCGGCGGTGAGCGTTTTTTAAAAAAAATTGGACACAGAGTACTGCATGTCCGACTCTGTGTCCGATTTAAAAAAAAAAAACGGTTTCGCGGCGGAGAGCATAAAACGCTCACCGCTGCTCACAGCCAGACATCTTTCAAACCCATTCAAATGAATGGGTATGAAAGAGTCCTGCAAGTTTCCGTCTCCTGCTCAGTTTTGTGCAGGAAACAGAAATCTGCAAAACGGAGATCAGACGCAGATGTGAACGAGCCCTTATTATTATTTATATATAAGCTTAACTAGTCCCCCTCACTGCACAGTGACCTCTGAAAAGGCCACAGAGCATGCCTAGAAAATTCACCCATTCAACCCACCAGGTCCCTACAAGGAGTCAGTGGTGGAGTCTCTCATTTATCTAAGACCCAAATGACCCAATTTAAACCAAGTTGGGGTTTTTTGCTAAATATATTATTTTAAAACATCTTTGATAATTTGTTTTTAATTTTCAATCTCACTACAAATACTTTAAAAAATACTAAATCCTGCAATTCTATCACTGACCACTAAGACTAATGATAGACTGCCACTTACCAATCTGTAGGGGTTTTCTTTTCAGCAATTATCTCATTGACTATAGACAACATCTACAGATGACACCACTGACCCATCACTGCATTTATGACCAACAATAGGTGATGTCACAGCCTTATCTCCTCCCCCTCCTTGCACACAGCATGTCTACAAACCTCAGGTCTATTGCTGTCTATGGCCATGAAACTGCCATAAAGCATATCACTAAACTGTTGTTAAAAGAGCAGAGGAGAATTTCAGGCAAAATGGCTGCCACCAAAATCATGCACAGAAAATAGAATTTGGAAAAAATCTACAATTGGAAAATAACAACATATTAGAAAAAAGTGATATATCTCACTAATAAAAGAATAATAATAATAATAATAATAATTTAAAAAATGGTAATAAATTCCCAATATTAATCAGGTTTTCAAATGATCGTATTAGTCAAAGCTTCAATGACCATTGGTGACATGGGGGAAACCTGCAGCCAGCCATACATTCCCCTGCGGTGGTTTAATACATGGAAGGACCGAGTTGCTAGAGCACTAGCTACTCCTAACACTAGGTTCACACTAGCATTGCATCTCTGTTTTGGGGGTCCGTTGGGGCACCTGAACAACAGAGATGTGAACCGCTAAAACAACTAACACACAAAGCCAGGTAGACTTCATTTACTACAATCAAACCAGTGGAGGAGAAACTCCTCCATGCAGGACTTTTTCCTCCACTGATTTTCAGTAGAATCTGTGAGCCACTGGCGCAGATGTGAACGTAGCCTTATTCTTGCTAATGAAGAATACCCCTGTCCATAGTCTATAGGCCTAATAGGGTAGATGAAAAAGGTGCAATCTGTGGAGAAAAAAAAACAAAAAAAAACCCCACAATAACCAATAAGGTATAATTTACAGATAAAAACTTAAAAAAACTGCATATATTAACATTAATTTTCTATAAATATTCAGACATTTTTGCCCCAGCGAGCCATCACACAGCAATACCCTGCAATATGCAACTTGGAAAGACAAAATGTTTCCAGGAGGCCTAAAAGGATCGGGCCTAGCGGGAGGTGACTGATGTCCTGGAACGGTTCCATACAGTTTTAATCTATAGGACTTTATGTTCTGCTAGCGACTGTCATACATCAGAGGCATGTGAAAGAGCCTGATAAGTGAAGAAAAGGCTCCGCAATAAGACAGATAAGAGACAGAATGCAGAAATCGGCAGGATACTTACAACGGTGAATCAGCAAAGAGGAGCAGCCACTGAATGCAGCTTTCCTCAGGCATACTGACACAACAGACAGGATATCCTTGGATGGAAACAAAACCTCTTGCATTATTAACCACTTTCCAGAATAGCAGGTCTCGCTGACAGTGGGCATGGAGCACAGAGCTAAGCCAACAATTACAGATACTGATCATGGGGCAGAGAGTTAAACGCCGCAAGCTAAGCAGCGCACACCGGCCATGTCAGGGTGTCCTATCAACGCCTCCGTAATGCAGAAACGGAAACCTATCACACGATTCATGGTGATTGATATGGACTATGCATGTCGATTTGCCTTCCCTTACGTACGTCGTAATTTGACTATATCGCTGTAAGCAGTGTTCACCGACAGCAAACAGGAATACCTTCCTGACACTATTTATTCACACATGTATACGGAAATGTTCCTGGGGTTGTGAGAGATAAACTCGTGGTAGGCACAAGTTTATTCAGTTAACTATTGCTGGGCAGGGGGAGGCTCCTGCTGCAGTCAACTAGAACACTATGAAGCACGGAAAAAACTAGCAGTTGGTCAGCATCATATAGTCAAGGAGGGAGTCTGTGGAACAAATGGGGCTCGATAACTATGTACAGGCAGCAACAGGGTATGAAGATAGTAGATAGCTCATGTCTACAGAGCTGTGGTGTACAAGTCTTCATGGTGTTCTGGGCCACGACACAGAAGGAAAGGAAATAAGTAAATGTTGCTAAAATCTATAGATAGGATGTGGCTGACAATTAGGAGAAGTTGTGAAGGGGGGGCACAAGATGAGATTTTACATAAGGGCCCGTGAGCCTTAAGTTACACTATTGTACAGGGTTCTCTAGGATTACATACAGACAGACAGGCTGAGAAAAGCAGCTACTAATATGGTCAGTAGTAAGTAAATACAGAAATAACATGAATAATGTAATGTATTGAGGAACTAAGGCTAGCCATGCATTTTTAGTAGCAGTTGGCTACACACTTGCTCAGACTGCAGCTATTCTTCCTGACCCCTAAATACACAGACAAAGCTCAGCTGAGTGTGCCTGTGTTCTTCTATCAAATGAGGCAGAACCGAAATATCAATAAAAGCCCATGAATATTGCAATTTTTACATAACCAATCTAATATAATATGGCATATACCAATATAGGAGCCTATATAAAGAGGGCCTTTCACCACCTCCACAAACTCTTTGCACCCTTCAATAAGTCCTGCTCCACTGATTCTGATACAGTCGTACTTTTTTCTGTAACCCCCACCGTTCCTGAGCAATTGGTTCTTTAAGTTTCAGTACTCACTATACTGATTAGGCTAAGTATTGTCAGGTGGGTGGTCCCAGACTGCATGCTCCAGCCCAGGACCACCCCGCAGACAGTAGAGAGTCTAAATAACATATTGGGTGCTAAGAAATAAGAGAACCAATTGCTCAGGGACGGTCAAGGTTAGAAAAAAAATTCCATCTGTGTCAGAATCAGTGGAGTAGCGCCTAGAAAAGTGTGCAGAGTTGGAGTTAGTGAAGGTGCTGAAAGGTCCCCTTTAATACACCTCCATAACAGCAACATTTGCTTCTATTTAGCATGTGAGCAGGTTAGCTGCTATGCTACATGTATGAACTCTCATTGCCTTTGGAGGTAACTGGTGACACGCATACACAGCAGCTTGTTAACACTAAATATGCTATCACGCAAGAAAGGACTCTCAGTATTTACACCGTCGTCTGATTCTTCCAATGAACTCCCCAGACGGCATAATGAAAATATGCAATGATCCGGAACAGTGGAACTATCCTGGAAATTGTGTTATCAGGATTAACAGATGGCTTTGCTGTCTGATCAGGCACTACAAGAAACTTCTGAGATTTACATATTTATATATTCAAGAAAGCATAAAAAATCCCCTAGAGGTACCTAAGAAATCATAGCAAAAGCAGAAAATATCCTTGTGATCGGTAATGTGCAGGAAAGGAAAATCAGAGAGATTTATTACATTAGCTGAGTGCATTGGAAGTGCGCAAATCTCAATAACTCGCCGTTTCATGTGTGGTGATTACAATATGCAGCTCAGTCAGCAATAAGATACATCAAAAATGCCTTAAAAAAAAATCCTACAATGGAGGAATCATAATCAAATGTGTATTCACCCCGCACCCAGAATGAGTATCAATCAGCCGGTCAGAAATCAGAGTCAGCCAGGAGGTTTACCTTCAGACTGCAGGCTAGCTCCATCAGCTTTTTAGCGTTGTCCTCGGAACGGTATCTCTTTGGAAGCTGAACACGGAAGAATTTTAGAGCACCCTCAAAATCTGTAAGAAGCAGGTCGTCCTTAGAGGTCTAGGAAAAAGTACAGCAGACAGGCTCTGCATCAGTGCAAAATAGTAGGAAACGTACATGCAAGTCCAAATCTAGAAGGCCAGGTTACATCTATATACATCTAATATATATGAAATAAAAGCAGGAAAACACGTACCTTTAATAATCCCAGGGCAACATTAAAAATGACACTTATTCCCTGTGGACCAAAAAAAAACATGGCGTTAATGTAAGTAGTGATAGCTTTGCTGTAATCTTAAAGGGAGTGTCACCAGAACACAGGCCTACAGATAGATAGGTCAGGGACACCTGAATCAAACAGGGGTTTCCTCTGGAGAATTGCTGCTGCCGACATTGCAGAGATGTGCATTATTGTCAACATGCAAATGAGCTCTCTGGAGGGTGTGGTCATTGCTCCAAAGGGGTAAATGGCAACACCCTCATTTGCATATTGACAAATCAGCAATATCTTGTGGCCGCGATTCACAAGGGGAAACGGTATTTCATTCAGGTGACCCTAACCTATCTATCTGCAGGGCTGGATTGATATCCTGGGTTCTGCCAATATATGTCATCACTTTGTAATTGGTGAAACCTCAGCAACCCCTCAGAATGAAGTAGAGAGACTATGGGAACGGCAGCAGGCATTATTCATGTCCATGTCAGAGTTCATTCTGGAGGTCTCGGCCTAAGAGGTGGCACGTCCTTTTAGTGTCAGGTCCAAAGCTTATACATTGTTTTGGAAGACGAGACACGTGCAAATCCGCACCTAGCAGCTCAAAGGTATATGCACAATAAATATAGCAGTAACAAGGTCAAAGTTTACATATACAATGTTAGAGTATACATATGTATGGAGCCGTCCAGCTACCCTTTATTCTCAGGATCGATGCGAAGTCGCACACAGATCATAAAGTGATGGCATATCCTTGTGTATAATCGCAGCAGGCAGAAGAAATAAGAGTCCTGCTCAATCCTGCCGTGGACCCCGTGGCTGATCAGCTGCAGAACCCGTGGCATGAGGTGCTGATGAGTTTTAGTGAAAAGCTGGAGGGCCAGAAAACAAAGAGGAATCTGAGGTGGAAGTCTGCCCCGAGTCCTCTTCATTTTCTGATGTCTGAACCGACTCTTTGTTTCATTGTTCTCAACCAAATTATCCTAAAAGGAGCAATTCTGGGATTGTCTTCTTTAATGTTATAGTACGGCGCATTACTCATGCAATGATGTCAGATATACATCTTTTAATACGGTATCCATTTTTGGCTGAAAATTTTAAACTTTTTAATAGTAAAGCAGAGATTTTTTATTTTAGGTTCTTTTTAAACTTTTTTTTTTAAGGGCATGACCACTAGATGGGATTAAAAAAAAAGGTCCTGCTTTTTCCTTCATTGGCCTCTATAGTCCTGAGACTCCCACAGTGTCTCCACCATCAGTGGTATTACAGTGGTGCGCATACCCTGAAAATGGTGACCCAGTTACTGTCCAGCACTCTCAGAATATCCCTTCGAATTCTGACCTCCTCCTCCTAAGAATTTCATCAATTTCACAGACATGAGGAAGGGCACAGCCACACAGTCATAAGCTGAAAGTCAAAAAAGCATAGGCAGCAGTACATCTATGTGCTGGCCCCTTAAAAGAAACGGAGAAAGATTAAAGAGATTATCCAGGATTCAAAAGCATGGCTGCTTTCTTCTTCTCAGGAAGTGACATCAAGTCTGTTGGTCACATGGCCTTGCTACAGCTCAGTCCCATTCATCTGAATGGGACTGAGCTGTAGACTTAGCACCGGGCCTTAGCCATGATGTCCTTATTTTGCTCAGGTTATCAGGTAGGAGCACTTTATGTATGGGAAGATAACCAGCCACAATAAGTAAATCATGGCTAGGTTTCTGACAAGTCCCAGACCATAGAAAATTCCTGCATTCATGGATATTTCCATTGGCAATTGATCAAGATTAAAGACTGTCACCATTAATATGGTTAGAGAAAATATTTGAAATAAATACTAAAAATAATATGATAATAATAGTACTTTACAACGATAAAAAATGCATATTCAGTTTGCTTATGGCCATTTATTCTGATGCCCATCCCCTTTAACCCCCACCCATCCCTAACATTAGAATACATTGTGGCGCAGTCATTACAATGCTAGTGTGAAACTGCAATGTACTGAATGCAGAACTTCTGAGAAAGGACATTTATTATACTGCCAGTAGAGGGCAGTGCAGTCCCACACATCAAGCTACAGCGTTACAGGTAGAGTAACAGCTTCTGTGCCACACTGTTATCTATGCAGCATACCCAACAATACATTGCCATAAAATAAATCCTTATCAACTGCTGCAAATGACTGTATCCTTATCAGCATTGTCCAAAATGTCTTAAGGGGGAATAGCCAGTTTCTATTAGAAGGGACCTCCGACAATGAGTTGATCACATAGTGATCAGTGAAGGAACCAGTAACAATTGTTCACTGCTCGTACAGCGCCATCTAGTAAAAGTAAAAGAAAACCAGTAACAATTGTTCACTGCTCGTACAGCGCCATCTAGTAAAAGTAAAAGAACCTCCTGAAATCAATATGCTATCTATGCTAAGCATCAACCGAGCGAGATGTGCTTACTATAGCTGCACTTCACTATGCTTAAGGGTGAATTCACACTGAGTAAACGCTAGCTTATTCTGAACGTAAAACACGTTCAGAATAAGCGGCGTCTAAAGCAGCTCCATTCATCTCTATGGGAGCCGGCATACGAGCGCTCCCCATAGAAATGAATGGGCTGCTTCTTTCACTCCGTGCAGTCCCATTGAAGTGAATGGGGAGTGCCGGCGTATACGGCAAGCTCTGCTCATGCCGGAGCGTACACGCCGGCACTCCCCATTCACTTCAATGGGACTGCACGGAGTGAAAGAAGCAGCCCATTCATTTCTATGGGGAGCGCTCGTATCCCCGCTCCCATAGAAATGAATGGAGCTGCTTTAGACGCCGCTTATTCTGAACGTGTTTTACGTTCAGAATAAGCTAGCGTTTACTCAGTGTGAATTCACCCTAAAGGCGATTTACAGAACTTTAAAGCTTACAATCTATCCTTATAATAGGTCATCAATTCAAGATCCGTGGAGGTCCGACACTCAGGATGACCACACATCAGCTACTTGACGCTTCACAGGCCACGTGACTCCAGGTTCATCGGTCACATAACGTGACTACAGTTCAGTCCCATTCAAGTGAATAGGCTGAGCTGTGATACCAAGCACAGCCACTACACAGGTATAGTTCTGTGCTTGGAAAGTACTGAAGAGGCTGCAGCACTCACCTCAATTCTGCAGCCTCATAAAACAGCTGATCGGCGGGGGCCTGGGGGCCGGACCCTGCCATCTTTAATTAATGATCTAGTCTGGAAAACCCCATTAAAAGATCTTGAATGAGGAACTCCATCAGAATGACCTAAAGTGGGTTTTCCTAAATAAATCACGTCAATGCATGATATACCTACCTCACACAAGAGCAAGTCAATGATGTGGAAGACCATGTAGAGCGGAAACTTGGCAGTAAAGAGCGTCAGAAACCATTGGGAAGCGTACATGTGAGCTTCAAGGCTGATCTCCAGGAAGTGAGCGTACAGGTCTGCAATATATTCCTGCCAAAAAGAGGGAAAAAAAAAGAAATTTCTTAATAATGGTCGTCTGATACTACACACACTGGTGTTACATTGTAGTAGATACTATACAATAAAACAGACATTGGGGAGGTATTTGTCCTATAATGTGATATTTATTTGATACTTCTGGATCTTTGAACAAGCCAAGAAGATACTTTGATTCTCCTGTAGTTTGTGCTATATCCCTGCATATCCCTAGCAATGTACTAGACCTGGATATATCAATGGCAACAGATCTAGCCTTCTGAAATGTGTATCCGACAAGGTAACTTCCTACTAATTGGCCCCAGATTCTCCTGGTCTGGTATAATAGGAGATCGAAGCTCCTTCATATTACACTTGAAGACGTGTTGCAGTCTTTGCATCCATCACAATCCTGTTTCATGGCCTCAACTCCAGTATTCTTACTTATGGCCCAATATGAGATGATCAGACCTTAAGGTATTTGTTCAGTTCTTTATATTGATGTTCCATCCTTAAGATCGGTGGGGGGTCCGACACCTGGGATCAGCTGTCTGTGGGTCAATGTAATCGTGGTTGTTTTTTTTTGTTTTTTTTAATCTTTCATTACTTTTGAAATATTAAAACTTTTTTTGTTTTTGTGTTGTCTTATTATTAGTCATATCCTTTTTACTTTTCTGTTTTTCGGGTTCCCAAGCAGACCCGAAGGAAGGAAGGGAACCCAAAAAGCTAGTATGAACCTAACGAAAATCATTAAAAATCTAGTGATTGATTCCTGTAAAAGTAAATATGTTACAAACTATACATCTAATTACATAATAATAATAATTACATAATATAGTGAGAAAATAAATCATCATTTTATTTGCAAGACGGAATCAGAATCCACACAAAACTGGTCCCGACTCTGACTCCAATAGGCTACATATATGACAGACTATGGCTGCCATAGAAGCCATATGTGATGCAGCACTGGTCATAGCATCTAAGGGGTTAAACAGCCATGCACATGTGATTCTTACTATAACAAAAAAATACTGAAAAATTCATTGTGCAGCCCAATAATCCTACATGTAAAGCTCCAAACCAAAGGTCCTTTTGGATGTCTTAAGGTGCAGACTGCCTAGAAAGAAGTGTTTGTACATCATTCTTACAAGTCCTAACCCCAAATTCCTACATTTTAGAGACTCAATGAAAAGGTAAACAATTTTTTTTTTTTCATAGTTTTGGGAGAAATTCAACTATTTCTGCGTCTGCTAAAAATAGCCAAGCTAAACAGAAACGTCTCCAGGTGAAGAAACAAAGTGATAGGGGCTGAACGCGCCAGATCTGCAGAGCACCAGCTGCGTCTGAAATAGATATATTACTGGAAGCGCACGGAGACTGGATGGGAAGCGGCTCGGACAGCAGCCATAATGAAGAAGAATGAAGCAGCTAGATTTCTTCCTTTAGGTTTCTATAGATATTGTTGAGCGGCTGAATGTGAGCTGTATATCAATACATGATAAGACCCAAGGGATATAGGGAGAGACATGAGTGATGGACATTTCTATACAGCGTTAGGTTATATGATGGCGCTGTGAAACTGCATAAAGCGAATTCATAAACGTTTAATACAAAAATTAGGAAAGGTAATTCTCGAGAATTATAGATCAGACTCCTCCACCTTCACTGGAGCAAAGGGGGCTTAGCACAAAGCTATGAGAAAAAAGACCCAAACCATTAATCTACCAACCTGGCCATGTGCATCCAAGTCAGAAGCTTCCACAAGCCAGGCAGCAATGCTTGATCTCTCAGCATTAGGGATGTGCAACCTGTGGATCATTCTGCCGTTTTAAAGGGGGCAGAACATCAGATACGTAAAGAGATAGTGATGGGCATGAGCTGTATTCACACTCTGTGCTGCTGACTGTCCATATATCCTTCGGGTAGAATGCAACTGGAGGGCACAGGACCTGTAATCCTAATGTAGCCATGATGGAGGTCCTGCGCCCAAGAAGTATTAAGAAGAAGTATTATTGGTAAGTGCGTGTGTAGTGAATACGGTTCATGTCTAGCCTATATTCTATGCAGCATGTGTCTGCAGTGCATACTGAGTGCTTCGTGTATATCGAGTGTGTCAGTTCGGCCCTGACCACTATCTATTAGATTTGATTAAAGAGTATCTTTCATGCCCACAGTGATGGGCATATTACATACCACTCGAAATCTGATTGTGAACTGAACTCAACGCACTGTCAGATTTGCCAGTATCTGCATGGGCACCAGAGATATCACTGCCATCAGTTTCGGGATTGATATTTCTCGACTGTTGGTACTAATGGTACCAATATCTATCCATAAATCTATCTAATTTTATTGGGGTCTGGTATACCGGTAGGATCAGAATTTAGAGGTTTGGGTCTAAATTTATTTAAGGGTCTGCCTTGGAGTGTAAATTTATCCAGGGGTCTGTAGTCCTCTGGAGTTAAATGTCTGAAGGCTGGAAATGTTTTTGTGGTAGAATTATTAATGACAGTAAATTTTGGGGGTACATATGGCAACAAGTTTTGGGGGTACAAGGTCCACCCGCTCCGTGTATTACTTAGGTTTCACACCTTTAAACCAACTGAAGTTGCTAGTGGATCCATTTAATGTACACTACCATTTCAGTTCTGACCTGAGGTTGCTCCAAGATATTTTTACTCCACAATTACGTAGTTGATAAAAAGGTATCTGCTATCTGTAATGGGGAAGAAATCTGTCAAACTAACTTGTATATGAATGGCATCCTATGACACTGCCAAAGTTAGCACTGGGGAATGATGCGTTCTACTAATCGTGTCTGTCTATGGAGACTGCAAGGCTGGGAGGTTGTTCCCGCCATCTTGGAGAACTAAGGACAAATGTTCTGTGGATGTAGGCTTGCTCCAATCCGTCTGTCTCTTCATGTAATGCCAGACAGACTGGATGATGATGAGATCAGGGCTATATCTGTGGGGGCCGTATCATCACTTCCAGGACTCCTCCCCCAAAGAGCAATGGTCACACCAAATATTGATGGAATTAAGATTCCTGTTTTCTTCATTCACTTCATGTTGCTAATTGACAAAAATAGACTATTAACCCTTCTACCTCAAACATTCTTACCGTGACATTTTTTTTTTATGCTCAATACTTACAGGAAGAATCATACTAACACCAAGCTGTAGGTCTTGGCCTGGAAATAATCTTGATGAAGAACTGTCCACCTTAAATATGATATTAAGCATACACTAACCTGCATGAGGCGCTCCAGCTGATAGAACTTGCAATGAAGATCTTCAAAGTTCTGTTTGAAAAGTTCCCTGAGTCCATAATCGAACATGATTTTGACCAGGACGCTGAAAGCTTGTTCTTCAGGCATCTGTGAAAGCAGGGGGGAGAGAAAAAAAAAAAAAAAATCAATCTTCCTGCCGGATCTCTTCTATATAAACACGACTGCTATTCCCCAGACACACGTTTTTTATGATACAACCCAGATGAACATGATCCCAAAGGCCAAGATGGGTCAGGTCCTTACTATCAAGATGAGACTAAATAACATAACATCAGCATCCTCACACCGCTTCATATTAATATACGATGTCCTACCAGGCCGAAGTCAAGATTTACCGAAACACACTGAGGAAGTGAACACCTACATGTAACAAGAGGACTGCAGCAAGGAAGGACTGTCCTTGGCAATATCCGATCTCTTCATCGTACACAGAGTAGGCCTAGAAAAAGATGACAGCAGATGGTCATAACTTCCGAAAACAAGTCGTAAACTTCAAGCACAGCGGATAGTGGCCCTTCAGTCAGAATATTAATCATAAGTACACGGCAGACATCTCACACACTGTCATATGTATCCCTCACATTGTATATAATGAACACACACTGACAATTTTGAAGGCATATGTGCTGAAAGACACCAGACCCCTCTGAAGAAGTCTCCACCGGAGGGGGGAAATATGGGACACATCGAAGCTTCTGAGTGACCTTAAAGGGCTCAAGTTCCTCTATTAGTATAAAGACACTAAACTCTCCCTCCATCTTCTAACACTATAATGACTGACATTTTCTTATAACAGATTTCTTCCAGAGATGGTTAGGTTAAAGGTTCTGCAAGCCTAACTAGACCTTGACAATGACTCCAATGAGGAGGTGAAAGTTTAGGTCATTAGAACATGAGCGTCCATCAAGAAAGGAGTTATAGCGTAACTAAACTACAGGACAACATTTGATTTTCTGGAAGGTTTTGTATCATCAATACCTTTCGTAATATACTTTAAGAAATGTTGGCTCCTTTCTGTGAAATCCTACATTTTCTCACACTTTTCCTTGCTTCTCATTGTGTACAGTGTGTGTACAGTGTACCGGCTGTGTGGGAGGGGGTCGCTTCAAACAGTTACATCTCGAGCAGTGTAAAATGTCCAAACTTGCTTTTGGTGTCATATGAAAGAGGAGATTCTCTTCTTTCATACGACACTAAGATGCAGTTCTACCTGTATGACTTACAGAGACATCACTGGATCGGGATATTTATATGCTGGTATACAAACCAGACTGTATTTTCAACCAGTGACATCTCTGGGAATCATACAGGTAGAGCTGCATCTTAAGCGTCTCCTCTTTCACATAACACCAAAAGCAAGTTTCTACATTTTACAATGCCTGAGATATAACTATTTGGAGTGATCTTCCCGCCTGTATTTTCTCTTCACACAGCCCAATGAGAAGCAGAGTACAGCTCACAATACAGAAGCAAGGGAAAGAGTGAGAAAATGCAGAATTTCACAGAACGGAGCCAAAATCTGTCCATAAAGTATATTATAAAATGTATTAATGACACAAATACTGCCAGAAAATCAAAAGTCATCCAAAACTCTAGTTACGCTTTAAAAAAAAAAAAAAAAATTTGTAACAATAAATTTAGATTTAAAATCAAAAGAATTTTTTGTGTTATTTATACATTGATACTTAGTTGGTGCTTTGAGTTTTTGCGGGTATCTTTGTTTTTTATGTAGTATTGAGATTGCTTTGAGTTTGATTAAAATGGAGAGCAGTAGTTCACCTGGCAGCCTGGTGGGTTTAACTTATGTGCAGAGTATATAGAGAATAGTGCGATCATGTGATCGAGGGAAAACATCTAATACAAAGGGGGATCCTGTGGACATTAAAGTGGTCAGTCAGAGGAGTTGTTCTGATAAACAGGCAATGCACAGAAAATTATTTACCTATAAGGAATAGTTCATAAATCAAAGAAATTTTACACAACACACAGTTTATAATGTCAAAATATAAATAAGTTTATAACATGCACAAAACTACCTGGTTAAAAAATCTTCAAGACTAAAAACAGTTTTGAGGGCGAAATGCGCGTTGGGGATGCAGGTGGAGGTCACGGTGTCACCATATGTAAGACATCAATGCATTGTTTATATGTCACTTGTATTTGTGTTTATATATGATGGTAGAATGATGTGTGGACTGGGCATGTGCAGATATTTGGCTATATGAGATTGGATTGATGATGGTGTGCACATCTCTATAGGGTACAAGTTTGGCTGTGGATTAGAACAGACACATTTATAACCTGCTGCACGGAGAACGGTTTAATCTAAGTGTATAGTGTTTGATGATGGACATTTTATTTTTTTTTTGATGTACCGTATATACTCGAGTATAAGCCGACACAAATATAAGCCGAGGCCCCTAATTTTACCACAAAAAACTGGGAAAACTTATTGATTCGAGTATAAGCCAGGGGGGGGGGGATGCAGCAGCTACTGGAAAATTAAAAAAATTTAAATGCCCGGAGTTTTTGGGTGCAGTAGATGCTGGGGAAGGGGAGGGGGTGTTTTGGTTGTCTGTCTGCCCCTTCCCTGAGCCTGAGGACTGTTTTTTTCCCCCACTTGGAATTTAGTCTGGCTGTATATAGGGTATCTGCAGTGTTCCTATTAACCCCTTCCCGACGAAACAGGAGCACTGCAGATCCCCTATATTCAGTAGACCGGGCACTTTCAGACACAGGGATACCTAATGTGTTTGTGTTTCACAGTCATTTTCAATTTTTTGTATGTATACTAGGGAAAGGAGGGATTAAGAACTTTTATTTATTTTTTTTGCACTATTTTATGGGAGATTCTATACATTGATATTGTGGCATGTCATAGACCCTTCCCCCACCCTCCTAAAAAAAAAAAAAAAAAAATTATTAATAAACGTATTTATATTTTGACATTGAAAACTGTGTGCTGTGTTAAATGTCTTAGATTTTTGAACTATTCCTTATAGGTAAATTGTAAGGTAGGTTTAATAATGCACAGTAAACTGCAGCCACATCTAACACAGGTGCTCCATATATAAGGTCTGAACGCACACCTCAAGGTGGTATTAAATTATACCCATTTTTAGGGGCGCTGATGGGTGCGGATTTTTTTCAACCTCCTATTGATGTCTATTAGATTATGAGCACAGATTCTGCTCCAAGACAAGGCATAGATTTTTATTTTTTTTTTTTTCCTAGCTACATTATTGAAAAAAAAAAGTATCAGGGAAAAAAAAATCCAGGCTGACCCCCACTGAGAAGGTAAATGCACACAGAGTTTTTTGGCGAGGATTTTGGAGAGGAAAAAAATCCGCTTCAGGAATTAGGAAATGTTTTTTCTGATAGCACAGTGTATGGACCTTGAAAAAAACGCAAGAGGTTTTTCCACCTCCCATTGTTTTTCTTGAGGCAGAATCCGCCTAAAGAAAGGTCCTGTCAGGGGAAAAAAAAACAACTAGCGGAATACATAGAACTGTACAGTGAGGCTTTTTTTGGAGGCAGATTCTGAAGCAGATTCAGCGTCAAAATCCTGCCAAAAAACTTCATGTGCATTGACCCAAATAAATGGGAGAGCGATGTCAGGCATTTTTAGAAGTTGGAATATAAAGGTGGAATGTTATTGGTGACCAAATCTTACCATCACCCGTGTTTCATAGATTTTTGTAAATAAAGTTGGAGATACTTTGGGTAACAATTCCCTCTCCGTTTTCGCTTTGCCATCAAAAACTCTAACAATAAAATGAAGCCAAATTACATTAATGTATGTAGTGGTCTATGGTTCCTCACCTTGCAGATCTTGTAAAGTGAGTCCTGGCCATCTCCCCCAGTATCTTTGAAGTAGTCGTGAGCGGGGAACGTTCTGTTGATATCCCGTGTGATGGCGCTGTCCTGCGGAGACTCCTGAGGATAGAAAACCAAATTATTAGAAGTCTATAAAGCTCTACTAGAAATGCTGTGAACCAACGTTGTTACCAAAAAATGCAGAGCGGTGATATAACCACATTACTGTGAGCAATAGGAACACAGCACCTGCTATGGTTTGCTATATGTATAATCTAAACTTGCTTGTTCACATTTTTGTTTCATTGGATTTTGTCAACCATGTCAATTTTTTAAATTTTTTTTTTATTATTACAGCACAGCCAAACCACAGAAACCACGATACAGATGTGGGCTCACCATTATGTAGGAAAGAGCATTTAAAGGGAACCTGTCGAATTTGAGACATTAAACCACTCACAGGTCCTTATAGAGTGCCAAACAGTCCTGTTGTAAAGCTGTCTGTGCACCCAGTGATTTTTTTTTTTTTTTTTAATTATCTTTTAACCCTTAACTGTAGATGGTTCCAATGACACTCATTGCTGGTGCTCCTGGCGCCTGCATAGTTGTTCATTGAAGCCAGGGGTTTGCTTCCCTGGTGCATGGAGTACAGACTCTAGGTAAGTTTTTTTTCAATGCAGGCACAGACATGAAAGGCTTTAAAACATGGTTATTTGAGAAATTAAAGGGGCTCTATCACTGGGAAAAGTCATTTTTATCTAATCACATCCTTGCATAGGCTTTAGAAAGGCTATTCCACACTTACCTATAGTATGTAGATTGCCTCAGTGGTGTCTGAATAAGTCCGTTTTTATTCATATGCTAATGAGCTTCCAGCCAGTACAGGAAGTTCCCAGCAGCCTCCTCTCTCCTATTATCTTCTATGTGTGTGAAGCAAACAGGAAGCTGAGTCGTCGTCATCATCATCATCAGCAGCAGCCTCCCATAGAAAACAATAGGAGAGGTGTGCACGATCTATCATGCACCAGTCTAATTAGCATATAAATAAAAACAGACTTATTCAGAAACCACTGAGGCAATCTACATACTAAAGGTAGGTGTGGAATAGACTTTCTAAAGGCTATGCAAGGATGTGATTAGTTAAAAATGACTTTTCCTAGTGATAGAGCCCCTTTAAATCACAGTTCATAAGGACCTGTGGGTGGATTAGTGTCCCCAAATCGTCCTGGCTGGCTCACTTTAAGAATATAAATTTTACACAATGGGAGGAATTAACTAGCCCATCTACATGTACACTGGTATAGTTGTAGTACATCTTTGGCGCATGGGTCTTTATGGTGTCACAAATACACATTGTTGGTTCGGAGCCGCACTCTTCACGACACAATACATGAATAAAAAATGCCAGTCTTAATATTTAGGGATAGGATTCTTTCCCTATGTGTCCAGTTGTACATAAATATGCAGCCTATAGAAAGTGTTTTTAGATATATCTGAAGAAGAAGCCAGGAAGCTTCGAAACGTCATATTCTGTCATCATTATGAGTTAGCCATTAAAAAAGGTATCACCTACTGAAGACTTGCAAGTATTTTGTTTTTTTATATTTCATACCCACTGGCTAACATGGTACGAGAACAAACATTTTCCTTATAGTCTTAATATAGTAAATTCCCCCTGGTGGATTCATATACTCCTTACAAAGTCATAGTACCCCATCTGCCCCACACTTGTGACCTCTTATCCAGTACCCCTCTTTACACCAAAGAAGGGGAATAACAATGAAATCTCTGTCGGTAGATGGGTCTCTCTTCCTTTTAGAGGAATCATTCCGGTTTGGCTTTATTCCCAGATCATGCCACTATGTTGCAGGAAAACCAGGGATCTTCCTTCCAATAGGAGGCTCTAGAGGAAACTTCCCTTTTTCCACCAAGAAGATTTGTGTATTTTTCCCATACTTGTTTCAATAATACACTGTAAAATATGACGCTCATGACAAATGCCAGGCTTGTAAGACTTTCTCGGGGTAGTACTCCGCTCTACTCATTCTCTATACAATGTAATACCTGATGTGATAAGGAGTGTGCATGTATAATAAAGGGGTTGTCCAGTCACTATAGATTGCTATAAAATAATAAAAGGAATAACACTTACTTTTACCAATCCCGCCACCTCCTTATTGACAGGACCATGGAAGCCTAGCATGTGAGTGACAAGGGACTGCTAGGCTGTGTATTACTCCATTTGCTACATTATGGCACTGTAAGCTCTTTCTAATACACATCATGGGGCCGTAGAACACAACTACACTGACACACTGCTCCACAGTTGGGCATGGAGCGGTGCCATATGGCTGGTCAAGCCCTTTAATCGCTCTCAATGTGGTTGAAAGTCATGCGGTTTCAAGGACATGCTTGTTTGTGTTACAAAAACCCAAAATAATACTAGTACTGTATGTGTAATGCAGAGGGTGTGGGTGCACTGTTTCACTGGATAGATTTGGCTTGGAGCCCATACTAAGAACGTTGTCTAAGCGGAGTAGCTTGTTACCTTGTAACTTTCCCTGTACATGGATCTTTGCTGCATGAAAACCACCAGGCGGACACCTCACAGTCTCAGTTCAGTGACAGATGGCCCAAGCAGGTCCGAAGAAGCCAACACGTGACACCAAGGGGACAGGAAGAGACATGGCCAGGGAACAGGGCAAGCAGAGTTCATGTGTAACGGTAATCCAAGCAGAGGTCAAAGCAGACATTAGAGTCAATATGGTGATCAAGCAAAGGGAAGGACAGGCGGAAAAGCAGTAAACAGATACAACAATGGTGACCACCTTTCCAGCCCACTTATACCTTATTGCTCAGGTATCATTCCATGAGCGATGGTGCCTTATATAGTATATAGTGGGGGATCATGGGTATGTGGGGTTCTGTATCGTGGGCGTCTGTGAAAGAGCAATAACTGCGCCAGGTTCCCAGTTAGACAAGTTTGCCCAAGGGTGTGTGCGCATTTGTTGATCCCCATGGTGCCTTATATAGTATATAGTGGGGGATCATGGGTATATAGTGACTGGTGCGGACAACGTCCAGGGCACGCATGCAGGCCCTTAAAGAAGCAGCTGCCAGGTCTGTGCCATAGCCCTTGCAATAAGAGTAAGAAAATGTGAGATATTGTGGTTTTCACAATCCTACGCTGATGAATAATATAACATTATAGGATTAGGAGCAGGGCTGTGGAGTTGGACATTTTGGTGGAATTGGAGTCCGAAAAAAGTTACTGACTCCGTAAATAAAATAAATAATTATTTTAAGTTATAATATGCAATATTGGTATTCTATCATTCACTACAGTACATGCTTAGTTTGTTGCATTTGTACCGTCGTAGGAAGTCAATCGCAGGCTTTTTTTTTAATTAGGGGATCTTTAAGTTAATCTTGCCTGACCATGGCTGTCAACCATTAAGTAAATGCAAATCTGTCTCCCATGATGTTAATATAGGGAGACAGTGCCTCAGTCATGCAGCCCACTAGGGGGCGCTCCCTTTAACATCATGCTCGACCTTCACAGAGGCCTTTGCTGCAATGATGTGGGATTTTACCAAGTCAGTCTCTCAGCCGAGGACAGCTGTTTCGTTCTGATTGGATCTCTTCAGCCTGACGCAGAGAAGACTAACTTGGCAGAGGCTTAACCATTAAGTAGTCAGAGTAAGAGTTGGAGTCCTATCGACTCCACAGCCCTCTTTAAGAGTGATATTTTTCTATTACAAGACCCAACGCATTTGCTTCCATACACACCCACAGAGATATCAATAGGGTAGCAATTCTGACTGTCCGCAGTCCACACGACTAGACAAAGTCCCCATCCACAATTCTAGAAAAGATGGGTGACTACCATTTTGGGCCACGTCATTTGTCATTAAATTTCCTAGAAAAGTTTGCAGCTCACATATCTTTACTTTAACTAAAAACTTTAAAAATGAAAGCTATGTATTTCGCTTGGAAGGCTGTCACCAATAATTTGATAGATTACTTTTATATCATACAAATCAGTCATATCTGTGCCGCCTATTGCTATAACAAAGTGTCTCAATGTCCTCAAAAAACCACATAAAACGTGTGAACGTCTATAAAGAAATGACCACGTCTTAAGAAGTGGAGTTATGAAGGGGCCTGTGCGTTATGGCATAGAATAAAGACTCCTTATACATGAAGGACATCATCCATAAACTAAGGATTGTTCCATCACCTCATGTGCACCACCGAGTGCCACCAGTCCCAGCTCTGAGGAAGTCTCACATGTGCTTCTTTCTATTCGATCCCGTCTTGAGGAAGCGATAACAACGCAGAAATGATTTAGACAAAGAGCATGTTTTTGTAAGCTTGGCCCGCGCTGAGCACTGTGCCATCGGCATCGGCAAACCTCCTCCTATTTTTATACCTTTCTGTGAGAACTGGCTCCCTGGGCAATTTCTCAAGCTTGAAGGATAGTGGGAACAGTAGGAAACCCTTCAGAGCCCACACCCTGTGTAAAGGCAGGCTCAGAATGGCAGGAAGATAGGGAGAGCAATAAACAGAGCCATGTGAACGCAGCGTCCTAGTACAGGCTTATATTCCCATAGCATGAAAAATAAGATATTCAATTGGAAGAAATGAGAAGCCAAGCAGAGCCTCATAACAAACATCAAAAGGGGCTCCCAAGGGCTCACGTCACAGGACAAACAAAATCTTACAGTGTCATCCATATCTATTATCTTCTGTATTATCCCTGTCTATCAGAGTTTATGTGAGCAGCCTGACCCCATTAATCCCTACTAAGTGGACCCCTGACCGGTCACAGCGCCATGTCAGAGGACAGTATTGTGGGGGTCTGTGAAAGGGCAATAACTGCGCCAGGTTCCCAGTCAGCAAGGGGGTGTGGGCACTTGTGGATCCCCAGGTCAAATGATGGAAATATTCTGAATTTAAAGGGGCATTCCAATACCTAATAGATGTGCAACCCAATTCTGTGATTGGCACCTACCTTAAGAACAGTAAATCCCATACCCTCTTTGACCAGTTTAGGACCAGACACATTTCAGGTTTTTTAGTACATTTGGTTTCAAAAGCGATTATGTGTTCTCATTTCAGTTATTCAGATACATTTTGATGATATTTTAAGCCATTAAAAAGGGTTGTTCAGACACTAGCCCCTCTCCAGCGACCGTTGACTGGTCTTAGTCCTCACGTGAGGCACGGCGCACAGTGGTCTGTGGTGGTCACTGGCGTTCCAGGGACATGTGAATTTGCTTTTACTTTTCTGATACACCAACCCCAGCCCACTACAGCCAGTGACCTTTTTATTGACAGGACCGTGCCGTTTTTCATGGACCTAATGTACAAGTTGGTCTATTGAATGGCTTATTCACATAAGACACATCCGTTTTAAAGCCTATGAATGTCTGTGGGACTATTCACATGTTTATATCGAAGTCCATCAAAACAGACAAAGATAGAGCACGTCAGAATCAGATTTTTTTTTTTTTGATGGTCGTATAAAATGGTCCATCAAACAAAACAGATGTGAATACACCCAGAGTTGTGTGAATAAGCTCTGAACAGATATGTCCATTTTTCATAGACGTTAGGCAGGGGGGACATGGTTGTGTACCTAAGCCTTTTTTTATGTAATACTTCTTTTTGTTTTTGCTTGTTTTTTTAATATCCTAGGAAATCATATTTTTTTATTTATCTATTTTTTTTTTAATGAACTAAACAGTTTTCCGTCTCTGCTATGGTCACGTAGTCTGGAGACACAATTTTGCGTTGCTGGATCTTGGGCATTAGCTGTGGTATGGCCTAGTGGCGATGTTCTTTTTCCATGTATGCTGCATTATATTGCTTTTGCTCATATAATTATTTTTTTTCACAAATTGTGGCCCCTAAAAGGTCATGAAATATATTTTTTTTATTTTATTTGCGGATTTTGTCAGCAGCTGGAGTTGTAGTAGACGTATTGGAATCAGTTACTTGGAGAATACAGCCTACTAGGATACACAGCAGAACTTCCCAGTGCTCCGAGATCCTTATAACAGCACCTTGGTAATGCTTTTCAATCCTAAACTTAGTATTTGTGCTGCAGACCCTTATCCTCCTAATACAATAACAGGAAGGTATTGTCATTGTCATGTTACTTTATTAGTCACTGCCATGTTATAGTTACAGTGACAGCCCAGCCATTGTTTCTAGATCACATTACACTTGTCACTTCCCCCTCTCTCCATTCACACAGCAGGTAGAGATTTCTTGCTCGAGTCAGTGCCAAGGCTGCTGGAATCAAAGGACTTTATCATCTGCAGGTTCACTCTATAGGTAAAGAAACCGCTAGCAATTCTTTGTTTGGGTGCAATATCAGGGTGACATTAAAGGGGTTATTCCATCTTTGCAGCTTATCCTCTAGCCACAGCCAATGAATGGAGTGTGCTTTTCCGACCGCGGCTCCATTCATAACGGGGAGTAAAACAATCCTGTTCTTGGTATTGCCATGGGCCCCAGTAGTTTGACCCCCACCAATCTACAATGTATTCCCCATAATAGGAATAGATTCCTAAAATCGGAAACCCCTTTCTCTCTTAACAGGGTGAAGTAAAGGGCTGAAGTAATTCAAGTCTCCTATTACTCTTACCATGCTTTGCAGCTTACAAGTGAAGCAACCTTTGAAACTATACAGACCACAATTTTTTTTTAAGTATAAGGTCACTCCATTTCAGTACTGCGTGTCTAGTCCCCAGGGTCTCCAGTCCCCCGTCAGACCAGAAGTGATATCGTCATGTCCATCATCTGTGTGACAGCTCCGATAATCACTGACCTCAGTGGTGACATGTGCATAAATAGTGGAGAACAGTAACTGGCTAAACTATTACATAATCAGGACATCATGATGACATAATCAATTCAAATACTGCTGGGAACCAGAAGCCCTGAGAACTGGACCCACTGCACTACAGATGGGGAGCCAATTATTTCTTTGTCTTACAGGGGTCTCTATTGCAGTTCAGATTTTGCTTGTTTCCCTTTAACTATGAGATATACTAGAGTTGCAATTTGTCCTTTGCCATAACTCGTGCTGTTATTTCTATGGTTTTACAGTATGCACATATAAGTTCTCTAGCAGACTAGTGCGCCAATGTCTCTCTATTTAAAAAAGAATTGCAGGCAGCGGTGCGCCCATCACTGTGGTCACGAGGTCACCTACAAGTTCATTTTTCACGCAGGGAGACATTGAAATTACAGCATGGTCACGGTAATCCCATGATTTTACAGCAAGTTGTGGGTGATGTAATAAAGCTGTAGCCTTAAGTTACCTTTTAGGGTATGACTGGGAAAAAAAAGGGCTTCTGCGTATAAAAAAAAAAGGCATCATGAGATTAATAATTCACCTCACTGAGCACTTACTAGAAACACCGCGGGGATTCGTGTCCTTGTGAATTATCTACGCAGAGGCAAAATCTGTGAATAATCTTCATGAACAGCAAAAGTAATGAAAAGAATCTGCTATGGAAAAGAAACACAATGGCGAGGATTCATAAAGCCCGGCATATTGTATGCCAATCTTTAAGTTTCCCGAGCCAGCAGAGGATGCACCTCATCATGAGTTAGCAAAATAATCCCAGAGTCCTTGCATCTAGGCAAAAACCTACACAAGTCCGTTGCTGGAGAAGATTTTGCCATCATTTGCGCCAGTTTTGTGGCGTAAATGATGATGAATGGCGCTGATGAAGATCCTGCTCCCGGCCCTACTACCTTACATAAAAGTGGCATGGCTGGCGCTAAAATGGTCAATGGTCTCCCATGTGGCTGCAGCAGCCAATCAATGGCCTTAGCAGTCACATGTGGTAGTCGGGAACGTCACTGCTGCTGCACCGAAACCACTGCAGCGATTATGTACCCGTCTACCGCACATGGTCGCTAACGCTGGGGACAAACTGGTGCGGACATAGGGATGGTCTCTGACATCATCGCTGGTGCACTGGAACCACAGGCAAATGGAGAGGACCAGGAAAGGTTTTATTTTGATTATAGCCCCCTTCCTTGTCCTCAGTTTATTTGGGGGAAGGGGGACCCGAACAAATCCTGTGAAAAAAATGTTAAACCTTTTAAGGACATGGTTTGTGTCTGTTATTTGATTTTTTGACTGAAATATATAAGGGCTTGTTTATATACAGGAGGAATATTCCCATGAATAACCATATTTACATATGTAGACAAAGGATTTTTGCAGCGTTTTAGGCTGTGGCCTCACTTTCGTTGCGGAATCGCTGCTTTATTTCTTGCAGATTTTGTTGTGATTTTTAGAGGAATAGGAAATAAATAAGAAACACTTACCGGTATACGCCTACCTTCTGCTAAATCCTCTCCTGTGCAGGACTCGAAAACACGGCTATTTTCTTCTTCTCGGGAAATGGCATCCTGTCCGTTGTCACATGGTAATGCCGCATCTCCATCTCATGTAAATAAACCAGACTGAGCTGGAGCATAGCCATGTAACATGATATCACTTCCTGAGAAAGCAGCCATGTTTTTGAAGTCCGGCACAATCCCTTTAACAGTGACTCTATGTAAACAGATAGACCCCCGAGTATAATGATTGGCGGACCGGGAGAGGTAAGGGAACGTAACAAACACTGTTACTTACCTCTCCACGATCCTGCCAGGCCTCCTTCCTACTTGTCTGACATCTCTGACGTCACATGAACCCGGCCTGCTTCCCGGGTCAAGTGACGTCCAACGTCATAGAAGAAGGACGGCAGCGGAGAAGACAACGTAGGAGCCGGGGACAGGTAAGAAACAGTAATTTTTTATGTTTTTATTCCCCCGGGTCTCCGATTATTATACTCTGGGTTCTGAAAACCCCCCAGAGTATAATAATTGTGTATGGGTGTCCACTATGGGCTATAATACTGTGTGCAGGGGACACTATGGGGGATAATACTGTGTGCAGGGGACACTATGGGGGATAATACTGTGCTACAGGGGACACTATGAGGGATAATACTGTGTGCAGGGGCCACTAAAGGACATAATACTGTGTGCAGGGGCCACTAAGGGGCATAATACTGTGTGGAGGGGCCACTATGGGGGATAATACTGTGTGCAGGGGCCACTAAGGGGCATAATACTGTGTGCAGGGGCCACTAAGGGGCATAATACTGTGTGGAGGGGCCACTCTGGGGTATAATACTGTGTGCAGGGGCCACTAATGGACATAATACTGTGTTCAGGGGCCACTAATAGACATAATACCGTGTGCAGGGCTTACTAAGGGACATAATAATAATAGAGTGCGGAGGAGGGGGTCGGTCGAGGTCTTCGGTGTCAGTTGGGGGGGGGCATGTCAAAAGTTCGCCAAGGGGCCCCGCCATTCCTAGTTACGCCACTGCTGAAGACAATTCATTTTAATGGAGAGAAAGTTGAAGATGAACCATCTGCTGCTAAGCAATAAAAGCAGAAGAGTCCACGGACCTGCTCTTATCACTGAGCCCCAGTGTTTGACCCACAACCAATGTTACTTCCTAATATGTCTAAGGCCCCATGCACACAGTCATGTTATACTATGTCCACGTGTTCAGTACATGATGAAGATTTAGCAATAGATTCCACCCTTGAATGTAAATCCAATGCAAGAGAAAGAGGCTCCAGTGTGAACTTGCCCTAATATCCTTGTTCAGAAGACAAATGAAAAGAGACGACAACGGTGTATCAAAAGACTATATAAAACACTAAACTATAGGCTATAATACTAAGTAGAACAAAGGCGTACAAAAGGCAAATGATCCACTTTGTGTTCCTGGCAGTTGTGTGAAGAATCCTACTCCATTATTAATAAGCCCCTGTTCACACATTACGCCTGCAGATGAAGCGCACATTACTTAGTGGTAACACAATTAGCGCTAAGCACTGCCCTAGTTAATGTAATGATTATATTTAGCAGGCCGACCCAGAATAAACAGAGAACAGTCTACAACACAAATGTGCTACTTTGTTTAAAAACAGCTCCGCTTCCGGGTTTTGTCTGCCGCTCAGACGTGTGGATTTGTCCGTCTCCTATCCCCATTTTTAACAAATGGACAATTAACTTGTTATGAATTCCTATAGAAATGTCTGTACTAAATACAGGCTTGGTGCGGGGGGTCTGGAGTCAGATGGAGAGTGCTGGTATATGGACTACAGTCTCTTATCCATAGTGTTATTATAGTTTGCTTCTATAAATATCAGTCCCCTGTGTAACTGGCTTCCTCCAAAACTTATTCCCTTTTAAGGCTGATGTTGCCCCACAGGCAAGTTTCTTCAGTGTTCTTTGGCAATAATGTAATGTGTAGAAGTAAAAGGAAAAAAAATATGAGATGAAAACTGTGTGGTCAACATATCCCTGATTTCTGGAATGTTAATAAGATAGGAGAATACTTAGCATTTCTGGGGGAGGCCACCTGCCATGGCAGCAGACGGGGGACGGACACAATCTAAATGATTAACATGGGATATGAAGGGAACCTGTTGTACGTGCAGCGCACCATGGAGCAGGAGGAGGTGAACACATTGATATACAGAGATTTGGGGAAAAGTTTCAGCATAAGAGTGGAATTTGATGCTGATTCTGACTCACAATCTACACCAAATTTGGCCCCGATTTTGCTTCCAATGTGAATCAGAAAGCGAAGCAGGACACTGAAAAAGAACGAGCATCCTGCTCAAACTTGCTGCCAGCTCCATAGGCCCTGCAAGGAAGAGCTGTAGCAGAGCGCCGGAAGTATTTCTGTTAGTTGTCACAGATCCGTCAGTAGTCTCAAGTCCACGAGAGATCCATGGCAATGGGATGCAAAAAAAAAAAAAAAAAAAATGCTTTCATCCATATTTTTTTTCTAACCAATTCTTTTTAACCCTATTGTATTCAATGAGGCCGATCCATGGTATGTGACTTATCTTCCTCTTTTCCCGAGACGATTGCACAGAAATTTTTGCCGACACCATACCAACATAGGGGAAGTGCCCTAAATGGAAGAACAAGTTCTCCACGTGATACACCAAAGTATAGAAAGCATCCTGTGTTGTTTTTTTCCTAGTAAAAACATGCATTGTACTTTACTTTTGTTGCTGAATTTCACCAAACATATCCATGTTCCTGAACACAATCCAAGCAACCAAAATGGACAAAAACAAAGTTAAAAACACATCTATTATCTACAATGTTGGCGGCATTGAGAAATGTTGTTGCACAATAGACACGATCATATCATAAAGTCTACTCGTTTTTTACAGTATAACTAACAAGCCCATTACTTAGGGGGGAAAAGTTTCAAACTTCTTTAGTTTCTAAAAATATTGAGAATCACAAAAGAAGTAAAAACCGGTATCACAATCCCCGCACAACATTCCCTGATACTAGTCTGGCCACTGAGATATAAAGATACCCTAAAACGGTTAATATGAAAAGATCAAGGTTTGGACCAAACCTTCATGCGTGGACTCCATGAGGACAACTGATAGAGTATATTCTTACACAGTGAATCATAGCGAACACTCTATTCCAGTGCGTATAGAAAATCCCAGACATTCCCGGGTAAATTACGGTAAAGATATTGCATCACTGTGATAAAAAACGATAAAACAACAAACAAGAGGCAAAAATAAACCCAACGCATGAGAACAGCTTTCCTCTCTAAAACTGGCTGATGGAACAACGTTACAGATTAGGAATCTCCTAATATAATCAATAATAATCCTTGTGTCTATGGTAACTATACAAACTTTCAGGCTCTGTACACATCTGCACCAAGCCCACTGAATGGACGACACATTTGGTTTCGACAGATCGCACTGACTTCGGATTGAGCCCATCAAGCTGGGCTGTGGGACAAACCACCAACTCTGACTCCTCTACTATTCCAAAGCTTAACTCCGACTTGAAAATGGCCAACAGCCATGGTCGGATAGAAGCAGTCAAGATCTTCCAAAAAAAAAAAAAAAAAATCTAGTGATTGGTTCCTATGAACGTAAATATGCAATAAACTAGGTACCTAATTGAAGGACTATTCCCATCTCAAAGACTCCTTCTGTACAGCTAACTTCATAAATTCAATTCAATTGGTCACATGACTAAGGAAAGGACCCAGGGACGTCATAGGTAGGGGCTGCAGATCAACGGTTACGTGTGGTGGGGTCTTCTGACAAAAGAAAAAAAATGGAGCGACAGGATCAGACCATGTTTGGAAACAGTGGGGAACCGGGGACTGATGGGTATATATATTTTTTTATCCTGGACAACCCCTTTAAAGTAAGCTATTGGAAAACCATTTGAAAGCGATATCCGACTTTTCTTTTGCTGTGAATTCTAATATAGGGGAGTCCTCCTATGAGATTGCTACCTGTCCATTGAAGATACATTGAGAAGGTAACAGGACATTTGTGTATGATATTGCTCCAATGCAAGGAAAATTATACATAAGTACCTTGGCATATAGTCTTCATCCTGCAGTTATACTCCTTCCCATTTGTCCCCTATTTCTTGAAAACATACAAAGGGTAATACAGAGTAAGGTAGGGGGCACATGGAGTATAGTATGACCTCACAGACTACATGAAGGATAACATATAGTTGCATGTAGCTTCCATTAATGAAAGCAGATTTCTCATCTCAGTACATGACCATGTCTAAGAAAAGGTCAGAGAAGCAAAAAAACAAAACAAAAACAAAAGACATGCTGTTCTTTGGAGGCACTAAAAGAATACACGGGAGGCACAGTTTAGTGTCTGGTGTATTGGACGGGACAGGACTCCCCACGCTTCGGGTAAGTGATTGACAGGCCGCTGTGTATGTTTGTATATACTGCAGAGAGAGGGCAGAGGGGAGGCGGGGGAGTAGGGTCCCACAGAAGTCTATGGGCACTGTATTACACAGAGATGTACATGAGCCCTCTCGGTCTTGCACATATTTCTCACTGACATCCAAATAAACAGCCATGGAGTGTCTAGTCTAATACCCTAGGGACGACGACAGCGATTATAGTTCTCATCATTGGGTATGGGAACAGAATATCTGACTAGAGAAACTAATCTGCATCGCAGAAAGAGTTTTTCTACCAAAAACACACAAGTAAATGGAAGCATAAAAGGGCAAATTTACTATTGAAAATGCTCCAGAATTGCGGTACAATCTGTGCCAACAAAATGCCCTACATAACCCATAACACATTTATGGGTTGCTGTATACGTTTTCTGTGCCTTGTCTGATAAGGTTTGGACTTAATATGGGACTCCGTGAGACATAAATGTGCCATCATTTTGGTACACTGTTAGAAAGTACTGTATATACTCGAGTATATACAGTAAGCCTACTCATGGGTGGTATACACGTGGATAAGACAATCTAAGGGCACGTTCACACTGCAGAAAATAAAGAATTAAGACTTGCGCCTTTTCCATTCCTCTCCATTTCCCATCACAGCCCTGTCTCATGCCGCGGGTTCAGAGGAATGTGCAAGACTCTTCTTATTCAGCGAGCCACCTCAGAGTCACATTCGCTGAGGATTTTGGAGCTGATTTTATACCAGTATCTGCTCCACAGTAGACATCCAAATCCCTCATACCTTTACAATCCACCAGGTTTATCATCCTGCACCAGTCACTGTGATATAGTAAATCTGGCGCCTGTTAAGACGGTCTAGTCTAAGTTTGCTCTGTCTTAGGAGGTTTTCATATGACTTGAGTTTTGGTTTCGAAACGCGTGATGGATTTACAGGCCTGAACACTATGGAGGGAGACTACTACCATCTACTGTCCGAGAAAACCTGATTACAGTATGGGACAGTATTGGGGGGAAATTGTGGCGGGACTCCTAGCATCATAGATAACAATAATGGTAGGAGTCCGGCTTACTACATAGTCTTCCATCACACATGGACCAAGTTTCACAGCCTATATACGGTCGTATGAAAATGGCCGTACTCTTAGGATTAGTAAATCTGATCCATTATGTTGTTCTCGGCTGCATTTCCATTTATCATTCCAAAATCAACCCTTATAAGAACAGATTGGAGAGCTGCGGGAAAATTATGGAAGATGGACCCAAATCTTACAGGGTTTTTCTAGGAGAATAAAGTTTTCCCAGTTTTTTGTGGTAAAATTAGGGGTCTCGGCTTATATTCGGGTCGGCTTATACTCGAATATACACGGTAAATGTTTTATCTCTAAAGTCAGATCTTAAGATTGAAGCTTCGATGTGCATCAGCTCTTTGTACTGTAGGCAAAGTGTCCAAAAACAAAGATTCAATAACTACTAGAGACTATTTCTACATTATTATTATTTTTTTTGCTTTGCATTTTACACAAAATTTCAGTCTACACAATACATTCATTTAGTATGGGACATCACAGCTTTAACAGTTTTGCTGCCAGGAAAACTTGCAAGGCAATAAGTTTCACAAGACCAAGTGCAGGCTGTGACCTTCCAGCGCCTGTTGCACTACTACTCCCAGCAAGCAATGATCAGGAAGTCGTGCAACAACGGCTGTACAAGTCATAGGGTGCCATAAGCCTCATTTAAAGCATACCTGGGGGTCTAGATACAATGAAGGCTATACAATTCATGAGAATATAGCCCCTCAATCCTCTAGGAAACTGTACAGGATGAAGAAGTCAGGCTTTTGTGCATATGATGCAGCGGTGCAATGTCATTGCTCGCTCCTAGCAGACTGAGAGGTTATGGAGGTACCAGACAAACCTTAAAGGGTTAAAAAAAAAAAATGAAATCTCATATGACCGCCCTAACATACGACTAGTACAAACACGTTAAGCAAAAAACATTCTTAAATTACACTTAAAAAAATTCCAGTGGTCAGTTAAACAGTTAAATATCAATAATATATTATTTTCTTCCACTTACAAAAATATTGCATTAATTTTTTTTTTTTCTTTTGGAACCAAATTACCTAGGCATGTAACAAAATAAAAAGGCAAATAGATTAAAACAGACAGACTTGGGTGTGATGGCTTCCTAACATTGGCAGGGGTCCTGATGTTTGTTTAAAGAGCTCCGGTGGTAATGTCACAATAAGTATAATCCATTGAGCTAACAACTAGATCCAGCTTGAGTGGAAACCCAAATATTTGGCTCCTTAAGTGGCGCTGTTTAGAGACATTACAGTATACAGAGCCAGTGCCGGAGAGGATCCAACGGCTTCGATACATCCCCAAGACTGTGGAGCTCACTAAATGGGCAGAAAAGTGGAAAAAAAATCATAAAAATGGCTCCATCCTTAGAAATGGATCTTAAGTGGTGGGAGAGAGTCACAAAACCACAAACTAGAAGAGCCACAAGCTCCAGTAAGATTATTACACAATTTATTGCAGCTACATGTTGGGTCCACAATGGGACTAAAGCACTAGTTATATTCTGGCATCACTGATGCGGTTCCAATGCTCCGGTTGGAGGTCAATACTGTGAACACATTTCCTAATGCTAGTGTACTAACATTTTTCACTTGACACAGTCTAGGTTTGGGGTACTTAAGGATTGCCATCAGTCGTGGGTCTTTTGGGGGCAGTACCAGTACCATCGTGGCCTTCTCCTTGTCTGGAACAAGAAGCACAAACAGCCCCAGAAAGACGCTTGAGACCTTTCTGGAAGACACTGTTGGACATGCTGTAGATGACACAGTTGCAGAAACTGTTGCTGATGGCCAACCAGGTGGTGAGAAAGGAGGCAGTCTGGTTGGAGTAGACCCTGGAGCTCTCCAGGAGGAAGTAGATGATATAGGGCAACCAGAGAATGTAGAAGACGCTGGTAATACGGAAAAGCACCGTCGCGTAGCGCTTCTCCGGACTAGGCTGTCCCTGGGCAGGTTCGCTGTCGGAGGTGCTGAACCGTACGCGCCTATCATTAATCTCCTTGGTGTGCTGCTGGCAGATACGGAAAATATTGAAGTATGTGAAACAAACAGTCGTGGCCGCTGGGGCGTATAGCATCACCACAATAAAAGAAGTGAAATATGGACTGGTGTGCCATGAGAATGCACATGACTTAAATACATCTCCATGATACCCTGGTTTCCCCCATCCTAAAAACGATGGCAGAAATATAGCACATGAGTAGATCCAGAGCAAGAGAATGCAAAACCGTAGCCGACATGCGGTGACTAACGTGTTGTAGGTGAGCGGTTTGGTTATGGCAATGTAGCGGTCAATGCTGATGCAAGCCAAAGACGTCATAGACACGCTCTTCAGGACAGACACCACGTAGCCAAACATTTTACATACGATCTCTTCCGGAAGAAGGTCGGTGTGATGGAGCAAAGTGAATGACGGTACCAAGCAGCTGACTCCAACCAGAAGGTCAGCGTAGGCCATAGTCTGAATGAAGTAACTTGTGGTGTGATGGTTCAGCAGGGGTGCACAATGGAAGACGAAAATAACTATTAAATTGCCAGAAATGATCAGAACAGTCAGAAAGATGATGATCCCCACTTCCAAAAGGCAAATAGGAATGCTTTCATGAGATCCCACACCCAATAGGCAAAATAGACCGCTGCTGCTATTACTGTTACTGCTAATTCCTTGAAGGGAAGAGTTCATCTTTAGATCTCCAAAGATATCAGAATCATGCCTGCGTCTCTGCCGTCCTTCAGAAAAAACCTCGGTGTCTCTTGCTAGGACTCCAGCTGTGCTGTGGCTGCAATGTGGACTCCCTTTAACTTCACTGAAGAATAACGCTGTGCCAATTTCCTGCCATGTTAGAAAGAGAGGAGAAAAAGCTCGGGAAAGGAGCTTGGGACAAAAAGGTGCAGTCATCAGGAAGCTGGGGTCATGTGGGTTCTCTGTCCTCTATCCGAGGCAATCCCACTCCATCATTACGCTTCCATCAGAGCAGCTGAGAGGAGAGAATGTGACATGGTTTGTACATTATCCAGCCCATCCAAGCATCTTTTACACTTTCTAGAGCCCTTAAAATCCAGCCTAACCCATCTACCACATATATAAATAGTCATTCTTCAGCGTCCTCTCTGTCCTGACAATTAGCTTAGAGATTTATGGACCCAGGACAATTCCCATACTGTGCAGATCTGCAGTCTCTTGGTTCCTATAATATAAAGATATTAAGGACAGGACATTTAATCTTAGCATGCAGTCCGCATTCTCCCAGTGACATCTAGGAGTCCTACGTTCTGCATCTGCAGCCCTGCGCTCTTATCCACTGCAGCCCTGTTCTAGGACACAGAATAAAGGACACCTGATTGTATAGGGCACATGCTGCCAGCACTAACACTCCCAGCATCAGCACTATCCCTCTATATTCCTATAAATTCACCTGCCTCCAGTCCTAGTCTAGTACATGCAAATTATGTCATAATCTGACTGCTGCTGCAATATCCTGAGCACAGGAGAAATAAAAGCTCAGATCACCCCATAGATTATTTACCTGGTCATGCACACAAGTCACAGGCTCTGGAGAAGTCCCGCAGAAGGACTGCAGCTCACTTTGCTGCAGAATGGAGAAAATGTCTTTGTGAGTGTGGTCCTCTGCAAACCCTCCTCTCCTCCTCCCTCTCATGCATTGCCAAGATCAGCCAGGATCCCAGACTGCACTACAGTACCCAGTCACAGGGACTGCAGGCACAGGGGAAGCACAGAATAATAGAAGATCTACACGTATGGTCGGATGGCAGGAACCCGACAAGGCGTATAAGGACCACAATATATAGCAGACTCTTGAAAGGTCATTGCAGAAGGGATGATTGACAGCGCTGAGACGTACAGGATATTTACTACATAGTAAGATGCTATGGTACGGCGGGGATATAAGCGGCACTGGAAACTAGTATCAAAAGCATGAAGACAGAAATATCAGCTGTAATTTATATCCTCATTGTACATGGGCTGTACGAAAGCATTTACAAAGAGGAAAACACAAATTCTGCTTACTAAGAACAAAAAACAGCAAAATGACTGTAATTAGAGAAACCATCCCGGGTTACAATGAACTAAACAGACAGAAGATTTTCTACAATTGCTCATCATCTGCTAAAGAACACATTAAGACAAAGGAGAAATAATCACACTATATAAGCACACCTACATATACACAAAGACACACAACAAGCCAAGTATTTAAGGGTAGGGAATAAGTCACTGATCGGTGGAGGACTGGGAATCTCCACACATCATTAGAGTGGGGGTCTCCAATCCCCTTACCTGCATGTAATACTGTGGGGCAAACGCTGCAAGTTGTTTGGCAGTCCCAAAAATATGAATGGAACAGTCAGACCCCCTTGGAAAGGCCAAGATGTCCAGAAAATAGAAAAAACCGGGCACTCACCGTTGGAAGAGTATAAAAATTTGTCAAACATCCATGTAAAATACAATACGGGAGGAGGCACGCCTGCCCAGCTTTTTCTATTTTCTGGACTGTATATGGACAGTGAAGTATATGGAGTTTACCCCCGACCTCCCATAGTATAGTCTATATGCAGGCAGTAGTGCCACCTCATCCTTTACATTTTTTCTTACATCTCATTGATTTATAATACAAGCCCTTTAAGCCCCTGATATTTCTTTCTTAGTTATATCGGTTTCTGTGAGATCAGGGTAACAATAAGCTATCTATAATGCCTCACTGTATACAACACTTGGAACTCAGGACACTAGGAAAGCTGGGTAGCAGCTATCAGAATTGGAATGGTAGAAAGTAAACCTCACAATGTATTCTCAAACACCATGATTTAGTAATATACTAAGAATTTACTAGTGACTTTAAGCACTGAAAGTTTTCCACCACCTCCAACAATTGTATCCTTAAATAAATGCCGCACTGCTAATTCTGGCACAGTTGGAATTTTTTCTGTAGCCCCCACCATTCCTAAGTAATCACTTCTGTTAGATTCGGCACAATTATGTTGTGTGTTGTCAGGTGGACAGTCCCTGTCTCTGCTCCAGCCCAGGATCGCCCACCTGACAGCAGAGAATGAATATTAGCGTATGAAGGTGCTGAAAGTAACAGAAGTGATTACTCAGGAATGGCGGGGGGCAGACAAATAAGTCCAACTGCACAAGAATCAGTGTAGCATCATCTATCGAAAAGATGCAATGGGTGAGGCTCCATGTTGTGAAATCACTGTTTTTTGTTTTGTTTTTTGTTACAATTTTTTTTTTTTTCAAGCCAAACCTAGTAGTAGCTATAGAAGGAATGTTAAATATCTGGGAAGTAAAGTATACTTCTTCTTTCTGCTCAATCCATTTTGAGCATTTACTTTTTTTAAAAAAAAACCTGTACAATCTGCAACAAACTAAAGGAGCTTTTCAGCAAAAGTGGGGCCTCAGCTTTAAAGGGGTTTTCCGAGACACAAATACTGATGACCTACGATTAGGATGGGTCATCAACCGTAAACTGGTGGAGTGATGGAACCTGCAGCAATCATATAATTGAAGCTCAGTCCCACTGAAGTGAATGGGGCTGACAGCTACTCTACAATGTACAGTGCTGTGCCTGATAAACAGGGAAGATTGTGCAGCACCCATCTGAATTCTGTGGTCTCTTCCACCACAGTGGGTGCTATGTGTCAGACCCCACTAATCTGATATTTAGTCTTGAAAAGCCTTAGATCTGAGTGGGAGAGCACTGCGGTAGCCATAACTGCTGCTACTAGTAACACAGCGAGTGAGCAGAGTCATCCAAAAAGAGGTGAATGCAGATCCTGTATATAAGCAAATCTAATGCAAGGAAGCCATTGATCTATCATATCCAGGCTAGTGAGGATAAGGCCTTAATAAAAGGAAGATAAAATGTAACTTTTAAGTAACAAAATATAATTCAAAAAAATAAAAGAGGAGGCCGCCAACTTTAGGAGAACTCCTTTAAGGATTTGTGTAATGAAAATATCTTATAATTTTTTTTTTATTATTGTCCAGAAATCCTGCTGGTCCTGCGATGGACCCACATGGCATGTTATCAGTTATCAGCGTTTGCTCCCTTGTCACGATAAAAATCACCTTTTTTGCTGTGATTTAATGAACAAAACTGTTAAGTTCTGCAGCAACTGTGCAAAAATTCCTGCTAGGAAATTGAACATTTAAAAAAAAAAAAAAAAATTACAATATTTTCTACAACTCCATTCACCCATTTAAATAAATATGGATTTATTTGGAAAATAGTAAAAAAAAAAAAAAGTGTAAGTATCTGGCAAGAAAATATAAATCTTCTCTCACATTGCCGGAACAAGGGGCTCACTATCCAATTTCTCTGTACTAAGGATTGCTCAGGAACACTAGGCCAACTTTACCAGGAGCCAAGTAACGTGCCAGTGTGCTGTGAACTGTGGGAGGACACTGGAACATCAGAGGAGGCCCACGTGAGCGCAGACAACAGGCAAAATATGGACGGGAACAGAGAGATAGAAAGTGCAAAGCAATGCGGCAGAGCACATTTATTAATACCACAGACATGGGGTCTCCTTGTTATCCAATGGGAACAGTTACTGGAGGTCACCGGCAGCAGAAGTCCTAGCACCAGCTAGAGTCAGTAAAAACACTGAATATCACTAAATATAGAATATTGGAGATCACACACCATGCACTCATGGCAACACTATAAAAATGGGATGAATCTGTAAGGAAACAAAGCTTAAAGGGGACCCTTCTCCACCTCCTCTGCGCCCTACAATAGGTGCTGCACCACTGAGTCCAGCACAGTTGGAACTTTTTCTCTAGCCCCCACCATTCCAGAGAAACTGGTGCTGTTCATTTTAGCAGCCAATATGTTAATCAGGCTCCCTGTTGCCAGGTGGGCGGGTCCTAGGCTGGAGCCGACTATCTGGGACCAATCACCTGACAGTAAGGAGCCTAATTAGCATGACTGGTGCTAAAATTAATCCGTTTTGGAATCTGTGGAGGGGAACCTACTGGAAGATGCAAAGAGTTGGTGTTGTTTGAGGTGGTGGAAGGTCCTCTTTAGAGAGAACCTGTCACTACTCTGGACGTGTCCCTTTAGTATTTACATATATTCTATAGGAAATAATGCTGAAGCAGCTTTTCTTATAATTTTGTAATGCCTGGTTCCTCTATAAACCCTCCTGGAAATTTACAAATAACACTTTCACACTGTCCACTCAGTGCCGATTGGCAAAGTGAATGGTTGTCACACAATGCTCCTGAATCATTCCACGGGGAACACAAGTCTTTACAAGCGGGGACAGATCCGCTTTATTGAAGCAAAGGTTTTAATATACCACTGGTTTCAATTCTTTAACATGCCATAACCTCTACCAGCTGTAGGTGAGCAGAGTCTCTCTTTACATCCACAGACTGACCTGATGATAACCTACTGACATGGGGGCCCCTACTCTTCATGGCTACACCTACTGATCTAAACACAATGACGATATTCAGGTGGTTCCTGACTTTTGGCTCACACTGTATACTATATACTAAGTGGTAGCTTAGTGTGGAGAACCTGCGATGCAGGTGACCTCCTGGGATCATACCACACTGTCCCAAAGTAATAAAATTCTCTTCTATTTTTTTTTTTAAACACAACAATGGAAACCACATTGTGATGAAAAGGATTGTAGAAATCTGGCAAAGTTAGTTTATAAGGACTCATCACTCTTTAAAGGGGATCTTTCATCATCCCCACCAACTCCAACCCTTTGCACCGTTCAATAGGCGACGCTCTTCTGATTCTGGAACCGTTGGAATGTTTTCACCAGCCCACACCATTCCTGAGTAGCCACTTCTATTACTTTTTGCAGAGTCACGCGGTCAGGTCCTAGACTGAAGCAGACAAACAAGGACTGCCCACATGCAAGCTTGGGGACCCCACGAATGGGAAACTAATCCGGTAAGAAAAAGTGGTTACCCGCAATCCCCATAGACTATAATGGGGTCTGCTGGGTTTCCACCCGAAAAATTCTCTCCACATTTTTTAAGTGGAATGATGGACAGAATCCCCAAAGGGGCAATGAGCACAGGTGTGAACCTAGCCTGATTGATCTCTGTGCAAGGCTGCGTTCTGGTGATAGACTCCCATTAACCATTTACAGTAGCAACATGTGTATGGGTGACAATAATCACTGTACCAATTTTCAATCACTCTGTCATTCAGTATGTAATAAGTGGTGCGCACACAATAGGCCTTGGCATTGCCCTGGCACTGGCAGATAATTACAATTACGCAATTGGATACATAATGAAATAGACGCAAGGCCATCCTGCTCGGGTCTACAATTACGTCTCTGCGTATGGAAATGAATCACACTACATCTTCAGCTTTACATTTATGACCCCTTTAATGTGCATCAGATAGGGACATAAAAGACGACTACAGCATATGCAATGACAGCCCAAGTGAAGGCCAGATGAATGTGCTCTTTGCTTAAAGATCCCTGCATTAATATTTCAGTGCCCTATAACTAATGCTTTGTCACAGCAGGAAAGCAGTCAGCAGGCATCAGAGCTCCAGCCGCCCAGGAAGCCAGACACGTCTTCTCACCAGTACTTGCCCAGGTTCAGATACTGGCAGCAGCAAAGGATGCAAAAGGCATTGTTAATTGGGTTAAGTAGATTTACACCCTACAGACTGTAACCTCCTGAAGTGAGGGGTCCAATAGGTGAGTAAACAGCTAGATACAGCAGCCTGACTGTCAGATATGGAGGCAGAAATAATTATCGGAAGATGGCTGCTATACCAGAGGATGGAGGAGAGAAGAAGCTAATACAAGGCTACAGGCAAGAAGAAGAGAGGTGGAGGTGGACAAAAAAAATGGAAGCAAATAGAGAGGTGCGGGACATGGGTGAAGAGTAGGAAACCAATAGGGCCACAGCGACTAAGGCTAGTTCTACATGGATGAACAAATCCCAAGATCTACCGCAACCGCTAGGTTCACACTGACATTCAGGTCTCTGGGCCTGCAGGGAGACACGAAAGATGGAAACCCTGTCCACTTAAATAGCAGTTACCCGTGGAAACCTGCAGACCCCTTAGACTATAATGGGGTCTGCCCGCTTTCCACCGCTTTTATACTGAAACTGGTAAAGAGAAAAAAGTCCTTGCAGGACGTCTCTCCACCAATGTTAAGCAGAGTCTCCTATGGAGATGTAAAACCAGCCTAAACTGACCGTTCAAGGGGAAAAAAAAAAAAGATCAGTTCTCTGTGGGGAAAGAGTCCATCTTTTAGGCTTCACATCATCACCCCATACACTCTTTAAAATGAAGATCGGACAAAATCAGCCATATTGGCTGACGGACTATATTCATCTGACCATGCTAAAAGAAATGGGATGACTTGAGCCAATGAGGGATCCGCGATAAATGGCCAGAAATAGGAAATATCCTATTTTTTGAAGGATAAGGGGGCGTTCACACTACCGTCAGTGTCCGACAGGTAGTGTCCACTCCTAGTGTCCGTTCAAAATCTCGCACGGACATTAGGAGCGGACACTAGCTGTGTACGTGACACTTGTCATTCATTTAAATAGCGATATTGGGTGGGTTCTTTTGCACTCCGTGTCCTTCCTTCACTGTCCGCTTGTAAAGATGTCCGATTTTTCAAGCGGACAGAAAAAACCTACATGTCGGGTTTTTCTGTCCGCTTGAAAAGTTGGACATCTTTACAAGCGGACAGTGAAGGAAGGACACGGAGTGCAAAAGAACACACCCGATCGTCGTTTAAATGTCCAAAGTGTCACAGACACAGCTAATGTCCGCTCCTAATGTCCGTGCGAGATTATGAACGGACACTAGGAGGGGACACTACCTGTCGGACACTGACAGTAGTGTGAACGCCCCCTAATAAAAAGAAAATTAAAGTTGTGGTCGCGGAAAAAAGGAAGGAGATAAAAAAGGAAAAGAAATGAAGCTAATAGAGGGACGGAGGATAAAAAGAGAAACAAATGTGGGCAAAAGAGGAAAATGATGGGGAAAAGGATGGAATCTTAGAATGGAAGAATAAAACCTACGCAGAGGGCACAACAGTTCCATCTAAGGACACAAGACCTGGGACGGAAGACGTGGCGGGGGCCTTAGAAATAAAGATAGTATTGCCTATAGCCAGCATGTCAGCAGAGGAAAGGAAATTCAGGAATTAGAACAGGCCATCATGTATTTTCTCGAGTCCACCAGAAGTCTCCAATTGCTTTACAAGAGAACCAGATTCCCTCTGCCGGGGCTGTTTTTCTGATGCTTTGTGGCTGGAAACGTATCTGCATGTTTAACCCTTTCCAATATCGGTCTCATGTAATGGTGGGCTATGCAGCAAGTCTCAGTAGTCAGCCCTGCCTGAACAGATCTGCTGAGCTGCACTTAGTACTGTGTTTGCAGTCAGCAAGATATCTGCAAGTCTATATGGTTGCATTCTGCAAATAATAATATAGATGGCATATAATAACAGGAGAAGCTGAGGCGCCGGCCATGTAATTATATGGGAACCTGCAGGCTACTATGTAATCAGGTGGGCAGCGGTGTTTGTTGGTATACAATTACAGGTTCACCTCTGACTGGAGGAGCGACAGGCAGTAAAGTGGCGGGCCATTAGAGGAGTGGAGGGGTGGGAGTCTGATACTGAAACACCCAATTAACTATTACCCTTGCTTCACATGCGACAGAATACAGCGGCGGATCGTACACTATAATCATTTGTGCGCAACATCTCGCATTGTAACCATACAAACTGGCACATGTCACCGTGATGAAACAGGTACATATTTATGTCACTCATCTGAGATTTTACAAATAGCCGTATAATTCCACTGAACAGGATCTTACTATATAACCAAGCACTCTCTTACTAGCATAGCCCAATATATTTTATTAAAGGAGAGCATAGCTTTTGTAGGGGTGCGAATGTCCTAGTAAGGTTGTGTTCTAGCACCAGGCGTGTGGCCCACCAATGATCGCACAATTATAGAGGTAAATAGCTGTACAGTCATGTGATCACTGACGTCACATGCGAAGGGTCCTCAATAGGACGTATCATAAACCTTCAATTTGCAGGAGGCTAGGGGCTGAGACTGCTACAAAGCCATAGTCCAGAGACATATCCACCTTGTTGCCCCCAAGGCTCCACTAAAGTACTCAGCAACCTGTACGAAAAAATGGAAACACCGACTAGCGTGTTCACCGGACAGATCATACTTTGCTTTTACACTTTTATCAACTACAAAAACAAATTGCACAGGCTTGGTTAGGACGCCATGCCTCACGCTTTCCCCCATAGCACTTCCCCCACCTCCAACTGTGTTCACTCAATCCATGAGACGGAGGGGTTACATGGAGCAAAAACCCTGTGCCAAGTAAATACACCTGAAGTGCTGACCTTAGTACAGGTGCCGGAGGGTGCTGACCTCTGCTATAGCATATCATACCAAAAGGCCCAAAAATAAAGTCCGTACATCAGCTGGATTTCCTGGCCTCAAATCAGACAGGAGACAGCGACTCCAAGCATCATGGTGATCTACTGTATGATGCTCCATGGCTTCTCTGTTCCCAACTGTATATATAGTACAAGGCAGGGACTTCCAACATCATAGATCACTACTGGCGCTCACAAGCAGTGGCGTAAGTAGGAACGGCAGGGCCCCGTGGCAAACTTTTGGCCTCCCCCCATAGTGGCCCATGCACAATGCCCCATAGTGGTCCCTGCACACACTATTATGCCCCATAGTGGCCAATGTACACTAAACATAATTAATTAGGCCAACAGGTAGCAGCACCCCACATACTGAAAGGGGAAAAACCAGGAGGCGGAGTCAGGGGGGTATTTTACATGGGACATACAATAAGCCTAGCTGGTAATGCAGGACTTGCATAGTACTTGTGGTTTATACATAAAGCCCTCACAGGCCTCTACCACACTGTACTAATCAATGTGAGTTTTCAATAGGCCTCCGCTATGTGTACATGTAAAGCAGGGATTTTTATTACAGTTCGCAGCGGAGTTCTAAATTTGTCGTGCTGCTATTTTCATTGCTACAGATGGGTTTCATTTAACGCTTCATTTGGTTTTACTCATCTTATGCTAAACTTGTCGGTATTGCACGGTTCTTTTATATGCACTAAAACAACAGAAAAACATGGCGCACATAATGAAAAGTATGAAAAAGCAAAACCGTGGACTAAAACAATGTAAGCAACACATGCTTCACTAGAAATAGTATAACGCAATTCTGTCAGTCAGGGATGGAGGGGCGTTTTGGTCAAATTATGGAGAAAAAAGCTCAGGAAAACTACTATATAGAGAGAGAGTCTGTATATCATGCTGTAGTGTTCATAGGCTGTAATACAGGGAGCACACAACCCACAGCATAACCTACCCACACAACAATGTTACACCTGGGGGGGAATCGCTGCACCCCCAGGACACGCTTCAATAAGGCACAATGACTCAACAGTAGCATTTACAGTGATAGAAGTACAAGACTAAAATACATTATTACAATGCAAATATACACATATAATAGTGAACCAACAATACACACAATAAAGCACTTATTATTACAACATAGAGAGTAAACACGTACAATAAATGGTGTGTACAGTGTACACACAAGCCATAAACCCTCCACCACCTTACACCTATACATGCAAAGGGCTAGCAGAGTATGAAAGGAGGTGGACCTTGGCAAAGTCCTTAGATCTCCATATTTCCATGCTGTGTTGGCTAATATGGGGTTCAGCTAGTTTCCACAAAATGAGCTAGCTTGAAATAATCTGGAATATAGAGAGGTGATCTGATCCCCAAGATAATCCAGCCAGAGGAAGACCATAGCAAGGTAAAATGGCTGCAAAGTCAGAAGATGGGAGGGAAATATTCAGAGCTACTCAATCGTCATTACTGACCTTTAGTTGTGAGAACTTCCCAAAGCCATGAGGGAAAGAGGTCAGTAAGACGCTGCTTAGGATGCACGTGTCCTCTCTATTCTCCATGTTTGCGGTATGTAAATTACTAGCAAGGCCTCCAGGTCTCTCTTTTTAAGCCCATCCAGCGCGTCCCATTTGCTAACTGAGAGCACGATCAAGAGGAATTATCATTTGCGCCTGAAATCTTTGGCGTTCACATCTGGTGCATACATGGCTCAAGGATCACAATTACATGTTTTGGTCCAAAATAAATGCTGAAGATCTTAGGACATGTATGGTACTAAGTGGGCTGTGAAGGAGACCTGAAGCACAAGCCACCTCCCTCTGGTACTTGCAAGCTACTTTGCATAGTAGAACGAGGGTTATTTCTCTGCAATGAGGCCGCTACCAGGGATATTCAGAAGAATGCTATTTGACAATCTATCCTCTCTTTATAGAAAGTGTAGACAATATAGAAAGCGCAAATTTCAAGAGTCACAGAAGTGAGCAACAAAGCATTCCAGTATATTCTGGTTTATGTACAGTATTTACATCCAAGCATCATGGACTTACTTTAGTGATGAGCAGCCTGTACTTCTCCACTAGGTAGTCATTGTTGTGACATCCGGCAAGTAGTTGCCACACTTCTCCTCTTAAGGCCTCTGGCACGCCGCTCCTCACCAATGTAGAAAGCTGCTTCGGACGCACGCTCAGATTCAAGTGCCTGAGGAGATTAACGAGATGGTGAAACAACAAGGTAAAACACATACATGGAGAAAATCTATAGAGCAATGTCCCCACTTGTATGAAGTTACAAATGACACTGTAAATACTTCTGTATGTGTCACCCACTAAAGAGCTCACTGCATACTCTCTGTATATGAAACACACTGATAACACTGTATGCGAGAGAGCACGTTGGCTCTGCTGGGATGTCCGTTTTTAGGAAATACATGTACTCCTCATGAAATTCTGGAGCATCTTTCATTGCAATCCTGTGTTGTGCCATTCCTCCGTTTTTCCTCCTATAAATTTGCAGACCCCACACAGATCATCTGTTCGGCAGCCTCCGGGAGCCAGAAGCTGCAGCAGTGGACCGGGAGGGCTAGTTCTTGAACAGTAGTAGCCTGCACACGCTCCATGTCTACTGCGGCAGCTTGCGACACCTGGGGGCTGTAGGAATATATGATCACCCCTCCGCACCCCCAATTCAGTATATGAAAAATCAATATGGGGCTGGAAAAGCCCTTTAGCCACTTTAGGACTGGCACAATTCCCCGGGGTTTTTGTCCTGTGGTTTCCTGGCAAATTGCAAACAAAGAAGAAGAGGGGGAAACATTTTTAATAATAACACAAAGCGCAAAGTGTTTTTGTTTTTTTTTAAACTTTTTAAAATAGCTTCCCCCTCTACATTATGGTAACTTTTATGTAGCTGACACGCAGTGTTGAGTCGCAGGAGATAGGGCTAGTGTCTGTGATTTGGGTGCGGTATTTGATGAGAGGTTTTTTGGGGGGTGTTTTTACAGTGTCAGAGTGTTTAGGAACACCCTAGCTGGTAACACCCAGTTGTCAATTTGTTCATACGTTTCTCAGAGGAATAATAGAGGAACGTCAGGGGCAGATATACTGTCTACAAGGGGCCACACGGTGGCTCAGTGGTTAGCACTGCAGCCTTGCAGCGCTGGGTCCTGGTGTTCAAATCCCACCAAGGGCAGAAAAACCATCTGCAAGGAGTTTGTATGTTCTCTCCCCGTGTTTGCATGGATTTCCATCCCATATTCCAAAAAGACATACTGATAGGGAAAAATGTACATTGTGAGCTCTGTGTGGGGCTCACAATCTACAAAAAAAAAAAAAAAAAAAAGATATACTGTCTACAAGTAAGACGGTGCAAGGTTAGGCTAGATGGTCTTCTCAGTGGCAAGTTTATTAGAGTGGCTGGTGCTGGATGATAAATCTGTTGAGTTTTAGTTCCATCCTAACCTTTCCCGGCACAGACATGTCATGAGTGGTGGACCGGCCCTTTTTACAGTCTACAGTAGTGATCTGAACCCAGCAACTGTACAGGCTTTGTTCATGAAACCCTGTATTTTGATGGACGGCTTCAATGCGCTGAAACCTTGTGCATGCTCTATGCTATCCTGGAATCGGCATCAGTAACTGCACTATATATGCATCACAGGGGGGGTCTTGCATCGGTAAGTACACTGAAGCTTAAATCCAGTCCAAGGGGCGTCATGGGGCAAGGTTTAGTGAGAATGCTTATAAACTGTTGACATCCACTATACAGTGCTGGAATGAGTTTACTAGAGAAAAAGGAAATGTCAGGCGGCTTTAAGAAACACATTTATGAGAAATTGGAATTAGATTTCATTTATTTGGACACCAAGTACTAGTTTATGCTATTTCTCCCCTCAATCCCTAATCACACATCCTGCAGCCATTACTGTGTATTCCGGCTTATCGACTTTCACTTATCAGGTCTATGCCACAGTTGTTCTTACAAACTTATCTTTTTCCTAAAATTGTTTGCTTTTATTGTGTTTACGGAAAATTGTGTGCTAATCCAGTCCTCTGCATGCACGTCCATGCTAAAGCTATAGACGATGAATGGCAGGATGACAAACTAAACGGCCAATGAAACCTGCCAAACATTTTTCCCTGTAAAAAGCACCGCTCAGATCACCTAACAAACACATGTAACCAGTTTACTTAAGGCAAAAGATAAAACACAGGCCGATATGATGGGCATATATCTAGGACTCACGTGTATTACCTGGTGCCTGTTATCTGCCTACTGTGCAATGCTTAGCTGCAGAAGCACCCTTAAGGCCAAGGCTCCACATTGCGGAAAAGCAGCTTTTTTGTTGCAGATTTTGTTGCGGTTTTTTGAGCCAAAGCCAGGAGTGGATTGAGCAGAGGGGAAAAGTATAAGCACTTTCTTTATATTTCCCATTCCTTTTGTAGCCACTCTTGGCTTTGGCTCAAAAAAACGCAACAAAATCTGCAACAAAAAAAGATATGTTTCCGCAAAGTGGGGCCTTAGCCTAAAGGAGTTTTCAGGAATAAAAATACTGAGGACCTATTCTAAGTATATGTTATCAGTGTCCGATTACTGGGGGTTCAACGCCAGGAACCCCTACAGATCGGTTGTTCCCAGCAGATTGGAGAAGGAAGCAGACAGCGCTGTTCTCTCTCTAGTGGTTAGACCAAGTACTGCAGATCAGCTGCAATTCACTTAAGTGAGAGCTATGCTGTAGTGACTTAGTGCAGCCACTACATAGAGAACGGAGCTTCCTTCTTCTTTCTCTAAATCAATGCAGAAAAGTTCTCATTGAAGTGATCTGCAGTACCTGGTCAGACCACTACATAGGGAACAGCGCTGTCTGCTTCCTGCTCTATTCTTTATATATAAGCTGCTGATAACATGCTGGAGGTGCCATGTGTAAAATCCCCATCAATCTGATACTTATAACCTATCCTTATTAGAAGTCAGGAATATCTTTAGCTCAGATAACCCCTTAAATGCAACCGACTAACTAGGTGACATAGACCAAAAAGGAAAGGAGGGAGGTGAATTTGGGTATAATAGAAGGTGTAGTATTTACACATTTGCAGAAGATTGAACATATGGTGATTTTCAATCATTTTTACAAAGAAATATCCAATATCTTCATATGCCGCTTTTTTTTTTTTTTCACTGCTTTGAGATATATATGTTGTTTCTAATAGACATTAAAAGGAACTTGTCACATTTAAAATGTTGATCAATCTTCAGGCGGCATGTTATAGAGCAGGAAGAGCTGAGCAAATTGATATATAGCTTTGTGTGAAACAATTCAGTATAACCTGTCATTTATCCATTAAAATCTTTGATCTTTGTATGTTGAGGAGTCCATCAAGTGCTTTCCGCCTCCCCTCTACGACTGTGCCTACAGAGACAGCTGTCCATCATTGATAGGACCACCTCCTGGACTATTAAGCTTATATATCCACTCAGCTTTCACTGCCCTATGACGCCGCACAACATTTTACATGCGATAAAGTTCCCTTAAAATAAGAAAATTAAAGGGTCTGTCCAGTTTCTATTATTCCTATCCTTAGGATAGGCCACACAGATCAGCTGTACAGAGACAGCACGGCTCACAGTAATGTCTGCATGACAGAAATCAGGTTTCTCACTTGCCATACAAACTGTAGCAGTAGATGTAGGTACTGCAGCGCTGTACCATTGAAGTCTATGGAGCAGTGCTGCAGTAACTACCACCACCACTACAGTTTGTATGGTGGCTGAGCAGCGTGGCTCGTGGCATGTAAACATTTCCAAGAGTCATACTTTCTCAGTATAGCGGATCTGCATGGATTTTGGGTGTCAGACCCCCACATATTTAATATTGATGACCTATCCTGAGGATAAAATCTGTAGTTAACAACTGGATAACCCCTGTAAAGTCACTTTCTAGTCCCTTGACTGCAAAATTATTCCAAGCCCCCAAAGACTGGGTTAAAGAGCAACTAACCTATCAGGGCTCGTTCACATCTGCGCCCAGGTGTCCGTTCTGCAGGTTTCCGTTTCCTGCATAAAACAGAGGCAGGAGACGGAAACCTGCAGGACATCTTTCTCACCCATTCATTTGAATGGGTGAGAAAGATGCCCGGCTGTGAGCGGCGGTGAGCGTTTTATGCTCTTCGCCGCGAAACCGGGTTTTTTAATCCGGACACAGAGTTGGACATGCAGTACTCTGTATCCGGATAAAAAAATCAGAGAGCATAAAACGCTCACCGGCGCACACAGCCGGACCCGGTCTGTAGTTTCCGTCTTCTGGCATGCAGAAGACGGAAACCACAGAACGGAGAGTAGAACGCAGGTGTGAACCTAGCGTCAGATGACTTCTTATAATAAACTGTCATGTGTGTATATTGTAAGTTGCTGAGGATCCAGCACTGGAGTGGGAAAGAACACTTACTACTAGCAGCAGCAGGATCTGTGTATTTGTCTGTCAATCACTTTGCAGCTGCTCCCCTCTCTATAAACATCTATGGACAGCAGCTATAACCTGATCTCTCAGTGTACGAAAACCATATGGATTTTATCAGTCAACTGTAAGGGAGCAGAGGCAGGTGGAGGATGAACAGAAAAAGGGGAAAAGCGGCAGATGATAAATCGAGAAAAATACATTTTTCTGCAATAAGGTATTTTACGTTTCTAATCTTCACTTTTAATACTTGTATTAAAGTCATTCTCAAGAACACTTCCTTGTGACTCTTATTCTTGCCCAATGCTTCAGAGATGAGTGGGCACGCAGTGGGCCTTGATGTCACCAGCACGCCCTCAGACTCCAGGCCAGGGCAATGCTTAATTACAGGCGTATTACACAGTATAAGGGAGCGTCGCAGACCATCACACCCCCGTACAGCCACTGGCGGGAAGCGGTAGTGCTAAGGGAATGTGACAACCCCTACATTTTGCAAATATTATTTACATTTAATATAGGATCTCTGTGAACTAACACCGGCACTAACTGGTTATCGACAGCCCGGTAGACAGTCACTGCTAGTAATATGGAGACATTTGGATAAGTTAGTGAAAGGCCATTGACAAATAATAACATCTTGTGGTCTGAACCGAAATAGGTTTATTGAAATGCAATGACCAATTCTATGACCAGTGCAAAATATTCTATTCTCCATCCAGGAGAATAGATTTGCATATTTTTTACCCATAATCCCTAGCGGAGCAGGAATGACTTGTAAGTCTCCGTACTGTCTATGTAGGCACAGACTCTCCCTGATGTGTATGATTATCTCCGGACCCTGGTCTATAGTCTCTCACTCTGCCAAATCAGTATCCCTACGCTATGCTGAGGATGGCCCAATAGGCCGAAACAGCGCTGTCCATAGCTGGGAATCTGTTCCTTTTGGGACAGAAATACTGATTTGGCAATTAAATCCACATCATGATTAAAAGACTTTATAACTGAGTCGTTCATGATGTTAAGGATGCTGCCCTCTATAGGGTGGTGTACAGAGTGCACTCTGTTCTCCTAATTCCATCCAGGAGAATAGATTTGCATATTTTTTACCCATAATCCCTAGGGGAGCAGGAATGACTTGTAAGTCTCCGTACTGCCTATGTAGGCACACACTCTCCCTGATGTGGACAAGTGTCCCCAAACCCCAGTGCAAAATAGTCCAAGTATAAAAATCAATGCAAATTCTATGTCGTAGGTCAATATCTCTTACCATTTTGACAGGAGGTCTCCCCAGGTTTCCAGGATTTTTTCTGCACATTCTTTTGATACATCCCCAGAACCACTAAGAAGGGGCTCATCATTATCTAGAAGAACAATAGGAAATCTATAATAAATTGTATAACAAGATACTGAAGACTTAGCCAAACTGAGAAGGCTTTAAATAAGACATCTAGAAGGGATACATAGGTTCAATAATAAAGCGGTTGCGCCACTACAGGCACTTATCCAGCAGATAGGGAAACAATGTCAGATTGCTGGGGGGGGGGGGGGGGGGTAGATCACTAGGATCACTAGTATTCAGGAAAATGGGGAGCAAAAGTCCACTTTAATCCTCTGTGTGAATAAAATGCCAGTGTGATTGCTTGATTAGCGCTCCATTCACCTCTATGGGGCTGCAAGGACTGCAATCTCCAATGGACCCAAACAGTACTTGTACTTCTTTCATAGGCAGGATTCAAAGGGGAAATTCAGTTCCAATTCTCCTGATCGCTGAGGGGCCAAGCGACCTGACATATATCCTGTACTGTGGATAGGGTAGAAGTGTCTGTAGGGGCACCACCACCGGCCGCAAAAATTACGAGTGCAAAATAATGCGCGTTATACGATCGTAATCCCCATTGAAATCGATGGGATCTTTTTTGAGCACGCAAACTCTGACACGCGTATACGTGCAGGATTGCATGCCAGTTTACTTCGTGTGAACTGCCCCTAATACAGCAGGGACATGCTAGTAGTATATAACAGGCACTTGTATACGCTATTCAATAAGAATTGGAATAACTACAGTGATGGAATGATGAAGTGTAAAGCTGGCCATACACAATAGACTATGCCCAAACCTGTCTATTTCAGTGGAGCTGGCGACCATCTAATGTGCACAGAGTGTCCTTGCTTTATCCCTATGACAGATGTTAGAGAGTTCAGCATGCAGGATTCTCTGGATCAGGGTTAAGCTAATTTTTTTCTATAAAAAGTACCATTTTTGATCATAAACTATATCTGGTTCTGCAGTTTGGGGAAAGCCAAGATGCAGGTGTGTACATTTTTAGGGAATCCAAGTGACTTGAGCAGGCACAGCTCTGTACACTGTGTTGTGGCCATAAGTGGTACTGCAGCTCTCTCCCATTCAAGTAAATATGTGAGCGCTACAATAAAATTCATAGACACTAAACCATTCACAGAACTGTGCCCGTTGCAGAATCCCATGGCTCCTCAGCTGATCGATAGGGGTGCTGGGAGTTGGACCACCACTGATCTGGTCATCAACATTAAAAGGTCAGAAAAGCCTTGTAAGGGTCAGTTCACACGTGAACTGCCCGCGCGGGTTTTGACACAGAGAGAGACGCGGCGAGCTCAAATGAATGAGCCAACATGGAGGGTGCTGCAGCCGGGCGGAAGCCGTGCGGCGCAGCCCGTGCGGCTTCTGCCTGAAGAAAGAGCATGTCGCTTCTTTTCTCCGCTAGCAGCAGCCCGCCGCTAGCGGAGAAAAGAAGCCCGGCGGTCTCCATAGACCACCATTATAAGGGGAGGTTTTGGACGCGAAATCCGCTGTCAAAAACCTCCCCTTATACTCACGTGTGAACTAGCCCTAATCCACATGAAAACTGAAAAGGTGATTCACTGTGAATAAAGTGAGGGGCTTAAGCTACAATTTGAGGGACGCTATGTGTGTACTTCTTACTCTAGCTTATCCAAAACATCACACTTTCAGCGTCTGCAATAAAATGCAGATTTTTAGGTGCTTGGTAGGCACTTATGCTGCCGCAGCCGAATAATATCAAGTCACTGTGCAGGAGAGGTGCCAGGACAATAATGTCATATGAAATATGTGGCCACCTTTCGCACTGCTCTTAGTCACTTGCTATATTCATTACTCCTAGTGTGTGAGCCAACTTACATCACCACTTCAATGAATACAAGAGGAAAAGAATCTGTTCTGTACAACTGTACAATATGCACACTGAATTGTTCTTACAAAAACAGCACAAAACACGGAAATGCTGCTGAGTGTTCCTTCTGTCACTTGTATAAAGCCCGAGCAGACGGGGCACAAATCTACATAAAATCAGTCACCAGAAGTGATTTGATACTTTAGTTATTTATTGCAAAGTGGCTTTTGCATAAAGAACATATAAAAAATTTATATCTATTCCCTTTGCCAGAGCTGCCAGTGGGAAACACTTCTAAAATGTCATGCTTGGGATGAAGATGAACGGATTCACTTTCCAGCTTCCAAGTCGAGATGTATATTGGGTTATACTCGCTCTACAGTCCCTCACAGCAGATCTATCAGTTCAATGCAAGGCCTGTAACCCTAATGGCCAAGATGGCACAAAATAGGTTTTATAAAGTAAATATTTAGGGTGCTGAAATATGTGGATCACATAGATTATGAGTCTGATGTCTTCATGAGGAAAGCGCTCTCTACACCCCCCCCCCCATCCCCAGTCTCTGCAGTAAATGAGTAGACTGCTGTGGTTATGTGTATACTGTATACAGCAGCCTGTCACTCACTATCATGAGGCGTCACATATGGAATATACCAGATTTAGAATCTGATCAATGTATTCTTTCATAGCACTCAGGACAGGACATATGACAGGAGGCTACCTCTTATACTCAGGATAAGGATAAGTTGCTTATTGGTGTATGTGTGTATATATATATATATATATATATATATATATATATATATATATATATATATATACACACACACATATACATATACTGTTAGGACCCCAACTGATTACAAGAACATGGATTTTTGTCAACCTAGCTAGAATGAAGACCTTGGTTAGAAATGCATACCCATGCTCCATTCCTCTTCACTCCGATCAGTAGGGGTGCCGGTGATCAGACCCCAACCAATCAATAAGTTACTCTGTATCCTTTGGATAGGGGTAGCTTGTTATGACGGAATAATATAGAGATTTCTACTGTCAGATTGTAGGCAAGGCTTTTGTAGTGTAGGAAAAAAAAACAGCACAGCTCACTTACACATTTGGAAGTTCATCAACAGAGATGAGCGAACACTGTTCAGCCGTTCCAAACAGCACGCTCCCCTAGAAATGAATGGAAGCACCTGGCACGTACACTGTGCCGGCGGACATGGGGGAAGAGACAACAAGATCTACATTTTATGATCTATTATTTCCTGGTTCAGGATCACAAATTGTGGATTTCTTGTAGTGTAGGTAGTTGCTTAAGAGTCACCCTCCCCCGCACAGCTTTGAATGAACCCTGTTTGGGATTTGAGCAAAGTACATTGCAGTTTACCCTGGTGAGCAGCGTTCAGGGAGATTGCAGAAGGAGCAGTCACAAAACCAAAGTCTGTAGCTGACCTAGATTTTGAGATATCACTAGTTAAAGTTAATGTAGCAGCTAATCGTGGGCGTGCCATGTTTCGGATCACCACGATCTGATGTTGATGGATCGATAGGCATAGGTCATCATATCTGTATCCAAGAAAACCACTTTAAAGCCAGCATTGAAATGGAATTACGGGGATTGGAATAAAATGGAGGCCAGTGGTTGACAATATTTTATGGTGGCTTCTTAGAGTGGTGTGACTGGCATATATGTCCGAGCCTGTCTGACCTTGATCATACTGATGCATACATCTCTGAGCAATCCTGTGAGGTTGAAGAATCAAAAAGTGTGTTTGGGGCCATAGACGGAAAGCAACTGGCGATTTAGAATATATAAAGGCCCTGTGACTGTGTTATCTCTCTGTAACAATATGTCTCCATGGCCACTTCTGATATTTATTAAGTGTTGCGTTGGCGGTCATAGAGTCTCTGTGATTTCGGCCTGGACCACACCTGTATAAGAAGGAACTTCCTTGAGATGTGGAAGCCCTTTGTTATACCGAGCCTGCACCATTCTGATGAATCAGATTTTCCAGGAAAAGTAACAATTTCGCTTTTCTACCAAGTGTTTCCTATTTCATCACTTCAGGCTTTTATTCATCTATAGGCGGATGTAGATACAACTTATAACATTGTGAAGAATGTAAGATTTCCAGTTAGCACTGACTTGGGTCTGATATGGGTCTGTTTGATGGTTTGTAAAACATGGATTATTCCAGCTATTTTGTAACTTTCAACTTTTGCTTATATTATTTTATTAGTTATTCTAAGACAGGGGTGTTAATCCAGAGGAAGACAAGCATATTCTTAGGTGGAGGCCAATATGTGGGCAAAACAGAATCAAATCGGCCGTCTATAGCATAGAACAGAGATAGGCAACCTTTGCCACTCCAGAGGTTATAAAACTACAACTCCCAGCATGCATACTTGCTCTGCTGTTGTTGGAACTCCCATGGAAGTGAATGGAGCATGTTGCGAGTTGTAGTTTCACAGCATCTGGAGTGCCAAAAATTGCGGACTGCTGAATACGGATAAACTAGTGGGAAAATTTTCTGTAGCAGCCATGGAATATAATATAATATGGGATATGGAATAAGACTTCATGCTAAGTATAAACGGGTAGATCCTGTCTGACACTCCCATCTCAGACAGTTACACATGGAACCAAAATATTTCGAAAGGCTTCAGTGGTGTAGAGCATGGGTAGGCAACCTTCGGTACTCCAACATGCATACTTGTTCTTGGAGCTACCCATAGAAGTGAGTGGAACATGCTGGCAGTGGTAGTACCACTGTATCCAGAGTGCTGGTGTTGATTGATGGATTTTTACGTAGTCCAATGACAACCATTAATTGAATGCAGTAACCCATGTTAATATTTAAAGGGATTCTACCACTAAAACACTTTTTTTTCTAGTTACCACGTCGGAATAGCCTTTAAAAAGGCTATTCGTCTCTTACAAGGAAGTGCTCTCCGCCACGCCGTTCGTTCAAAATACCGGTTTGTACCGGTATGCTAATTAGTTCTCTCGCAGCGATGGGGGCGTCCCCATCGCAGGAGCAGCGATGGGGGCGTCCCCATTGCAGCTCGAAAACCGACCGCAGCGCCGCTTCTCTGGTCTTCGGTGTCCTCCCCTTGCCTCTTCAGCGTCTGTCGGACGCCTGCGCAGTATGCTCTCTGTTCGGCGAAGCTTGCCGAACGTACTGCGCATGCAGGCACCATGCCATACATGCCATAGTGCAGGCACCGCACTTTCGCGCTGTGCGCAGTACGTTCGGCAAGCTTCGCCGAACAGAGAGCATACTGCGCAGGCGTCCGACAGACGCTGAAGAGGCAAGGGGAGGACACCGAAGACCAGAGAGGCGGCGCTGCGGTCGGTTTTCGAGCTGCAATGGGGACGCCCCCATCGCTGTGAGAGAACTAATTAGCATACCGGTACAAACCGGTATTTTGAACGAACGGCGCGGCGGAGAGCACTTCCTTGTAAGAGACGAATAGCCTTTTTAAAGGCTATTCCGACGTGGTAACTAGAAAAAAAAGTGTTTTAGTGGTAGAATCCCTTTAATCACTACTGATAAAGTGGCCATCCATATTAGATATTATAAGTTGGGCAAACCTGATACTTTTGGCTTAGCCCATACATATGCAATGTGTATGCCTAGCTGTAAGACATGTATAAATAATGAATTACAGTAGACTGGTGAGCTCACCTTCCTCCTCATCATCCTCTGGGGGTGAGGGTATGTTGGTTCCTTGTGGCCCACACTGTGATAGGCGGATTGAAGGACTCGCTGTAGTTTTCCTCCTCTCTCTTTCGGATTCGCTTTCTAAGCATATGACCTCATAGAAGGTATCACAGTTACTCTTTCTCTCTTTCCTTTCGATCTGTAAGGAAATGTGTTGAGGTTCAGACACAGCAGTAATGAAAACATGGCAGATATTTCTGTTCAATCTCTCATCCACATAGGGGTGTACTTCCCATGATCATTGATGGCCTATCCTATGAAAAGGCAATCTATGTCAGAGAATTCTATTAAAGGGGTTTTCTAGCTAGGACAGGACATCAATATTTGATTGCAATGGACTTGGCACAGATCAGCTGTTTAAAGGGTACCTGAGTATTCATGAAAAGTCGAAATATATGTAGGGTCTTGCCGGGCAGTCTGTTCTATGACTGTATAAGCCTTCATACATGGTGTCCTATCAGGGGGTTTTTGCTGCTAATAATCAAATTATGGCTGAAATACAGTTTACATTTGTCTCTGAGGCTGTGGGCATGTACAGTAAGGTGCAGTCTTCTCCCCTCCCCCATCCATAGATTGCTGATAATTAATGTTCTATTATTCTGCCAGGAGTAACTATAGAATTGCAAATAAACGAATGAGAATCGCCCAAGTGACCATAATGTAGGAGGTCCAGGAAAACTGGACTGTCAATACAGGGTAAATACATGCAACCAAGCAGATAAAACACAAGAAAAAAGAAAAACAATATGAGCACCGTCAGTAAAGCTGATGTCGCCTGTAAATAATATCACATCTGTAACTACCCCAATAACTATACCTACTAAATAGCAGAGACTAAAAAACTCATCTCATGTTGCAAAATTTTCCGTGCATAAAACCACCTGTGGTGTGGATTCTAGAATCAGCAGCATGATGACTATTTTAGTGAATTTTCATCACAGATTTTATAGAAAATCTGTGATAAAATCCAAACGTATCACACAGGGATTATTTGCAGAATTACAGTTAAATCCACATATACCTGCATGCAGAATATACATGTCAATTTCAATCTGTGTGCATGTAAGTACCATAATGTGGTGGCTCTCCAGTCCGGGACTTTCGTATTATGCTGGTTTACAGGTTGCACATTCAGATTGGGACTCACGAAAATGTCTACATGTATGAGCAGAGCTCTGCAAATGTCAAGAGGATTTCTGGCAATATAGACATTTTAATTATTTAGGAGCGCTGTGCAGACAGCCGCCGGAGTCTGACTATGAGGTCAGGCAAAGCCAGTCTGGAAGCAAAGAGGAGTGATTGATAAATGAGATGAATTTCAGAGGTTCGCTGTGGAAAGTCTTTCCGCTTTAAGAGGTCATATAATTTTACATGAATATGAATAAAAGAGCACATGTCGTGAGCTAAACTGCTCATACACTCTGTTATATTATTGCCTTCCAGCTAAGAGGTTTATGGCATAACAAGAGGAAATTCTGATAAGATATAAAGGACAAATTTACTCCGCTACTTCACGTAACTCTCATAGACCTCAATGGAGAGAGGAGTATGTGCTCAGTCACACTTCCATCCAGGCTCAGTTAAGAGTCAGGGGACCCTTATTGTACAGATACACTGAAGTCCTAGAGGATATACTCTAAATGTAGAGCTGCTTTCATATGATAGAGTTCAGGCAATGAAACTTGGTTGGTAAGTGTGAGCTAGATTCAAAGACCTGAACAAAGTGAAGGTGGATGGACCCCTAGCATAGTTATCTATGATGTTAGGAGGCCCTGTCTCCCTGACAAATGCTGTCCCATACTGTAATTATTACAGGACAGTATTTTTCCGTACCTATAATGTTAGGCTGCATGCACATGACTCAGTATGCTTCCAATGTGGGGCCAAGTTTGCAGCAGAATGCAAAGTGCATTTCATGATGCATTCACATCTATGGGGGCTTCCGATCTGTTCCGATGACATGGATGATTATAGAGCAGGTATCCTGTCCATGTAGTCGTTACAGGATGGATCAGAAGTGTGTACATCACAGAATAAACTCGGATGACACTTGTATGTCACCCTGAATGTCATCCGACTGTATTTATCTGCAAAGTCGGCCCCACATGAGATGAATACTCAAATGTCAAATGTAGGAGTCCATCTTCATGCACAGCGTCCAAGCCAGGACATTCAGCTCTCATGCGGACCATGTTTCACAGACAAAACTCGGTTGCTTGAAAACCAGCCTCATACGTGTTGGATTTTTTTTTTTTATTTAATTGAAGAGCTCACTGCATTTCGATGATCCTAAATATTGGTTTTACTGAGTTTTTCTGACCTCATTAAAGGGGTTTTCTGAAAAGGTAAAATAAATTTGGTTAACAGTGGTTATTATGGTGAAGCAACAAAGTAAGAAATATTCACCTGGTAAAATGGAACCTGTTATGTTGTGTAGGACCACTAAACCACCAGCAAGCTAATATGCAGCTGTGGATGAGGGACCTGTGTAAATTCCTAAATTAAGTCACAAACTTAATTCCCAGCACATGCCCCAATGTGAAAGGTAGGTGCACTAAATTGAGGTGTACTCATCTGGTCAAAACGGATGAAGCGCACTCCAATGAGCAGACTGCTGGTGTCTTGTAACTTCATTTTCTCCTACAGTTTTCTCGCATATTCTCTTATTTTTGGGGTGGGCTGTAGTAATAGACATGGGTGTTGGACCCTAAACCCCAGATCATAATGGTACACTGGTGGTTTAGTGGTCTAAAACCACCTGATAGGTTCTATTTAAAGGGATTCTACAATTAAAAAACTTTTTTTTTCTAGGTAACACGTCAGAATAGCCTTTAGAAAGGCTATTCGTCTCCTACCTTTGGAAGTGATCTCCGCCGGGCCGTTTGTTCGAAATACCGGTTTGTACCGGTATGCTAATTAGTTCTCTCGCAGTGATGGGGGCGTCCCCATTGCTGCTCGAAAACCGACTCCAGCGCCGCCTCTATCTTCTTCTGCATCCTCCCCTTCCTTCTTCGGCTTGACGTCGGACGCCTGCGCAGTACGCTCTGTTCGGCGAACTTGCGGTGTTGGCACTATGGCCGCGGGCATGCGCAGTATGTTCGGCGAAGTTCGCCGAACAGAGCGTACTGCGCAGGCGTCCGACGTCAAGCCGAAGAAGGAAGGGGAGGATGCAGAAGAAGATAGAGGCGGCGCTGGAATCGGTTTTCGAGCAGCAATGGGGACGCCCCCATCGCTGCGAGAGAACTAATTAGCATACCGGTACAAACCGGTATTTCGAATGACCGGCGCAGCGGAGAGCACTTCCAAAGGTAGGAGACGAATAGCCTTTCTAAAGGCTATTCAGACGTGTTACCTAGAAATAAAAGTTTAATGGTAGAATCCCTTTAAATCCCCACCATATACACGTGACTACTGCAGCCTATCACTGGCCTCGGTGGTGTAAGGATGGAACTGCAACATCACATTCTGCAGACATTATCTTCACAGCCAAGTAAAGAAAGCCCGGTCACATTCATCTTCATGTGGTCAAAGGAAAGAACAAAGCTGCTCCCAGAGGTGCTACTAGTAGAGCGTGCTAGGATGTGGGATGGATAAACGGGTCGAAGCAATCAGATCTATTAGCTCAGACTTTCCATCTAGACTTCGCACAGAGGACATATCACACCATTTGAAGCCTCTATATTAGATCACTTATGACCAAACCAATCTCCATGTCTTATCCCTGCCCTCTACATGGGGATCTAGGAAAGCTGCTGCATTTGCAAATCGGTTAGAGATCTACTCGTTCTGGAAAATAAGCCAATAGATCTCGGGAATTCTGGCTTTGCCCCTTTTACCCACCAAACAACTCAAACAAGTTATTATCATTTCCCTTCACTCTTAGGCTCCGTTCTCACGGAGCAACGCACCGCTCATTTAGATACATATACACGTGTCTGAGCGAGGCGCTTCAAAACAGATCCCATTGATTTCAATGGGTGCCGGCTTATGCGCGTAAGCCGACACTCATTGAAATCAATGGGATCTGTTTTGAAGCGCTGTGCTCGGACACGTGTATACGTGTCTAAATGAGCGGCGCGTTACTCCGTGAGAACGGAGCCTTTAGGGTTTATACAGAGTTGAAAAAAATCTACTTCAGAAATTAGGAAACCGAGTAGCTGCAACTTGATGCTGTTGCAGTGCACCGGCATCCAGTCGCGCACTCTGCTCCGCATTAGGCCCAATGAATGGACCTAGTCCAGAGGAGGGAGTGTCTTCAGGAGGATTCGCGAGGCGAATCGGCCTGAAACAATGGGCATGTCCGTTCTGATTTCAATGGGAGCTGTCTTTTTGATCAGGATTTTGAGGCGAATATGGCCTCAAAATCCTGACTAAAATACCCTGTGTGAACTCAGCCTTCGACTGTTCACAATGTAGTAATGGTGATGGCGGTGGGAGATTGGGAAGGGGGAGGGGCAGCCACTCGCATGTTATATAGGAGCCTAATAATTCTTAGAAATTATTATTCCAGTTAGATGACTGCGATAGTTACACATATTTACCCGTGTTTCCGTTTTATACCAGTCTTATCATTTTGTGCCAGGCGATTTCACACATTAAAAGTGGCGACTAATCCTGTTTGGATATAGCTACCACGCAAATGCCATGTGCTGTATGAGACGATGAATGTGCCAAGGGCTTACCAGGCAGGGTCAGCAGATGATAGAGGATAAAGGAGTTGTAATGTCAGCTCTTTACACAAGAAGGCAATTACTAAGGTGTTTGTCTATACAAATCTGAATAATAAACCACTTAAGATCCGGGGCCTTCAGGTCTAGATAGTGTTTTTTGGGGTTTTTTTTGTTTTTTTTTTAATATTATGTTTTCATTTTTATACTGTAACTTTTTTTCAGTTGTCTGACTATAGTTGTGATTTTTGTGACTTTTTATTATTGTGTGTCAATATAATACATCAAAATTTACACTAGATATGTCCAATTTACAGTAGTTTAGAAACACTTTTTTCTTGGACGGGGGATATTTTATTTGCAATTTTTTCCCTTTTTTTATCTTTATGGTGTCCCCTTTAAAAGGTCAGAAAAAAAGCTGGGGGACTCAGACGGCTATAGATGTACCCAGTAGTGTGCTTAGTTTGGACACATGCAGTAGCTCCCGGTTCAGCCACCTCTCTAGAATAAGAGGCCACTGACACATGCTCACTTGAGCTGTCCAATTCTGCTCTACAGATGCAGACATGCGTATAGAAGAGCAGTTACCAGAGCTGCTCCTTCCTCCCCCTTCAGTTTACATTGGCCTGTGTAATAAGGCCGATGTAAACTAGTGCAGATCAACAGGTTTCCCGTTGATCAGCACTCCTGTGGGCAGACATCTTACTGCCTAATACAGCCTTAAAGGGGTTGTGCCGTTAAAGATCAAGCAGGACACGTCTTTCTTCAACATCCTGTGCTGCCTCTCATTGAAAACTGCTACAAATTACTCTGTGTGAACTTACTCCAATTATGTTCTCACAAAAGAATTCAAAGCTGATATTTAGTTGAATCCAGAAATCAGCCTCCATTCATTTCAATGGGAAGCAGAGGCTGATTTTTTTCCTCTAGTTGATTTTTTCAGTTAGCAGAAGAAACAGAAGTGTCATGCTGGATCTGCTAGCAGGTTCCCCCTGAGAACACTGAGAAGTATACAGCCTGGCCAGCACAGTATATCTTGCATACGCTTAACGTCACTAAATTTGTACCGAAGGTCTATGTGCAGCATTTGCTACTGTAGGACTTTTCTATCTGACAATTTTAGGTGAACTCTGCGGCAGAGTCTCCTATGAAGACCCCAGTGCAGATGTGAGCCCCGCCGGAGTATGTTGTACTGTTCATATAGGCATACAGACTGGACATATAGATTACCTGCTTCAGTTTGAGGAAGAAGTTTTCTGTAGAACTCCTTTTGGCGAATGGCCAGTACAGACGTTCGCTGGCAGAGCAGACTCGCACCTTGGTTTCTAGTAGGAATCGCACCGGTTCCTGCACTTCTGTAATAACCAGGTCTACTGCAGTGGTCATAAAGAGAACCTTATCTGCAAAACATACACAACTAGGTAAAACACCTGAACACAAAAAAACTTTTATACTGGAATAAAAAAAAGAAAAGGTGAAATCACAAAAGGCCAAGATCATTTTATCCATTCACTAAAAGCATTAACATTGCATAATGAAAAGTCTGTATTAGGTTTTAAAAGGGTTTTCTGGAATAAAAAAATGATGCAAATCTTATAAACAGGTCATCATTATCAAATTTCTGACATCTTTGTTCTCAGCAGCTAATACACAGGGAATGGAGCAGACTTCTCTGTTCTCAGTGCAGTGGCCAGACCAGGATACTAAATGGGATCTAAGCTGCAGTAACTCGGCTTGGCCACTACACAGAGAACAGCGCTGTCTGCATCCTGCTCCATTCTCTGTGAATTAGTTAAGTTTGCCAGGTGTAAGGTCATCAATATCAAATGAGTAGGGGTCTATCTTTAGAATAGGTCATGAATATTTTTAACCTGGAAAAACACCATAAGTTTCAATGTCTGACTATTTTGAAGATCTCTGCTTGCTGTAAGTGGATAGACATCTTCATAGTTTACATCAGAGACTGAAACCCTATCCTGGTCATATCCAAGCACTACAAGTGCAGGGTATGTTTCTTGTGCTGATTCATACATATATATATATATATATATATATATATATATATATATATATATATATATATATATATATATCACATTCACTTTGAATGGAAGAGTTGGGTTCAAGAAAATAGGACTGCGTTTCTAATCTGTGAAAGAGTAGAGCATGCTCTACTTTTTTACGCACTATCGGGAACATTGGCCCATGAATACTAGCAATGTAGTGTCAGTAGAGCTTAAAAGTCCTATTACACGGGCAGATCCTAGCCGGGATTAGTGCCGATTAACATGTAACATGTTGCTTGGCGCCTCTCCCCCTTTGAGCTGCATTGGTTATTGGCAGCAGATCCCAGTTTATACATAACGTAGTAATGACAATTTTACACTTATGCTCAAGGCAAATACCAAGAACAGGAATTCCTAGGAAAGCTGCTATCTGATTATTGTCCTGTCTAATAGGGACATCAGGCTGCTTTCACAATGAGTCTTATATGTATGTTTAATGCACTGAGAAAACTCCCAGAAGAGATGTTACAGCAACATGAAACTGACGCCATCTAGTGGTATTGTCAGCCTAATGGTTGTATCAGTGTTTCTGGTTTGTTCTAGATTATAGGAGATCTGCTGTCAGCACTGAGAACTTTCCAAGGCGATTAACCCTTAGGGCTCATTCACACGGGGAGCAGGGGGCGGATTTTGACCATATTTTGACTCGGGGGGCCAAGTCAAAATATGGTCAAAACCCGCCTGCCACGATGTCGCGGTCGCGGCTTCCCCCACCCCTGAGTTGGTTCAAATGAATGGGCCGACGCCAGTGGTTGCGGCTGCCAGGCGGAAGCCACGGCTCAACGAGTTGCAGCTTCCGCCTGAAGAAAGGGCAGCTCTCTTCTTTTTTTCCCGCTATCGGCAGTTGCCGATAGCGGAAAAAAGAATGCTAGTGGTCTCCATAGACCACCATTGTAAAGGGGCGGATTATGACATGGATTCCGCTGTCAAAATCCGCCCCTTTGGCCCCATGTGAACTAGCCCTTAAAGTGTTGATCAGTTAGATTTTTTTAAACACAAGAAACGGCTGTGTAAGCAACTTAAAAGGAATCTGTCAGCAAAGCCCAGCATATGAAGCCAGCCCGGCAGACAGCTTATAGGGTCACCAGAATCAGATGGTCAGAGGGTCTTTTTCCCTTGTGAATCCTTGCAGAGATATCACTGGTTTTTATTAACATGCAAATAAGTTCTCTGGAGCAACAGAGCCTTTGCCATTGCTCCAAACAAGCAGCAACGCCCTCATTGCTCCAAACAACTCATTTACATATTGACAAAGACAGCCACATGTGGGGGTAACACGGTGGCTCAGTGGTTAGCACTGAAGCCTTGCAGTGCTGGAGTCCTGAATTCAAATCCCGCCAGGAAAAACATCTGCAAGGAGTTTGTATGTTCCTCCCCTTGTTTGTGATTTCCTCCAATTCTACAAAGACATACAAAGAAAAAAAAAAAAGTACATTGTGATCCCTATATGGGGCTCACAATCTACATTTAGAAAAGAAAAAAAAAAAAAAAAAAAAGATAGCCACATGTGGGCAATGGTGGCAGCGATGATTCACAAGCAGAAAATATCATTTCATTCAGGTGACCCTAACCTACCTATCTGTGGCCTGGGTTGTTATCCTGGGTTCTGATGAGACTCCCTGTAATAATATTAAATGTTCAGTGCTACTGTCCCCAACTCATTGCAGTCTCTTCAGAGGTCCGTTATGTAATAGACACGATGGTGGTATATGTCACTATACCTGTCCATCCGCCTGTTTCATTGAAAAACACTGCACAGTTCTGTTCTCCTGCGTTCACACAGAGTTTTTTGGTCAGGAAACTGACTCAAATTCCTCCTCCATACAAGCCTATGGTGAGGCGTTTTTAGGAAGAGGAATTTGAGTCAGTTTCCTGACCAAAAAACTCTGTGTGACCGCAGCCGATCCTCCATCAGTAGCAATCACATGATGGGAGCGCTAATGAAATACTTTTCTAAGCAAACAGAAAGGCCTCATTGCACACGATCAAATGTGCAGGCCGAGAATTTCCTGATGGGGGGTCTGATGCTCCATCCCAATGATTATAGACTTTACCCTTTACCATATAACACAATTGCAGTTGCTGACTGGCACCCCGACACATGAGTGATAGTAAAGGACGACTGTAGCTGTGATATCTTTAGGCACACAACTGACATGGCCATGAAAACGCTGATACCTTGGCCTATATGGAGGTTAATTGATGGATGTTAAAAAATAAATAAATAAATAAATTAACAGACCCCATCATGAGGGACTTCCAACAGTAGTGTGAACCTACCCCTAAGGGCCCCTTCACACAGCGTAAGCGCGCCACTCATTTAGACCCATACACGCGAGCGCTTCAAAACACATCCCATTCACTTCAATGGGAGCGTGCGTAAAGCCGGCTTTACACGCGCTCCCATTGAAGTGAATGGGATGTGTTTTGAAGCATTCACGTGTACGGGTCTAAATGAGCAGCGTGCTTACGCCGTGTGAAGGTGCCCTCAGTCACACAAACCTTACATCATACTATAGTGTATATGGTCTATAGACCTTTTTTTTTTTTTTTTTTTTTTTTTAATGTAGATTGTGAGCCCCACATAGAGCTCACAATGTACATTTTTCCCTATTATTATGTCTTTTTTGGAATATGGGATGGAAATCCATGCAAACACTGGGAGAACATACAAACTCCTTGCAGATGGTTTTATGCCCTTGGCGGGATTTGAACACCAGGACTCCAGCGCTGCAAGGCTGCAGTGCTAACCACTGAGCCACCATGTGGCCCCCTCGTCTATAGACCTATTTGTAAGCGACTACTGTGTTATGAATGAACCTACTATCAATTTAAGTTTTAGCACCTTGTTTTTTTTTCAGTTTTATTATATCTTGCAATATGCATTACTGTTTCATCGTTCTCCAAATTGTACATCGCTTGGAATCGGATTTATAGCCCTAATAAAATAAATGCATTTACCAGATATTGGATTCACTACATTTCTTTGAAGTCAAATAAACGTCTTTATTCTTCATATAAGTATTTAATAGGATACCTTTCGGTGTCTCCTCATTTACAGCCTGGAAATGTGGAGATTTTGTGTTCCAACTCCCAGTGATGATGTAAGACTTTCCATCTGAGCTTTTACCCATGGACTCCTGAAAAATCCACAAGCCAGAATATTACAACTCTCATAAACAAAGTCATTATAACACAATTTCCATTTTAGGCCTGGTTCACATCTGCGTAGGATTTGAAATCTCGGGCATGCCCAGTAACGCTCCCTTCTGAGCACTACCGCACATGTCCGAGCGCCATTTTCTTGTGGACAATGGAAGAAAGCGCACAAGAAAATGGCGTCTGGGAATGTGCAGTAGCATTCAGAAGGGAGTGTTACTGCGCATGCCCAAGTTTTCAAAGCGCAGGGATCAAGGCTACAGAGGACGGACACATGTTACACCGACGGAGGAGGAGGGCATCTTGGAGCACAAGCAAAGGTATGACGCAGGGGGGTACATGATGGCTTGGGGAACGCCCAGGGTGCACAGACAGATTCATTTACATATCGGTTTTACCAATATGTAAAAGAAACCGGGGGGAAGGGGGATTGGGGGAGGTCTTTTTAAAGCCTGAATAGCCTTTTTAAAGTATATTCAGGCATATCATTATGTAAAAACACGATTTCCAAATGATAGAGCCCCTTTAAAAACACCCTTAACTCACACTGCAGCCTGTAGACCCATCCACAACAATATATATTAACTAAAAAGAACTAAAATAAAATATGACACACAGTCCTGAAAAAGTTGCAAAAATATTTAAAAAAACAAAATGGAAAAAAACTTATGACTTATTATCAACCACATGTACAAAAAAACAAAACAAAAAAAACAAAGTGTGTCTGGTCATGAACCAAGGAAAATGCTGGTTATTAATTGATGACCACTTCTTAGGATTGAAGACTGGGGACCCCCACCGATCAGCTTTTTGAAGAGACTGCAACATTAAGGTGAGTGCTGCAGCCTCACAGCGGAAAAATCAAGCTCAACGCTGTACATTGTATAGCAGATGGTATGGCAGCTCAGCCCACATACTTGGACTACGACTTAGATGCAAACAGAGCATGTGACTGATGAACATGACATCACATGAACTGTGAAGAGGAAATTATATTCAGGGAGTGCAGCTTCAAACAGCTGATCTGCAGGGGTCCCAGGTGTCGGATATTCAAGGATAGCTAATCAATTAACAAATCTCGGAAAACCCTTGAAAAACAAGTTTTTCATGACCCTTAGGGGTGACTGACAAACAGCGCATCTTACTTAGCAGCCCATTTACTTACCAGTTCTAACAAGTGCATGTCACTATTCCGTACATCCCTGCCAGGACTAAGGAGCAGTCCAAAACACCTGCAGAAATACAAAAAAAAAAATTCAGAAAAGTTATTAAATCTATTTTAAGAGGCTTTATTATGAGAATTTCAATGCTTTACTGTGCTGATCAGTACTTACACTACTTGAAGGTGACAGCCTAAAAGTACCTTCATGACCAGGCCTCATCTGACGTGTCACTTTATGTGGTAATAACTTTAACGCTTAGTTCACACGTGGGGCGTAATGGTGGATTTTGGCACAGAGAGTGACGCGGCTCCCCGCGTCACTCTCTGGCCAAAACCCGCCTGCCACGACAGTCGTGGTTTACCCCTCTGGAGTCGGCTCAAATGAATGGGCCGACTCCGGAGGTTGCTGCCGCCAGGTGCACGCATTGGCTCAACGAGCCGCGGAATCCGCCTGAAGTAAGGGCAGCCCGCTTCTTTTTTCCGTGAGCGGCAACATGCCGCTCATGGAAAAAAGTAGCCTGGCGGTATCCATAGACCACCATTGTGAGGGGGCAGATTATGAGGTGGAATACGCACCATAATCTGCCCCCTCTGTGCCCGTGTGAACGGGCCCTAAGACAATTTAACTTACACATGTGATTTTGAGATTGTTTTCTCGTGACACATTGTACTTCATGTTAGTTGTAAATATTGATAGATATTTTTAGATTTATTAAAAAAATAAAATAGGAAATTTGATGAAAAATTTTTTTTGGGGGGAACGCAATTTTCAAAATGTGAAATGCTCTGCTTTTCAAACAGATAGTCATTTCACACAAACAAATGAATAAATATTATCTACCATATCTCTGCTTTATATTGGTCTCATCTTTCAATTGTCCTTTAATGTAGTTTGGACATTATAAAGCTTACAAGTGGAACAGCGATTTTCCAGATTTATAAGAAAATTTCCCAAACTAATTTTTTAGGGACCACTTCAGCTCTGAACAGGATTATAAAGACCTATATTATAGAAACTCCCATGAGTCATCCCATTTTCAAAACCACACCCCTTAAATAATGCAAAACAGCATTTCGGAAGTTTGTTAACCCTTTAAGCATTTGACAGAACTTAAAACAATATGGAGGTGAAATTTAAACATTTTCAATAATACATTCATTTAGCCCTAAAATTAACACAATCATAAAGAGCTAAAGGAGTAAATGCATCTGACAGTTTGTTGTGCAACTTCTCCCGAGCACAGAAATCCCCCACATGTCGGTGTAAACTGAGGTTTGGGCAGACTGCAGCGCATGGAAAGGAAGGAGAGACACTGAGGGATTGAAAAGCAGATTTTACTGGAATAGTTTTTGGTGCCATGTCTCATTTGCTGAGCCCCTAAAGTACCAGTATAAAGGAAACCCTCCAAAAGTGACCCCATTTTGGAAACTAAACCCCTCACAGAATTTATCAAGAGGTATACTGAGCATTTTCACCCAACAGCCTTTTCACTGATTTCATTAATATCGGGATGTGTAAAGGAAAAATCAATAAAATGTCACTTTTTAAACCAAATTTTTCATTTTCACAAGTAGTTAAAGGAGAAAAATCACCCAATAGTTTGTTGAACAATTGCTCATGAAGGCGGCGATACCCCATATCTGGTTATAATGTACTCTATGGGTACATGTTTGGCTTTTAAAGGGCGGATTTTGCTGGAATAGTTTTCGGGTGCCATGTCGCATTTGCAGGCCCCCTAGAGTACCAATAGCAGGGAAACCTTCAAAAGTGAACCCGTATTGGAAACTACACCCCTCGCAGAGCATATTAAGGGATATAATGAGCATTTTGGAGCATTTAAGGAATTTATCAAGGAGTATTATCATTTTGAGCCTAACAATGCTTCCCAAAAATTAATGTACAATGTGAAAATTTTAATTTTTAAAGAAATATGCCATTTCAGTGCCCAATACGTTGCACCCACTTTGCGTCATCAGAGACCTGCACTCCTAAAACTATTTAGTGGGCCATCCCGGGTAGAAAGAAGTTATATATGTGGGTGTACACTGCTGCTTGGGCATACAGCAGGACTCAGAAGGGAAGGAGCACTGCGCTTTTTAGCTTTTGGTGTATAGATTTAGATGGATTTCCTGACACCATGTTTTTGCAGAGCCCTGGAGGTGCCAGTCAACTGAAATTTCCCAAGAAGTGACCCCATTTTGTAGGGGAGATTTAATATTCTCTACAAATGTGACATGGTGTCCAAAAACCAACAATCTAAATCAGCGGTCCAAAAGCACATATTGCGAGAGAGAGATAGATAGATAGATAGATAGATAGATAGATAGATAGATAGATAGATAGATAGATAGATAGATAGATAGATATGTCATTTTATATAAGAAAAGGGAATTTGGGGGTTTTTATAACTATATAACTATTTTTTATTAATTTTCTTTACACACTCTTTTTAAAGGGATTCTACCATTAAAAACTTTTTTTCCTCCCTAACACATCGGAATAGCCTTAAGAAAGGCTATTCTTCTCTCCTACCTTTAGATGTCTTCTCCACCCCACCATTCGGTTAAAATCCTGTTTTCCACTGGTATGCAAATGAGTTATTTCGCAGCACTGCGGGGCGGGCCCCAGTGCCCAAACAGCACTGGGGGTGTCCCCAATGCTGCAAGAGATCTCTCCAGCGCCGTCTCCATCTTCTTCAGGTGAAAACGGAGGAGGCAAGGATCCGCGCTCAAATGGTCATGTGAGAAGGACGAAGACCAATCGATAGATGGAGTTAGGTCGATGTTTATTAATGTCAGGTACAGAAGAAGCACAACGCGTTTCAGGTAAAAACAACCCTTTTTCAAGTGCGTAAAATATCAGTAAACAAGTCGGGCGGGATGCGCATCCGCGTTGTGCTTCTTCTGTACCTGACATTAATAAACATCGACCTAACTCCATCTGTCGATTGCTCTTCGTCCTTCTCACATGACCATTTGAGCGCGAATCCTTGCCTCCTCCGTTTTCACATTTACTTTCCCGGTTCTCCGGTGTTTAGTCTTGGAACCGCTGCCACTCTCACCAGAAGCGACTTTTGTCTTTATGGAAATCTAGGGTGTTGTGATCCCATCACAACCCCACCAGGTGAGAGGAGTATTGGTCATTCTCGATTTTTCATTTGTTATAATACTACTACACTTAGTGCGCTCGGTGTCTCTCTCTCTTTTTTCCATCTTCTTCAGGAACGGGGTCTTGACACATCTCCTTCTGAGGGTTGGCTTCAAACTTCTGGGCCTCGGGTCTAGGGCAAAGCCAACTGCGCATGCCCACGGCCACAAGAAAAATGGCTGCTTACACAGTATTGTAAGAAGCCATTTTCTTGTGGCCGGCGGGCATGCCAGTCGGCTTTGCCCTAGGCCTAGAAGTTTGAAGCCAACCCCCAGAAGAAGATGCATCAAGATCCCGTTCCTGAAGAAGATGGAGGCGGCGCTGGAGAGTTCTCTTGCAGCATTGGGGACGCCCCAGTGCTGTTTGAGCGCTGGGGCCCGCCACCCCAGTGCTGCGAGAGAACTCATTTGCATACCAGCGGAAAACGGGATTTTAACCAAACAGCAGGACGGAGAAGACGAATAGCTTTTCTTAAGGCTATTCTGACGTGTTAGGGAGAAAAAAAAAAAAGTTTTTAATGGTAGAATCCCTTTAAACTTTTTTATTTGCATCAGAACCAGCAATCAGAGAGGATCACTGACTCAGCACTATAGCCTGCAATACACGTGTATTGCAGTCTATAGAGGAAGGCAGCCTATGCAGACGCATAGGCTGGCTTCTTCATTACTCGGCAGGATCAACCAGGTAACGGGGGCTGACGTTTATCTACAGTGGGCGGTCGCAAGCCAGTTAAACAGGCAGGTGAATCATTACTAAATTGAGCTTTCCTCCAGCATATACTTTCATCGTCAGTAAGGCCCTTATAAGACAGGGCGATGTTCTGCCGATGTATTATACTTTACCGCTGACATCAGCCGATCAACAAACAAACGCTCATTCATTGGGTGATTGTCGGCATTATTAGATAGGCCGACCCTGGGGAACAAAAGCTCGTTTCTCCGACAATTGGCTTTATTTTGGGGCCTTTATTTTGGAAGCGAGCAACGATTCTATTTACACAACCACGACATCTACAACTTTCAGATTGTTCACCTGTGGGTTTCATTTCCATCAAGCGATAAGTTCTGTAACGTAAAGCAAAGAATAGGGAAATATATTCTTACAAATGAATGAAAGATAGTAATATAGTTATAGATTACCTCTCAATGGTGAGCTCTTTGTTGGATGTCTGCTGAACATAAATAACAATCTTCTTGTCAACCCCCTGACGCAGTCTGAAACACTGCTTGTCCTTATCTTTAGAAACCGCACTATTAAAACAATAAAAACATGGTAAACCTGCAGTAATGCTGTCAGGAAAGGGAAAAAGGAGAAGAGCAACAAGGAAAACTTTGCTTAAAGGGGTTACATACATTTTATTCTTGAAAGGATACCACTAGGATGTGGCTGCGATATGTGAATAGTGTGGGTAAGACCACTTAAAATGTCACAAAGATGATAACAAGGGGCTACAGAATGCCGGCCAGAGACAAGGTCACTAAAAACCCTACAAACACAGCGCAAGGATGAGAGAAGTGCAGAGTCTGCCAAAACATCCCTCATCATGTGATCAATGGAGAGTCCACCAGTTTATATGGTACGCATATAATAGAAAAAAAGAGCACCAGCTCTCACCAGCTCTTTAAAAAGTTCAATTTATATTTTCAAGCCATATAAAAAAGACAGGGTATGTCACATTGGCACTGCCTTCTTTACGGCTCGCAGGCCCACAGAGGTGGATGGAGAGTTGGTCATGCAAGTTGGGGCTTCAACCGGAAAAAAACAAGCCTATGGGGGACCTTTAGTCCATTGTTCTCCTCATCACTGGGGGACCTGGTGGTGGGACCCCCATTGTTCAGACACTAACCCCTGTCCTGTGGACACTGAATAATACTAAATATCTACAAATGTGTTGCATGACAGGCACCACCATTCTGTTCCTATAAAAGCATATCCTTTATGTCAGGGTCTCCTCTGAGTGATCTACTCCGTCTATTTCTGCTTCATATATAAGATAGTATGGCCACCGCTGTCTTTTCTCCAATTGATGAATATATTATATGGTGCATGCAAAGAGATAGACATCATTATAGAAACACAATTCAGAAAGGTGATGCAACACCGCTAAAACATACAATACATGATGGTGGAAGGAAGTATTTGAAGTTATTTTTCGATGCAATAGTTAAATGGCAATGAGGAAGCTTCTGTATATCATCAGAGAGGGAAGAATGAAAAGGAGAAGCAGAATCATTTGTGCCTTGCCAATGGATTAGATGGCTGGCATGTATATGATCATAGATGGCAGTGCCAACAATGCTTATGTATACGGAAAAGGACAATGCAAATCATTAACTAACATAGCCTTGCTCATGAAATGTGCCGAAAGTATGAGTGCCACTTAGTGCCTGTAGTTATGTTAGATGCATCCATAAGGGACACTCCAAGCATGCATCCATAGGTGTCAGATGAGCCAATAGCGTGTCCTTTAGGAATTAGCATATGTGAAATAGTACAAAGCATGCATATTTATTTGTGCTGCCTCCACTACACCCAGTTACTGCTAACTGTGGGCACATCAAGTTTCACTGATTAGAGTGCAAGTTATTACAGATTACAGATGAGCGACTATATTCGATCGAGTGCGCCGCGTAGTTCTTGGTGTGGAGGGGTGCCAAGGAAGGTGGGAGGGGCAGTAAAATTTGATGCCCCTCCCACCTTACCTGACGCTTTTGCACCGGGAACTGTGCGGCGGAGGTATTCAATTGAATATACTCGCTCATCTCTATTACAGAAGCATTGCTATGAACACCTTCAAGTTTCATGGCCTGATACACCACCAATGAATACTTATGTCAGTATGATATATAGGGTTGGGCAAATAATCAAAAAATAACCAAAATCGAATGTCAACGCCAACAACCAACATGATTTTGTGCATGCTGGTTATTTCGGTTTGGTTATTACATTATTTTTGAGCCTTTGCCTGCAGTTTGTTCTGACCAATCAAATCCGAACCAGAGCTGCTATTACTCTAATAAAAAGTGGAGGCCTGGGGGAGGTGATCAAGCATAAAAAACCCCCAAAAAAACAGTGTTACTCACCTCCCCTGTGCTCCAGTAGTATGTTGCACCGTAATGCAACGACTGAAGCGTGACGCTGTTGGTCAGACTTGCATCTTTGCATCACGATGTCACATATGGCTGAGGCCCATTCAAAGACGTCAGCAGTTTCTAACATCTTTAGCAGGGCCTGAAGAGAACCTTGAACAGCGCCGGAGCCCAGAGGAGGATCACAGACAGTAAGGAGAAAGCAGTGTATCACTTACTTAAAGGTTATTGTTTATATAATGAAAAGTTGTACAATGTTCCAATATACTATCTGTATCAATTACTTACAGTTTTCTAGATCTCTGCTTGCGGTCATTCATTCTGCTTATTTCTAGTGGAAATAACATGTATTTGCTGAAACTGACAACTCCTTGGTGAAATGACAAGTGGCCCCTGCCTAGAGGGCCAGGGATCCATGTTCTCAATAGATTTATCCAAATGTTATATAAACACTGATCAACCACATGGCAGGCTACAATGGTGCAATCTACAAGCCATATAGGTCCATGAACAACTGGCTGAAGCTGACCTTGGTTACAAAATGAGAAGAGGGCCCGGTAGTGAAGTGTACCTCCTACCACAAAACTACTTTATAAATGAATACTACAGGTGAATAATAAATTAGTTAATAATAAGTTAATAAGGACAAATGCTTCTCTCTACATTTATAAGGCGGTTTTCCACCTTAAGTTGCTCAGGCATCTTATAACCTCTGTAAAACTAGGTTACTCCATAGAAATCTATTAAGGGTAGGGGACTGGGAGGAAGGAGGGTGGCTGGATGAGAAAGGGAGAAAGATATCAATGAATAGTTTAAAGTGGCAAAAAGCCTGATAAATGAGGAAAGAAGCATTTTTCTTTAGCATGTTTCTTATATTCACTTCGCTACCACTATACTCACTAGTATCCCTTTCTGGAAAGCTATTATATAATTGGAGGTATGCTTTAACACTGCCTGTGGACACATAAAAAGGTGCCACAACACAATCATCAGGACCAACCTGGAAAAAATAAAAACTTGCCACCACATGCTCTTGAGGACCTACCTGAAGTAGCCCTTTCCATCATCTTCCTTAATTTCAAGAGACACAGAAAAAGTGAAGATGTCGCTATCAGGGGTCTGAGGAGGGATGGAAGCGGTAAGAGGCGTCTGTTTGAACGAGCGCCGGAACGCTGTCGCAAAACTGTAGAGTATCCGACTCACCTAATAAAGAGATATAGTAAGTTTTATATAATGTATACGCAGGCTGTTATAGGTATACAGATAGACCTACCAAAGGTGAATGTACAAAGCTAGGTATATTAGGTATATTTACAGAACTGTACTGGGGTCAACACAACATATACATTAACTTCTCAGATCTCTAAAATAAAAACATTTTAACATCAATTTTAAAGGAACACACCAAGTAAATCATATAATCTGTATTAGGCTACTTTTGCACCCGGGTTATTAAATCAGTTCACCATATGCACCAGGAAAGCTCCTAGTAAATGGATCCATAGACCCCCTATTCATCCGACAGAAGCCAAAATTGCCTTCATTTAGGTGGTACCCTGTGCTTACATTTTTTTATGCACTAGGTTGCGGTTGCATTTAGTTACCATGCAGTATACTTTTTTTTTTTTTTTTTTTTATATGGGTGCCTATAAGGGATGGATGCCACTCTGCTTACTGTACGCACCAGGAAAGTTATTTACCTTACCATGATGTGAAACTAGCATCTGGAATGAAGCTTTTATATGTAGCACATGACATAGGGATAATAGAGGACCAAGGCTATATTCACACAGATTCATGGCTGGGTTTTGTCAGGGTGAGCCAGCACTAGTGTGATACTCTTTGGTCTTCACTGACCCATTGACTTTTAATGAAAATGTCAGGTCTATGAACACGGAGCAGTGTTTCAAAAAGTGTGGCATGCTCTGCTTTTTCACATATCATGGGCACCCGCCCGAGTACACTGGTAGTGCAAACAGTGCCAGTCCCTGTGTCACATACCAATTACAAAGGCCCTGCACTAAGCAGTGTATCAAATTTAGAACTTTGCCTTTAAAGGGGCTCCATCATCGGGGAAAAGTAATTTTTAACTAATCACATCCTTGCATAGGCTTCAGAAAGGCTATTTCACACCTACCTTTTGTATGTAAATTGCCTCAGTAGTTTTTGAATGAGCCCATTTTTATTCAGATGCTAATTAGCCTGCTCCATGCACAGGAAGTTGTCAGCCAGCTCTCCTCTCCCTGCTATGTGCTGTGTGAGAGAGCAGGGAGGAGGAGTCAGCAGCCTGTGGAATCCAATTAGCATATGAATAAAAATGGTCTCATTCAAAAACTACAGAGGCAATTTACAGATACGTGTGGAATAGCCTTTCTAAAGGCTATGTAAGGATGTGATTAGTTAAAAATGACGTTTCTCGATGACAGAGCCCCTTTAAGGCAACTTTAGATGAGGAATTTCACATTTGATAAAACTGACCTATAAATAAAACTGCTCTGATGAAATCTTACCGCCTCCTGGATCTCACAGCGGAAGACATGTATCCTGAAGAGCTCAGCATTGTAATGACTCTCAGTGAAAGCAAAGCAGTCACTCTCTGGAGTCCCGTCGTGGCCTCGGACACAGAACAGGATCTTGTATATTGGATATTTTGCGATCTCAGTGTTTGTTTGCGGGTCGAGAAGTCTGTTCAGCGTAATGATGAGATAAAATACATTAGTTTACGCCTTTAGTTTAATGGAGTTGTATGCCATATACACTGGAAACAACTAGGCCATACCTGACCGTTCCTTCAGACACATTGGGTACAGAGAGTGTAACATCCAGTGCATTCTGACATTGCCCTCGTAGTATGGAGATCATTCGGAGGGCTTCTACTTCACTCCGGGGAGCGTTTACAGAGGCACAGCCCAAGTATGTGAGCTTACTGAACACCACACTGTCTTCATCAGGAACTGGCGAATACAAGTCAGACCCATCTCCACAATCTAGAAGTAAACAAAGCCAGTTACACAATTTGCACTACTTGATAAAGCTTTGATGTTTACCAGTCATAGGTGCAATTTGTAATGAGGGATACGAGAAATAGTCTTGTGTATTAGCATGACATACCCATGGCTATTGTTTGGCTCATCAACAAAATTACACAAATCTGACATATATAGTACAGGGCACCAGGCAGTGGTATGGATTGGATAGGCTCTGCCTCACCTGTTTCATTCAACTTCAGTCTCTAGACTTTACTGAAGTGTCTATTCAGCACCAGCACAGTCCACAGGGTGAAGGTTTCAGACTAACCCCATATTCACACCACCGAGATTCAGCTGAATTTATCAGTCTGAACAGTAAGCAAGGAGATATACTCCTAGCAGTATGGTTATCTATGACAGTAGGAGCCCCTGAATCCCAGAAACATACTGTCCTTTACTATATTCACTACAAGACAGTATATCACTGGGAGGCAGAGAATACTAGTGTCATATATAACCATACTGCTAGGAGTCCCTGTCCCACCATACTATTCAGGCTGGTCAATCCGGCCAACATACAGACTAAGCTTCACGGCTGAAACACGGTTGTACAAATGCAAGGTTACTATTATAGCAATAACATAAACTACCAAATCTTCCAGAAGGCTGAACATTAGTTCACATAGATAACATTGATTTTTACTTCAAACAACTTAAGTTAAGGGGTTCTCCATATCTTGATACTGATGCCACTACCTGGACCCCTTGCCCACAAACAGTTGGAGTGATTCTTAATGTTGTCAAGGTCAAGCAATAAGAATGGGTGGGTAATAGTGTTTTATATGCCAGTCTAAAAATAAGCCCCAAATGCCAGAAGGCGCACCTGATTTATCAAGAGGCTCCATATAATAAATCAGGTAGCGTCCATGTGCCAGAATGGAGGACTACGCCAGCTCCTGGTGCGAGAAAATAATTATGTCCCCAACCCAGCCCACATTTGCTGAAAGTGGTGTGCCAACAGCAGAATGGGTGGGTGTGGCGTTGATGGGTTGATAAATTCCCCCTAATAAGTGGGCACCATAGCAAGTATGTAACAGCACTGTCCAGACAGCAGCATTATTTTATCGTGGTTCACCCTCAGAGACACAATACTGAGGACCTTTCCTCAGGTCTTAAATCTTCAATATCTGGTCAATGGGAGTCTGACGAGCAGTAATATCACTGATCAGCTATTTTCAGCGTAGTATATTGAGCCAAGCGCAAATAAATGGGAGCCAAGGACATACCCTCCCCCTTCACTGCCCATGTCCGAAGGTACAGGGCATGCGTACTGAAGCTAAGGAGTAGTACTCTGGCTTCAGTGAAGAACTGTGTGTATTGTAATGTGGGCGCAGATGGATTTTGGTTTGAGACAATAAACCCCAGGTCTATAAGGGCCTGTAGATGGTTTAGTTTCCCAAATCGCCCTGACACATTCCCTTTAAACAGGTTATATACACTCACCGGCCACTTTATTAGGTACACCTGTCCAACTGCTCGTTAACACTTAATTTCTAATCAGCCAATCACATGGCGGCAACTCAGTGCATTTAGGCATGTAGACATGGTCAAGACAATCTCATGCAGTTCAAACCGAGCATCAGTATGGGGAAGAAAGGTGATTTGAGTGCCTTTGAACGTGGCATGGTTGTTGGTGCCAGAAGGGCTGGTCTGAGTATTTCAGAAACTGCTGATCTACTGGGATTTTCACGCACAACCATCTCTAGGGTTTACAGAGAATGGTCCGAAAAAGAAAAAACATCCAGTGAGCGGAGGTTCTGTGGGCGGAAATGCGTTGTTGATGCCAGAGGTCAGAGGAGAATGGCCAGACTGGTTCAAGCTGATAGAAAGGCAACAGTGACTCAAATAGCCACCCGTTACAACCAAGGTAGCCAGAAGAGCATCTCTGAACGCACAGTACCTCGAACTTTGAGGCAGATGGGCTACAGCAGCAGAAGACCACACCGGGTGCCACTCCTTTCAGCTAAGAACAGGAAACTGAGGCTACAATTTGCACAAGCTCATCGAAATTGGACAATTGAAGATTGGAAAAACGTTGCCTGGTCTGATGAGTCTCGATTTCTGCTGCGACATTCGGATGGTAGGGTCAGAATTTGGCGTCAACAACATGAAAGCATGGATCCATCCTGCCTTGTATCAACGGTTCAGGCTGGTGGTGGTGGTGTCATGGTGTGGGGAATATTTTCTTGGCACTCTTTGGTCCCCTTGGTACCAATTGAGCATCGTTGCAACGCCAAAGCCTACCTGAGTATTGTTGCTGACCATGTCCATCCCTTTATGACCACAATATACCCAACATCTGATGGCTACTTTCAGCAGGATAATGCGCCATGTCATAAAGCTGGAATCATCTCAGACTGGTTTCTTGAACATGACAATGAGTTCACTGTACTCCAATGGCCTCCACAGTCACCGGATCTCAATCCAATAGAGCATCTTTGGGATGTGGTGGAACGGGAGATTCGCATCATGGATGTGCAGCCGACAAATCTGCGGCAACTGTGTGATGCCATCATGTCAATATGGACCAAAATCCCTGAGGAATGCTTCCAGCACCTTGTTGAATCTATGCCACGAAGAATTGAGGCAGTTCTGAAGGCAAAAGGGGGTCCAACCCGTTACTAGCATGGTGTACCTAATAAAGTGGCCGGTGAGTGTACTATTATATGAAGCAATATTATTGAGATATAAAGATAAATAAAGGAGGTAAAACCTCTCACAGGACAATGTGAACCAGGTATAAAACAACATCTTCTGTCACCACAGTGTAACAGCTACCCGATAACTAAACCTCAACACTTATTGCAACACATTTCGTGGATCACCAGAGCAGTATTAGAAATAAACAGGAAATGAGGCAACGTCCTGACGTAACAAACACAAGCACCCCCTTCATCCAAAGTGTTTTCCTTAGGGTAGGTAAATGAGCACCGTCTGAGCTTTATGAGACTCAGAGTTATAGTCACGACAACCCAAGGAGACCCCATTCACATGCATCAGTGCAGATGTCAAGGAGTGACACAGTGAACTTTAGTCGCACAACAGTGGCCAGCACAATAGGCATGTCATGCACCCCTTCAAAATTTACAAAAGGCTGCTGAACCCCTATTGTTTCCTTACACAGAACTGGTGCACCCCATTCATTCCTGAAGTGTAAAGGACGAAAAAGGTGCAACGGTCCAGACTAAGGAGAGAAGGGAGACACAGGACTGCTGCACCCCATGGTTTATATTACACTCAGAACTGCTGCAACCTGAACGCCCTTCTTTCCTTACACAGGCCGACTGCCTCTCCCTCCATACTTTGCACAGGACTGCTCTACTACTTTGCTTGGACAGTGACAAATTTGCAATGTACAGTAAATACGCTGACTCAGTGACAGCTTCCTGTATACGTCATGTGCTGTAACCAGGGCCGGCTCCAGGTTTTTATGGGCCCTTGGGCGACAGAGCCTCAGTGGGCCCCCTTGTAAAGGAGGCGGGGGGAGTCGAGACACTGTGCGTCGTAGATGAAGCAAGTGACGTCATGCAGGAGTGTGGCGTCACCAACGCCATACCTCCCAATTTTTAAAGAGAAGAAAGAGGAGCAAAATGTGCGGCGCGCTTTGCGCGCTGTGGCAAATTTGGCTCCACCCACTTTTGTTGATTCCACCCATTCTCATTCATTTATCATGTGCTCCCACACAGTACAATCCTCCTACAGTCACCCATAAATTATATGCCCCCCTCCATCTCTCCCCCAGTTTCATATACACCCATCCTCTGCCCCCAGTTTCATGTCCCCCCTCCATCTCTGTCCCCAGTTTCATCACGTTCTCCCCCTTCATCTGCCCACAGTTTCATGTCCCCCGTCTCTGCCCCAGTGTCATGCCGTTCCACCCCCCCATCTGCCCCAGTGTCATGCTGTTCCCCCCTCCCCTTCATTTGCCCCCCAGTTTCATTGGGCCCCCTCCATCTTTGTCCCCAGTTTCATGCCGTTCTCTCCCCACCACCTTCATGTTCCCCAGTGTCATGCCGTTCCCCCCCCTCCCCTTCATTTGCCCCCCAGTTTCATTGGGCCCCCTCCATCTTTGTCCCCAGTTTCATGCCGTTCTCTCCCCACCACCTTCATGTTCCCCAGTGTCATGCCGTTCCCCCCCTCCCCTTCATTTGCCCCCCAGTTTCATGGGCCCCCTTCATTATGTTCCACCTTTATATTTAATACAAAACAAACACTTATACTCACCTTCCATCACTCACCTTCCATCGATCCCCCGACGCTCCTCTCTCCAGTCACATACGCGATTAAAGCAGGAGCTGTGAGTTCAGCTCCTGCTTAGCTGCGGCCCGGCTTGCGTGTGTAGGCGTGATGACGTCATCGCGCCTACACACGCAAGCTGGGCCGGAGCTAAGCAGGAGCTGTGAGTTCAGCATCTGCTTAGCTGCGGCCCGGCTTGCGTGTGTATGCGTGATGACGTCATCGCGCCTACACACGCAAGCCGGGCCGGAGCTTTAAAGTAGGAGCTGAACTCACAGCTCCTGCTTTAATCGCGTATGTATTCCAGCTCATCGGCGGACGGACGCCGATGAGCTGAAATCTTGACAGGCAAGTGCCGGGGGGCCCCCAGAGGCTCTGTGGGCCCCGGCACTTGCCCGACTATGCCGTGCGCTGACGCCGGCCCTGGCTGTAACCATCTGACCGGTAGAGTGCCAAGCGAAATGACACCTACTCATCAGCTTTCATGACCTATCCTAAGAAAGGAACATGAATGTTAAAGTCCTGAAAAAAAAACCTTTACAATTTGGTACAAGTTGTTTGGAGCCACAGAACAATAACCACTGAAATCTATGTGACCACACTGGACCTCCACATGACTCTGATTTCAGCAAACAGCGGTTATTTTGTCAAAAACTGATCTATTTAATATCCACATGGATCACCTTGCTGTGCTGGTTTCACTGGCAGACTCATTTCTTGTTTCTGTATCCCCACAGACGAAGGGTTAATGCTAGAAGATGAAGTGGAGGTTTCATTTGAGGATTCGTCCAGATCATCATCAGGAGGCGCTTTCTCCACTTCCTCTGTAGGCTGCTCCTGGTCCTCACATGGCGTATCCATTAGAACGTCCTCCAGCTCCTTCTGAAGTTGCTGTTCACTCCCATTCCCAACAATCTGCAGATAAAACATTATATGTTACAACCAGTATGACAACCAGTAGTGATGGCAAATAGGCATAAGATACACGTCGTCAGCAGACCCCAGCATAAACAACATGGCTGTTCATGCCTCTATAAAGCCCCTGAAGGGGACACCTCATGACTGATGTGTGACCAATGTCCGTCCCGCAGTGATCTGACCAACGTGACCCCCCCCCCCCCCCAATTCATTATTAGTGTGAAGTGGCAGCAAAGCTAGGGAAGTGCTGGGTCTGCTCACCTCAGCTTAAAAAATAAAATAAAATATACCTTTATATTTACTTAGAGATGATAGGCCATGAGTGGTCAGTGACTATAATGGACCCCATATAGATTGGACATTGGTCATGTATACTAGCAATACACCATCAATGTGTGAGGAGACATGAAAGTGTGCACAAAAATCACTTTATGTTATTAAGGTAGACATGTATGTAAGGGGTCCCCAACCACCAGTGCACGGCCCAGGACTGGGGTTATATTGCCGGTCCGCGGGGCAGGCCGGCCTCAGGCTTAGCTGGATACTTTGCGCTAGGCCACATTGCTATGGTAACAAATAAACCCTGTAGCTGCTAAGGACGCCACGCCACCCAATAGTTTACTCGTTACCATAGCAGCATGGCCTAGCACGAAATATCCAGTCTCGTTGTCTAGCGATTCGCCATGTCCGCTCACATGCTCGTGTCATGCCCGCCTTCCCCGCAGAGCACCCCGGTGGAGACACTGCCCCCGCCCCAGAAAAGTCCTGCACGGAGAATAGTTCTCTCCGCCGGACCACATTACAGTCAATGGGCTCCGCTGGTGTAGCTAAGTAACTGCTGTGTTTGTGGTCCGGCTCTCTGACCTTCGTATCCTCAGATGTGAATCTAGCCTTAGATTACAAGGACATCGACCAACAGCCCGAGATTGGTCTCCTTCCAGAATCCAGCGGTAAATCCTGGGTGGCTGCTGGCTACTATCCAGATACGGTCAGACCCTAAAGTGCACTGTACAACACACAAACACAACACTGAACTGTCCCTATTTATCTCAGTTTCCCCGCCTTCATCAGGACCTGATGCTCCCAACAATACATTAAGACAACAGTAAAACTCTCGCCATGTTACAGAAATTAACTGTATAGATTGTGACTGGCTAAACAAATTTCAACAGAACAGAAATACTCAGGAACTAACATATAAAAATGTATTTGAAGCAAAACTTCTGTTAACGGTTATAGCAATTTTTTTTTTTTTTAGCAAATTGTTTTCTATGTCCTTCTTATTTGTCCGTCAGCAAAGATGAGCCAAAAGTGTTAAGAGGTTTTGGCTTCTAAACAGTTCTGGGGCATCTCGGGTGGTCCTGTGTGCCAGAATTGTCATCTATGCAAACTCTGTTCCTCCCAACATATGTGAAATCCAAATGCAAAAATATGTTTGTGAAATGTAAATGCAGTCTGCATCCTATGCTTGTGAATTAAGTTTCTGTGCGCTCCATTCACAGGCATGGGGAACTTTATAGTGGATTTCCATCTGTGTTTTCAACCATGGAAAAAGAAGTGTCATGTCAACCTATTTCAGGCGGAAAACGAAAGGATTTAGCACAAACTGCAAATCTTTGGCAAATCCCCCATGTGAACATACCCAAGTTTTTGACAACATCACATTTATGGCTTCAGTTAAAACATATAAAGGGATGTATGCATCAGACGTCATACTGTGGCCGCCACAGGGCTTGTTCACATGGTGGAAAATGACAAGGAATTGAGGTGGATGTTTTCTAGCCCTCAGGCAGAGCTTTGGCTTTCTTCCACAGCTTTCATTCCTTGTCTCGCAGCTTGGGTTCTGCGGTAAGAAAGAGCAAGACTTTTATTTTTTCAGCGTCCTGCTTTGGTTTTTGCCTCCGTTTGAAAACAATACGATTCAAATTTAGGGCAGAATTGGGGCTGATTTGAAACAGAAACCAGCTAAAAAAATCAGCGCCGTGGAATAAAAACGCATCCTATGCTGTACAATCAGTTTTTCCCTTTTTTTACTGGACACTTACTGTATGGTATAATGTGGGGTACTACACTATTCCACACCTTGCTTGAGTATACTGCTGTACATTGGCCTACCAAATGCCAAAACAACAAACACTCTGCCTCATCGAAGTCTATGGATAAGTTTAGCATGTACATGAGCAGTGATCCCTGAGCTGTGATGTGAACACAGTCTAAATGGCGTTCAATCTTTTATATCAATGCATTTATCTCAATACTGTGAAACGCATTAGTCAAACATTTAACCTTTTGATCCTCATATTTACCCTACAAACTTTTTATGCTTGCCGCACCGTCAGCTTAATAAAATATACACCAATCACCAGTCCGAGCAGACAATACCTACCACAAACACTAGTGCTGGCGAGTGCAGACTTGTAGCTGAAGGATCAAGAAACAGGCTCGACAAGAACAGGGATGTACAAACAAAGCAAATTGTGAAAGTAATACAACACGGGTGCAAAGAATGATTTCAAGTCAAAGACCACCGTGCATTCACCACTCCCTTAGGTGTCAGCTCTTTACCTTAAGGCCGGTCTTCTCATCATCGCTGCCATTGTTAGCAGAATGCATGTCATCCCCTTGTTTGTAAACCAGCACAAAGTCCTCGCTGTTCAGGGTGGACACTGAGTCAGAGGAGACACTGATCTTCCCCACAGAAGCCTTGTCATCCATGTTTCATGAAGGAAGATCCACTCATGAACGGCTCTCTGGAAAGAAACACGTTTTACGTTATGTTCATTACTATGTTGTGTGTAACACTATACAGAAAGGTCACGTAAAGAATCAACAGGGTGTGTAAGTAAATGACAAGGTAGGAACTAAAAGAAAGAAACACACAACAGAGCATGCCCCGGCACAGAGTAATTATGCAACAAAAGACAGAGGACGGGAAGGAAACAGGTGTCTCGCCCCACATTCCTCAGATCCGCTCTCCTCTAGGATACTCCTAAGTACAAGTAGGAATGGACTGGAGGAAAGATAAGAAAGGAAACATTCCCTAAGGCAGGACTGGACAAATCCCAGGAGCCAGACAGCCAATGAGACTAAAAACCTTCTCCTGACCCTTACATTTGGGCGGACCAACTGCTTAAGATAGCTGGTGGCCAAACAAACCATTCCCCCATACACATTCACGCCTGGCTCAGATGGGCACACATGTAAACTGGATGGAAGAGGGGAATAGCTGCTAGACCACTGCAATGTCAAGACACTTCCCAAAAACAAAAGGATCTGGCAGATAAAAGTTTTCAATCTTTATCTTTCTTGATAAAAACCTGACACGCAAAGCTCTAAATTATGGAGCAAATGGTTAAAATATACAGCAGTCAGATACCGCTTTGGAGTGGACCTCAGAGCTGCGTAAGTATTATATTCTACCTAAGGTAGAGCAACAATGGCATGAACATGATGATGAGATCGACTCTTAAGTAAAACTATAACATGAAGTCATAACCGTTCCTTTTGAAGATCAGTGACCCATGACCCCCTCCACATACTAGAAGAAAGAGGTCATCGTGCTCTACCAAGCGTTCTGCCCCTTCATGGACATTCTTGATGACGTTGCAGCTTCCCTTCTCACAGACAACGGTCTTCATCCAAGGCTGGACAACTCCCAAGAGTCTGAAGTCCAAAGCTCCTAAAATGTACTATAGCGCTTCCAGGAGCCAGTCCTCTCTAAGCAGCAGCTATCGTGTACAACATTTGTCCAACCAAAAACTTATTCTTGGTCCCAAAACAAAAACTACAGGGACCCCACCTGTCATTTACAGCACTTCTGTTACTCTCTTCATATGGCTGAAAGGCTATTGGGACCCCGGGCTGGGCTGTCAAGCATGTAAGACAAAATGCTGACTATGGCTCCAATATTCAAGTGAATGGGAGCAGAGCTGCAGTATTCCCTACTGGCCACTACACAGTGGATGGAGCTGTTTGCTTCCGGCTCTGTACACTCTGTTCGTTCTGGTGACTGCAGCTCCTATTATCTACTAATTTATGTGGGTCCCCCAGCAATATGATCATGAAGGTCTATCCTAAGTATAGGTCATAGATCTGAATCCCATAAAACCCCTTTAAGCAGTTCCTTAATAGTGTAGGTAAGATATACTGTACGACAAAGCTTCCCAACCTCCAGCTCTAGTAAGACTACAAGTGCCAGCATGCCCTGACAGAAAAGGCTGGAGGGCCACAGGCTAAGGAACACTACTCTACAGGAAATACTATTTAAGAACCAAAAGTGCAAGTCATATGCAGGAAAACCGTAGACAGGTTTACAGAACGTTTCTGTTTCCTCAGTGTCTTGAGAGCTGTAACCACAGGAGTAGCTGATAATGAAGAAGAATAATAATAATAGTAGGGAATAAGTAAAAGCGACTATCATGTGAGTGCTGACTTCTATGCCAAAGGGAAAGCAACAACTTCTGGATGGGTCACATTTTGAGAGCGCGCCTTAGGAATGCCTTGCCTTCAGGGACAGTCTGTACTAAGTAAAGAAAACAGTGGCCATGTCTAATAGGAATGAAAGGACAATGAAGTAGACAAGGAAGGACATTCACAGCTCATCCATAGTGGGAAGGTTATAGATGTACACATGCTACCAGGATGGGGCAGAGGACTCACACAAAGGAAAAGGAGAAGATTGGTCATATCCTTCCATTCCTAAAATAATATAAGGAAACCTAAAAGTGCCATATAGAGGAAAGCCATACCGCTTATACACAAAAAAAAGATGCAGCAAATCGACAGATGTGACATGCGATACCGCAATATGCAAAACTGTGCAAGGTCCCATTCAATATTGCACCTCACCCAGCTTTTGCTTTACATGTATCAGTAATGGGTAAAACCCGCCAGAAGCAGCGAACTGAGAAGACTCCAAAGCCACCTACATATAAGCCAAGTCTAATTCCCTTAGGACAAGCAGTGGAGTGACTGGAAGCCGACAAATACATGCAGAACAACTGAAATTATCACTAAGCCCAATAGCATTGGCCAATACACATAGATTACATTGAAACTGCAGTATATCATGATCAGGGTTGTCCCAAGATACAGGTGATCTATGAAGGTCTAACTGCTGGCATCTCAAAAACGGAAGTCCTATCTTCGCCCGTTTGAATGGAGGTTTAAGGTCCCATGCATGGGACTGAGTCTCCGTCTGATGTGAGGACAAGTTTGCAGCGAAAGACACTTGGATAACACTCGGGAGAGACGACCAAGTGCATTCACGTCTATGGAAGCTTCTGATCCATTCAGTGTGATAATTATAAAGCAGGTCCCATCCTGCTTCGAACGATCGGAACACAATGGATCGGAAGCCGCCATAGACATGACTGCAACATGTCGGCCCCACATTGGAAGCCTGGCCAGTCGTGTGCATGGGGCAGAAGTCTTTTAGTTTGGTTCTTGTGGGATTCCCTGTAAAATGTTCTACGTAACACAAGTGGGGCTAGATCTCCCGTTCTCAATGTGACTGACAGGAAGACATGCCAGAGGCAAGTAGGTGACCAGTAGATAGACGAATCAGCACACTGCCATCAGAGCCCCCTTCATTGTGAATGAACGGCTTTGATTCCCATCTAATAGAAGAAAACCCACCAGAGCCTGATTGACTAATAATGGAGGCTATGAGGTCCATGGGGCACCTGCTGTATCACATGATCTGGCAGGGAGTGTTACTGCAGAATGGTAGTGTGAACAGAGCATTATACTAGAACACCTGCTACACCAAAGGTATCAGGAGCACAGTCGAGCCTTCGTTTTTGGATGGATTGATTCCCTGTTGCTCCTCACTTAATGGACAGCGTGGCTTGCGGGCCTAGAACTGCTGATGAGAACAAGACATTTACGGGATATATAATGCTCCTTTGTGTAAAACGGCAGACCATAAAGCACATAAAGAGCTCCTCAGTGCCCTTATGACGCAGTCAAGGATGTGACTATGGAGCTGTGTTAATGGATTCTCTAGTTTATTAAAAGCTGGAATCACAAAAGAATGTCCTAAAAACAAACTAATATAGCCCTTCTCCTATTTGATAGTTTTTTAGCTTTTCTACATTGCCTCTGGCCTCTTGCCATTTTTTTTTCATCTTTGGCCGTGTTCACAAGCAGTACTGTACTGAAAAGGATAGGTTATTGGGATGAGAGACAGGCTCAGCTGCTCACCGCCTATACACCCATTATTGCTCAGTGCAGACAGGTAGAAATCCCATTTAGACAAGGCTTCACAAGTGGCACAGGGTCACTCCAGAGTCACTGCAACCCTGCTGGATTATGGGACTTCACACAACCTCAGTGTTTCCAATTATTTTGGAAGCCGCCTGTGACCTTTTACCTTGTAGACAAACATTAAGGTTGAGGCTCCACATTGCAGAAATCCAGTGTTTTCTTGTTGCAGATTTTGCTGTGGATTTTTTGGCTTTGGCTCAAAAAACCGCAGCAAAATTCGCAATAAAAAATGCTGCGTTTCCACAATGTGGGACCTTAACCTAAAGAGGTATTCCAATGTCAGCCAATGATGGCTGAGATGGACAAACACAGCTCAAAGCAGTGGACCCCAGACTAGAGGTACAAGGCGACCTCCATTGCGCACCTGAAGATCGCCATCTTAACCTACAACTTTTTCACTAACCTAACTGAGTGGAGTTGCTTTGTGGCCCTGAAGGTGCTGAAATTGAGACTTCTAGTAACAAAAAAATTGGAAATGCAGCAACCTCAGGGCCGCAATGCAACTCCAAACACTTTGGTGAAGGAGTCATAAGGCAACAAGGTGATCTCTGGTTGTGCAACAAGAGTGGCAACCAAAGCTGCCAAGTAGCCCTAGCCTTAAAGGGGTTTTCCAAGATTTAACTACTGATGACTTATCCTTAGGATAGGCCATCAATAACTGGTGGGAGCCTGACTGCAGCATTACAGTGATTGGGGATGAGCTACAATACCAAGCATAGCCGATATACAATGTATGGGGTTGAGCCAGATGAGAAGTGAAGAGGCTGCAGCGTTTATCTAAATGCTGAAGTCTCTTCAAACTGCTGATCAGTGGGGGCGCCAGGTGTCAGACCTCCACCAATATGATATTGATGACCTATGTCAAAGATAGTTAATCAGTACCTTAGTGAACATGAGCTACAGATCATAGTAACTTGGGAGTTTTGGATACCACGTAGCTCACTGGGTTACAATATTTCTATAACTCCTATTGAATTCTCTCACAGTTACAAATAACTGTGTGGAACCGATGCATTCATCAACGTGGCCATCTCAGGAGACTGCAGACATGGGTATTCTAATGTCCGCCGTGAAAGCCTGACATTCATTACCTTAACATTCAGGTTACCCCATTGCTCTGCCCTTACACAAACTTACAGATTAGACCAACCTTACCTTAGCTTGAATCTGGTTAAGTGTGTCAAAATCTCATGAAACAAACTCAACACATTATCACTATGCCAGAAAAAACCTCAATGGGCTACAAGTCAATACCACAGAATATTGTTATGTCCCTATGACATAAGTGAAACATATACACTCACCGGCCACTTTATTAGGTACACCTGTCCAACTGTTCGTTAACACTTAATTTCTAATCAGCCAATCACATGGCGGCAACTCAGTGCATTTAGGCATGTAGACATGGTCAAGACAATCTCCTGCAGTTCAAACCGAGCATCAGTATGGGGAAGAAAGGTGATTTGAGTGCCTTTGAACGTGGCATGGTTGTTGGTGCCAGAAGGGCTGGTCTGAGTATTTCAGAAACTGCTGATCTACTGGGATTTTCACGCACAACCATCTCTAGGGTTTACAGAGAATGGTCCGAAAAAGAAAAAACATCCAGTGAGCGGCAGTTCTGTGGGCGGAAATGCGTTGTTGATGCCAGAGGTCAGAGGAGAATGGCCAGACTGGTTCGAGCTGATAGAAAGGCAACAGTGACTCAAATAGCCACCCGTTACAACCAGGGTAGCCAGAAGAGCATCTCTGAACACACAGTACGTCGAACGTTGAGGCAGATGGGCTACAGCAGCAGAAGACCACACCGGGTGCCACTCCTTTCAGCTAAGAACAGGAAACTGAGGCTACAATTTGCACAAGCTCATCGAAATTGGACAATTGAAGATTGGAAAAACGTTGCCTGGTCTGATGAGTCTCGATTACTGCTGCGACATTCGGATGGTAGGGTCAGAATTTGGCGTCAACAACATGAAAGCATGGATCCATCCTGCCTTGTATCAACAGTTCAGGCTGGTGGTGGTGGTGTCATGGTGTGGGGAATATTTTCTTGGCACTCTTTGGGCCCCTTGGTACCAATTGAGCATCGTTGCAACGCCAAAGCCTACCTGAGTATTGTTGCTAACCATGTCCATCCCTTTATGACCACAATGTACCCAACATCTGATGGCTACTTTCAGCAGGATAATGCAATGCCATGTCATAAAGCTGGAATCATCTCAGACTGGTTTCTTGAACATGACAATGAGTTCACTGTACTCCAATGGCCTCCACAGTCACCAGATCTCAATCCAATAGAGCATCTTTGGGATGTGGTGGAACGGGAGATTCGCATCATGGATGTGCAGCCGACAAATCTGCGGCAACTGTGTGATGCCATCATGTCAATATGGACCAAAATCTCTGAGGAATGCTTCCAGCACCTTGTTGAATCTATGCCACGAAGAATTGAGGCAGTTCTGAAGGCAAAAGGGGGTCCAACCTGTTACTAGCATGGTGTACCTAATAAAGAGGCCGGTGAGTGTATATCATCCATTCAATGGACCCCACTCTCCCATCTCAGCCACATGCACGACCACTATGAAGAAGAGTATTATCTGGTTATGGACATTACATGTATGACATTTCAGTGAGAGAGGAATGAAATATAATAGATCGGGTTAGAGAAGGGTCACCCGTGTTTGATTTCAACATGCCTGATCTTTTTGTTCTTAGGGAGATAAACAGCCATTGGGGGAGTATGCAGAAGACTGTGGTTCTACCAATGGGTGGAACAGCCCAGAGTCAGGACTTTATACAGACTTTTGTTATATCTATAACCCGTGTAACAAGCCAGCGATAGTGAACTGCTGAAATGCCAGAAAAGTGGTTTGTAGGTGTAACCACAGTCAGTAATTGCAGGGCATAATACACAACACATAGCCAAATGGAAACATTGCAAAGTAAATATTTGTAATAGATAGTTGTAGGGCACAATTCAATAGGCCGCTCAAGACACAATCTTGGCTGGTTAGAAAGTAGTAAGTGTTCAGCGGTGTTCTCTAACATGGTACACACATCTGAAAAGAGAAGAACAAGTCCAGCCTGTCACGCGTCTCATCAGACTCCAAGGACTAAAGATAGCCAAACCCCCTACTACAGTGTACCCTGCCTAGGGCTCCTTGAGCTCTTATCAGGGGTCTCCAGATAAGAACTTTTCTAATACAGAAGGCAAACTCATTCACAAAGGGCTGTGGAGGAGGAGTTGGGGTCAGATTTAGGTTAAGTTAGAAAAAAAAAATATATATATATATATAAACATTTCATTATACTATACAATAACCAATATTGTATAATAATTAGAAGTATACTTTGTTACACATTCACTTTCATAGGAAGTCAATCACTGGCTTATTTCCAGAATCAGAAGATCCTTACTGCCTCCATGTTCGTCAGCCATTTTTGAAGGAGTTGGAGTTGGAGATTTAGCCTAGTGACTCCACAGCCTTATCTACACTCAGGCTTGGTTCACATCTGCCACATGTTATCATGATAGCTGCTTATGTCCCCCACCTCTGCAAAATTTCTGCTTGTTATATCCACATGCTGTGACCCCCCTCCTCGTGTCCTACAACCAAGTCGGCTTTATTATTATTATTATAATTATTATTATTAACATCACTCCGCACAGAGAACTAAATGATCCTGCAGTGTGTCTGTGTTTCTTTCTTTTTTTTTAGTTGCTATGATTCCTAGGATTTCTCTATCTGCCATGAGCTTCTATGTGTTTCTCTCTTGTTATATACTACTGTACCATCTATGAAATTGTATCACTGAAATTTCCCCATTGTGGGACTATTAAAGGAATATCTTATCTACGCCAGGCTCTCCGTTGGGCAGGAATGGAATCGGAAGGGGAAATCATTTCCAAGCAGCTATACATATGCATAGAGAGCAGGCACTTTATCTGTGTCTCCCTTTATCCAAGTGTTGTTTGGATGGTCAGTGCTGTGGATTTACAAGGACAATAGATGGTGGTGAATGAGTTCTGCTCTGTGTATACAATGTATTCTGGTTATTTCAGACTGGGAAGAGCCTCTGCAAACAAACTTTACACCGGTCTGTCATGAAAATAAGTCCAACAACCATTCTCTCCACACACAAGTGGTCAAAGTTCCAAAAAAAGTCAAATACTAATATCAACCGCAGATCATCCACAGCAAACATAAGAAATGCTGCTTCAGACTTCAGTATGTTCTGCAGAGCTGCTATAAAATAATTCATCTACTTTCATTATCACGTATACTACACCAATCAAAACCACAATCTGTAATATACATAGAAAAAGGGACATACTGTGACGCATATCTACTCCGGCAGGTCTATGTTTTGCTGAGCTGCACGTCAATGCTTTTGTACAAGCAGCAGGACATATACACAAGGCTCTAAATATCAGTCTAAAGCATCACAGCTAAAGAAAATGTGACAAATCCTATACTGTAATACAGACTAGGGGAGGGTAGCAAAGCACTGCAGGATAAACTGCAGCCGCAATGTATCACATTTTTTTCAGCATCGCTTTTTGCAGAAAGTCCGCTGAGGTTCCCAACTTTTCAGAAATGAATGGTAAAGGTGAATATAATATAACTTATGAGAAAGATCCATTTTCTTCTCCACTAAAGCTGTTCACCTGCTCCTTATCTTCAGTCTCCCTGATTGTTTACACTATATCCATCTCCATAGTCAATCTCATACATAGAAGTCTATGGAGCAGGAAGAGGTTGAGTAAACCTCTCCTGCTGCCTGAGTACTTGATTTATTGCCTCAGTCTGTGTACTAGCAGCCCTTTGCCTATAACTTAGTGATGTTAAAGAGGACCTTTCATCAAATCGGGCACATGCAGTTGTATATACTGCTGGAAAGCTGCTCACACAGCTCCATAGACGAGTATGATCAGGAGGGGAGGGGGCGTTCCTCCCCGCTCCACAGCACAGCGCGATAGGCGCCGCGAGGTAGAAGGACGTTCCTGGCTAACAGTCAGAAACACCCTTCTGACACTAAAGCGCTACGGTCCCGGGACCGATAGCGCTTTACACCGGGCACGGATCGGGAAAGCCGACAGTGCGCTGAATTCAGCGCACTGTCAGCTTTCCAGCAGTATATAGAACTGCATGTGCCCGATTTGATGAAAGGTCCTCTTTAATTAAAAAAAAAAAAAAAAAAAACAAGGAACAGCAGAGTGTAATATCAGCATTTATTTTAGTGTCTCTTCTATTCTCCTTCCCTCTTCACAGACTAATATGGAAAAAATAAATGCGTGAAAAGTGGAGAAGAAAACATTTAATAAAATATATGACAAAGTTTCTTATTTTCACCTGTACTATTCATTTACAAAAAGCGGTTTATGGCCGGGGCCCCACGGGACGCAAACGCCGCAATTTGCCCACAGCAGAGACTCTGCGGGAAAAATCTCGGCATTTTACAGTGCAAGCAAAAGGGATGAGATTCATGCGAATCCCATGTCCACTTTGCGGAAAAAGACGCAGTGCGGAAACGCTGCGACTTGCAAAGCCGTTGCGGCTCTGCAAATCGCAACATGTCAATTATATCTACGGAAACGCCGGCGGCGTTCCCGTAGATATAATGTTAAGAGAAGGTCTGCAGAGGAAAACTCTGTGAACTTTCTCTTAAAAGCACTGTGGAAAGAACCGCAATGTGTTGAACCCCACTTTTTTTTTTATCCTCCACAACTCCTTTAACAGATGGTGCAGATTTTAGAATCCGCAAAATGTCAATTCTTTGCGCGGAGGTTCAGTGCAGATTCCATTTATTGCAACGAGAGGAGTGAAATTCGCATAAAAATCTGCACCAAAAGAAAGACAAAATCCACATGCGGATTACGTGAAGAAAAATCTGCAGTATACACTTTTACGAGGGCATATATACTAAGATTAAGGTTTCATGTTGCAGAAATGCAGCTTTTTTTGTTGCTGCAGATTTTGCTGTGTTTTTTGAGCCAAAGCCAGGAGTGGATTGAGCAAAATGTAGAAGTATAAGAACTTCTTTTATATTTCACATTCCTTTTGTAGCCATTCTTGGAGTTGGCTTTAAATAAAAATAATAAAAAAAAAAAATAAAAAAAAGCTACGTTTTCGCAATGTGGGGTCTCAGCCTAAGGGTACATGCACACGGGCAGATTGTGCACAAATTTGCATGCAAAAAATCTGCAGCGTAACACAGTAGTATTTAAAAGCTATGGAAAACTACTGTGTGTGTTGCATTTGATGACACTAGGCTGTAAGGCCCACCCTTCTGACAGTGAATACCGATGATCTCCGAGAGCATGACAGGTCCTCTTTAAGTCTATGGGATTTCATTAATCTCATGTACACCATGCATATTTTTTCAGTGCAGAAACTGACATTTGGCGCACATTTTAAATTCTGTAGCATGTCAATTTTTGGCACAAAATGTCAGGGTGGATTTAAAGAGAGCCTGTCTCCAGATCCCAGTCCTACAGATACATCTCTGAATCCAAAAGTGTTCCAAAAAGTGAACATCACACTTGAATTGTGCTGTGAAATTTTCTTTGTTTATTCATATATACAAGTAGAGCCAATCCAAAAGTGGTTTCCCCATTGTAAACTAGTGCCTTCATTCCTGAGTTACTAGTGTATTAGTCCATATGTAAATTAGCTCTCTGGAACTACCAGGATGTTACCACTTACCTCTGAGGAGCAATACCCTCATTGTTCCAAAGAACTAATTTGCATATTGACAAAACTGCTGATATCTGGGTAACAGAGGGCCCAATACACAAGAGGAAAACACTGTTTGATTCAGGAGACCCTCAACCATCTATATGTGGGGCTAGGTGGATATACCGCTTCTGATGAAAAACTGCCTTTAATATATTTCAATGAGAGTGGAGAAATCTGTAATAAAATCTGCGACAAATTCAAAACTATCTGCATGCAGACTTGGTGAAAAATCCAGCGTACATTTCAACATCTGCAAGAATCTGCAGTGAGAATACCAGCAGTCCATATTTTGCTACATTTGCAACATATTTGACATTTTTTGTTACATTGTTGATGTTTTGTAAACAGAACTATAACAAAGGGAGAATTTGTATTTCTTGTCCTACTTCTATGGGTCCCCCCATGTGTTTTGCCCTATTAAAGCACATGGACAACATACAGAGGAGATCCTTGACAAAAACACTGAACTGACCACACATTAGCACTGCACACTATGTACAGTAGATGCATCTTACACTGAAGTAGTAGAGCAGCTTAGCACTACAAGTACCAGCTGCAGGTCTGGAGATCAGTATCACCTCCCAGCCTCCACCTGGGCACACACATTACAGGGATAGTGCAGGTTCTCTAGATGAAGGATTCATGGCTGCCCCTTCTTCCTGCAGGATTACACAGGCAGCTGCACGGGTGGGGAAGGCTGCACTGACAGACAAGGCTCAGAGACCCAGACAGCAGTCACAACTACACAGCAGAAAGCAGCATAATACAGAGCCGCCGCCGCCGCTTCTTCTATACAGGCAGGCTGCCAGCCCGTGCTCTACGGAAGCCGCACTGCTCGAAGTGACAGTCCCGCGGCGCTGACCCCCCTGCTGCAGTGTCTGTGCCATCACCCCGGCAGAGCTGCAGCCCCCTCCCCACTTATTACACATCCCCCACTCAGGTTCCTCACCTCCCGGATCCAGGCCATGAACGGATCCGCGCCGGAAGTGACGACAGGCGCCGCGGCACGTGACAGGACAAGACATCGCACTGTAAACATCCGCTGAATATGCAATGAACTTTATTGACAGTTGTTAAATTTTAACAAGAGCTTGTAAATAAATACAAAGCATGGGCACAAGGAGGAGGAGGAGGGATGTGTTCTGTGTCTGTGTGCAAGTTTAAATACACAGGGATTAATTATTATTATTATTAGTATTATTATTATTATGAATTATTATTATTTATTTATATAGCAACATTCATTCCATGGTGCTTTACATTTGGGATACAGTCGTTCACTCAATCGTATGAATGTAGGGCCCCACTCCGTATTAGATATATGAAGGCAGACGTCACACTAGAATGTGCTGCTGCTGGATGTGTTTATTCAACATCAATAGTACAATAGGTAGAGCAGAACGTTTATCGGTCGGACAATGACCTTCATCAGACTCAAGGGTATGAGCCAAAACCGGCAGGAAGGTGAGGCAGTCTCCAGCTCTGTGGACCCCGAATACTGTCCGCAGTTACCCGATAAGGTATGAAAAGGCTCCAGTGGTGGTAAAGCGTGGAGAGGTATCCAAAAGGTGGCAGATACCCACATACGCCGCCTTCCTAGACATCTGCCACCTTCTGTATACCTTTCCACACTTTACCACCACCGGAGCCTTTTCATACCTTATTGGCTAACTGCGGACAGTATCCGGGTCCACGGTGAGGCATTTTTAGGAGGAGGAATTTGAGTCAATTTCCTGACCAAATGCCTGACCAAAAAACTCTGTGTGAACTTAGTCCTTTGGGGCTCCCTCAGGCTCCATGGTCTGTTAGTAATTGCTAACTCTATAGCTACACCGCAGCTGGGATGTCATCTCAAAATGTTACCCTGGGGTTAGTTATAGGATGACGGCATACCTCCCAACTTTTGAAAAGCAGAAAGAGGGACAAAATGTGCGGCACGTGCAGCGCGCCACAGCAAATTTGGCTCCGCCCACTTTTATGTTGACTCCACCTATTCTCATTCATTTTTCATGTGCTCCCACACAGTATAATCCTCCTACGGTCACCCTTAAATTATGTCCCCCCCTCCATCTCTCCCCCAGTTTCATATACACCCTTCATTTGCCCCTAGTTTCATGTCCCCCCCCTCCATCTCTGTCCCCAGTTTCATGTCCCCCCCTCCATCTCTGTCCCCAGTTTCATATCTCCCCAGTTTCATGTCCCTCCCCCGTCTCTGCCCAGTTTCATGCCGTTCTCCCCCCCCTTCATCTGCCAACAGTTTCATGTCCCCCCGTCTCTGCCCCAGTGTCATGCCACTCTCCCCCCCCCCTTCATTTGCCTCAGTGTCATGCCATTCTCCCCCCTTCATCTGCCCTAGTGTCATGCTGTTCTCCCTCCCTTCATCTGCCCCAGTGTCATGCCGTTCTCCCCCCCCCATCTGCTCCAGTGTCATGCCGTTCTCCCCTCCCCCCCCTTCATCTGCCCCAGTGTCATGCCGTCCCCCCCCCATCTGCTCCAGTGTCATGCCATTCTCCCCCCCCCTTCATCTGCCCCAGTGTCATGCCGTTCCGTCCCCCCATCTGCTCCAGTGTCATGCCGTTCTCCCCCCCCCCTTGATCTGCCCCAGTGTCATGCCCTCTAAGGTGTTATTTATCCTACAGTAAGATATTATACTGCTTACTTCAGAGGGCACAGGTAGGGTCCATCCAGGAAGGCAGCAGGCACTAAACCTGACCAGTGAGACCACTTCTGAGCGGCACCGCAAACTGTAGTACGGTAGTGGCTTTGCTTGCTGTAATTTGGGCTGCGTCAGGTCACGTTGCTAGGGTGGCCTGACTGACGAAGTGACAGGGGCACAGTTGAATATACTGGGCCAGGCCATGGAGACAGCGCGCTTCACTTTAACTATTGGAGGGTGCAACCTGCGCTGTCGGAAGCGGTGCCTCCTGCATCCTCCTTACATCGCATACAAGCAATGTGGCAGGAGGACACAGGTGGACAACGGAAGCAGAGCAGGTCGCACAGACATCAGGAGCGGAGCCCTCCAATAGGTAAAGTGAAGTGCGCTCCATGGCCTGGCCCGATCTTATATCACAGAGCTCAGCTTCTCTCCTCTATCATATAACTCTATATATCACAGAGCTCAGCTTCTCTCCTCTATCCTATAACCCTATATATCACAGAGCTCAGCTTCTCTCCCTTCATCATATAACCCTATATATCACAGAGCTCAGCTTCTCTCCCTCTATCATATAACCCTATATATCACAGAGCTCAGCTTCTCTCCTCTATCATATAACCCTATATATCACAGAGCTCAGCTTCTCTTCTCTATCATATAACCCTATATATCACAGAGCTCAGCTTCTCTCCTCTATCTTATAACCCTATATATCACAGAGCTCAGCTTCTCTTCTCTATCATATAACCCTATATATCACAGAGCTCAGCTTCTCTCCTCTATCTTATAACCCTATATATCACAGAGCTCAGCTTCTCTCCTCTATCATATAACTCTATATATCACAGAGCTCAGCTTCTCTCCTCTATCTTATAACCCTATATATCACAGAGCTCAGCTTCTCTCCTCTATCATATAACTCTATATATCACAGCGCTCAGCTTCTCTCCCTTCATCATATAACCCTATATACAGTCCTATGAAAAAGTTTGGGCACCCCTATTAATCTTAATCATTTTTAGTTCTAAATATTTTGGTATTTGCAACAGCCATTTCAGTTTGATATATCTAATAACTGATGGACACAGTAATATTTCAGGATTGAAATGAGGTTTATTGTACTAACAGAAAATGTGCAATATGCATTAAACCAAAATTTGACCGGTGCAAAAGTATGGGCACCTCAACAGAAAAGTGACATTAATATTTAGTACATCCTCCTTTTGCAAAGATAACAGCCTCTAGTCGCTTCCTGTAGCTTTTAATCAGATCCTGGATAAAGGTATTTTGGACAAACAATTCAAGTTCAGTTAAGTTAGATGGTCGCCGAGCATGGACAGCCCGCTTCAAATCATCCCACAGATGTTCAATGATATTCAGGTCTGGGGACTGGGATGGCCATTCCAGAACATTGTAATTGTTCCTCTGCATGAATGCCTGAGGATTTGGAGCGGTGTTTTGGATCATTGTCTTGCTGAAATATCCATCCCCGGCGTAACTTCAACTTCATCACTGATTCTTGAACATTATTCTCAAGAATCTGCTGATACTGAGTGGAATCCATGCGACCCTCAACTTTAACAAGATTCCCGATGCCGGCATTGGCCACACAGCCCCAAAGCATGATGGAACCTCCACCAAATTTTACAGTGGGTAGCATGTGTTTTTCTTGGAATGCTGTTTCTTTTTGGACGCCATGCATAACGCCTTTTTTTATAACCAAACAACTCAATTTTTGTTTCCAAAATGAAGCTGCCTTGTCCAAATGTGCTTTTTCATACCTCAGGCAACTCTATTTGTGGCGTACGTGCAGAAACGGCTTCTTTCTCATCACTCTCCCATACAGCTTCTATTTGTGCAAAGTGCGCTGTATAGTTGACCGATGCACAGTGACACCATCTGCAGCAAGATGATGCTGCAGCTCTTTGGAGGTGGTCTGTGGATTGTCCTTGACTGTTCTCACCATTCTTCTTCTCTGCCTTTCTGATATTTTTCTTGGCCTGCCACTTCTGGGCTTAACAAGAACTGTCCCTGTGGTCTTCCATTTCCTTACTATGTTCCTCACAGTGGAAACTGACAGGTTAAATCTCTGAGACAACTTTTTGTATCCTTCCCCTGAACAACTATGTTGAACAATCTTTGTTTTCAGATCATTTGAGAGTTGTTTTGAGTAGCCCATGATGCCACTCTTCAGAGGAGATTCAAATAGGAGATCAACTTGCAATTGGCCACCTTAAATACCTTTTCTTATGATTGGATACATCTGGCTATGAAGTTCAAAGCTCACTGAGGTTACAAAACCAATTTTGTGCTTCAGTAAGTCAGTAAAAAGTAGTTAGGAGTATTCAAATCAATAAAATGATAAGGGTGCCCATACTTTTGCACCGGTCAAATTTTGGTTTAATGCATATTGCGCATTTTCTGTACAATAAACCTCATTTCAATCCTGAAATATTACTGTGTCCATCAGTTATTAGATATATCAAACTGAAATGGCTGTTGCAAACACCAAAATATTTAGAACAAAAAATGATTAAGATTAATAGGGGTGCCCAAACTTTTTCATAGGACTGTATCACAGAGTTCAGCTTCTCCCCTCTATCATATAACGCTATATATCACAGAGCTCAGCTTCTCTCCTCTATCATATAACTCTATATATCACAGAGCTCAGCTTCTCTCCTCTATCGTATAACCCTATATGTCACAGAGCTCAGCTGCTCTCCCTCTATCATATAACCCTATATATCACACAGCTCAGCTTCTCTCCTCTATCATATAACCCTATATATCATAGAGCTCAGCTTCTCTCCTCTATCATATAACCTATATATCACAGAGCCCAGCTTCTCTCCTCTATCATATAACCTATATATCACAGAGCTCAGCTTCTCTCTCTCTCTATCATATAAACCTATATATCACAGAGCTCAGCTTCTCTCCTCTATCATATAACCCTATATATCATAGAGCTCAGCTCCCTCCTCTATCATACAACCCTATATGTCACAGATCTCAACTTCTCTCCTCTGTTATATAACCCTACTAGCTGGTACCCGCGACTTCGTCTGCGGTGATTGTTGAAGTGTGTATATACAGGCGCGGGTAAGGTTTTCGTACTGTGTATAAGGTATGGGATATGAAATGTAACTTTGTATCTTGTTGCTGTAATTCTGAGACTACGTGAGACTTTTGTGATGAATGTAATTTGTATTTCAGCTGCTATACGGTGTTGGTATAAACTGTACATGGTGTCTTTGGGACAGAGGGATTTGAAGTGAATATACTTGGATATACGACATTGTATGATTTGTTATTTTCCGCCAGTACATGTAAGTTTTGGGCACAGGATACTCTTGAGCAAGCAAAATAAAGTCTGTCCCTGTGCATGACAGTTTAGTAACTCCATGCGCCTCTTATTAATAGCAATTAACCCCATCATGTCCCTCACATTAACCCTTGCGTAAGAGTTACTGATATGTGAGAGACTTGGAGGTAATAATTAAGTATCTTCATTATTGAGGTCTTTTATTAGTACCTCCATATATCTCACATATTAGTAACCCTTATATGAGGCACACAGGGGTTAATATGAGGGACATGATGGGGTTTATTCCTATTAATATGAGGCATACAGGGGTTTATGCCTATTAATGTGAGTCACACAGGGGTTAATATGAGGGACATGATGGGGGTTATTCCTATTAATGTGAGGCACATGGAGTTACTAACACTAAACTAATAACCCCAAATGCCTGACATTAATGAGAATAGTAATCCTATGTACCTGTGTGTTAGCAGGCACAGACCTGAGCGATTAAGCTCCACCCCCTGGGTTTCCTGCACCCCTCTCAAAGGGGAGTGTCCTTATGCCTCAGCTCTAGCAGCCCACTGAAGAGACTCGGACTTCATTTAACTCTTGCAGGTCCTGTGCTGCTGGTGTGCCAGTGAAATATGGCAGGAGTGGCACTCTTGGCATGTGTGCCAGGGGTTGCTGACCTCTGCTGTAGAGGGTAATATGAATTTTGTGGCTATGTATCACAGAGCTCAGCTTCTCTCCCTCTATCATACTGTATAACCCTATGTATCACAGAGCTCAGCTTCTCTCCTTCTATCATATAACCCTTTGTATCACAGAGCTCAGCTTCTCTCCTCTATCATATAACCCTATATATCACAGAGCTCAGCTTCTCTCCTCTATCATATCCTACTAATATTATAAGTGTGAAAGTTTGTGTGTTTGGATGTTTGTGAGTTTGGATGTTTGTTCCTCAATCACGCTAAAATGCCTGGACGGATTTGCGTGCAATTTTCCACAAACATAGTTTTCCCTTAGGATTGAGTCACAGGCTACTTTTGGTGCCACTAAACAACATGGCTTCCTAGCAGGAGACTCACAAAAACAGGACTCCTAGCCCCAGCTATAGACTCACACACACTGCCTGGCATTTCCTGCCTCAACCTGCCTGCACACTCCTTACTGTCACCTCAGGAGTAGCCCTCACTCTACTCACTCACATTTTACATATAGCTTTCCACTATACACATCACATTGTCTGTATCACAACATACACAATACAACACATCATATTGTCTGACACAATACAACACATCACATTGTCTGTATCACGACAGACACAATACAACACATCACATTGTCTGCATCACGACAGACACAATACAACACATCACATTGTCTGACACAATACAACACATCACATTGTCTGTATCACGACATACACAATACAACACATCACATTGTCTGACACAATACAACACATCACATTGTCTGTATCACGACATATACAATACAACACATCACATTGTCTGACACAATACAACACATCACATTGTCTGTATCACGACATACACAATACAACACATCACATTGTCTGTATCACGACATACACAATACAACACATCGCATTGTCTGTATCACGACATACACAATACAACACATCGCATTGTCTGTATCACGATATACAATACAACACATCGCATTGTCTGTATCACGACATACACAATACAACACATCGCATTGTCTGTATCACGACATACACAATACAACACATCGCATTGTCTGTATCACGACATACACAATACAACACATCACATTATATCACGACATACACAATACAGCACATCGCATTGTCTGTATCACGACATACACAATACAACACATCGCATTGTCTGTATCACGACATACACAATACAACACATCGCATTGTCTGTATCACGACATACACAATACAACACATCGCATTGTCTGTATCACGACATACACAATACAACACATCGCATTGTCTGTATCACGACATACACAATACAACACATCGCATTGTCTGTATCACGACATACACAATATAACACATCACATCACATTTGCTAGCCCACCAAACTTTTTAAAGCACTTTTACAGTTTCACACGTCTGTATCCGCCCATTTCTCAAATCACCGCAGACGAAGTCGCGGGTAAAAGCTAGTAACCCTATATATCACAGAGCTAAGCTTCTCTCCCTCTATCATACTGTATAACCCTATGTATCACAGAGCTCAGCTTCTCTCCTCTATCATATAACCCTATATATCACAGAGCTCAGCTTCTCTCCCTCTATCATACTGTATAACCCTATGTATCACAGAGCTCAGCTTCTCTCCTCCATCATATAACCCTATATATCACAGAGCTCAGCTTTTCTCCCTCTATCATATAACCCTATATATTGCAGAGCTCAGCTTCTCTCCTCTATCATATAACCCTATAAACATAGAGCTCAGCTTCTCTCCTCTATCATATAACCCTATATATCACAGAGCTCAGCTTCTCTCCTCTATCATATAACCCTATATATATCACAGAGCTCAGCTTCTCTCCTCTATCATATAACCTTATATATCACAGAGCTCAGCTTCTCTCCTCTATCATATAACCCTATATATCACAGAGCTCAGCTTCTCTCGTCTATCATATAACCCTATATATCACAGGGCTCAGCTTCTCTCCTCTATCATATAATCCTATACATCACAGAGCTCAGCTTCTCTCCCTCTCTCATATAACCCTATATATCACAGAGCTCAGCTTCTCTCCCTCTATCATATAACCCTATATATCACAGAGCCCACAAACAGTTTACCAAAGTTGTGGACCAGTTCTGGGTGGAGTCAAAGTGAGGGAAAAAGTTACCAACTCTGGCTTCAAAATAAAATTAATTATTTTTATTAGATTTTACAATTATACATATTGTATAATTAATTAGATGTATAGTTTGTTACATATTTACTTTCATAGGAATTCATTAACCAGATTTCTTCATGATTTAGAGGCTTCACCGTTGATCTCTATAGGATTTAACGCTTCTGACCGACCATGGATGTGAGTCATTTATGAAAATAAATAGGAGCAATACTCACCTCTTCTGATTCTTCCCTGATCCCCTGCTGATCTCTCTACCTCCTGCTCCAGCAATGACGTGTCACCAATAACTGGCTGCAGCAATGGTGTTGATAATTCACCATTATAGCCAGTGATAGGCTGCAGTGGTCACATGTCATGGCGCTTATCATTGCTGGAGGAACAGACGGGTGAAAATGTAATGGGTGGATTTGGCTGTATGGACAATATAACATTCTCTGAAAACATCATCACCCAATACAACATCATATGTTATTAACCTATAGAATTAGCTAGAAATAAATAGCACATATGCAAAGCTAGATCACATTACACTACAATTATAACACACAGGAATCTGAATCAGGACTGCAGATACGCCAGAAACATCCAAAACTACCATAAGCATGAAGGAATCATTTACAGTTACAAAGGTAGTTTTCTACAGGGTTTTTTTAATTTTTTTTTTTTTTTAACAATTTAAAGAAGTCTTCCACCTCCCCCAAGAATATTCAATTGCCTCCAATGGGTTACAGAGAACATTACTGTAATAAACAATAAACCTCTGTTATGCATGTCACTTTTGTAGATGCAAATGCAGCAGTTGGTGCACTGGGGGCGGGCCTTCAGCCCTAGGAGCACTGCTTTTGTTGCTCAAGTAGGATGGGTGATGTCATGGTAGTGGGAGGATCAATTCTCACTGTACAAGGTGGTGCAAGAGGAGATGATAGGGGTTTGAGCAGCATGAGCTGTGCTCCAGGAAGCTGAACACCCACCCCCAGTGCACCAAATACCTCATTTGCATAAGACTTGCTTTACAAATCCACAAAAGTGACATACACAATGACCATATGGTGGCAGCTGAATATGCTTGGAGGCAGGTGATAGACTCCCTTTAAAATAAGATATTTTCCCCACCATTGCAATTATATCAGATGATTGTAGCCCAGTATTTTTTGTAGTATCGATTCAACTATTATTTATGACGGCTCATTATTGGTTGTCTTATGTAAAAAATCATGACGACTTCTTCTAGAAAACTGAGAATTCAAGATGAATGTACTGGGTAGAAAATGCCACACTCTCTACAGGTTGCACGTGGTATTGCATTCACTTCAAAGGAAACAACAATACCCTATACAATTCACTGAAAGATGTGGCAATGTTTCTAGAAGAAACCAGCCATGTTTTTTTCTAATCTTGTACAACCCCTTTAACGCGAGGTCTACACGACAACTTCCACAGCTGCTCACAACTAAAGATTGTTATTGTGGTAACACAAAAATCCAGCCGGTTTGGTTGCAGCAACCTGTGCTTCACAACACAACCACAATCATTAGGTGTGATGAAGTAACATGATAGTCTTATCATATGTTGGACAATCACAAGCCACCATGTAGCCCTAGCCTAAAGGGGTCACATGAAATGATAGTAGTAACTTCTAGCACCACTCTTGTTTACTGGCGGAGTCTAGTACTGCAGGTCAACCCAAGCAGAAAAAGCTGAATGGGTGTGAACTGTTAGCCCAGAAACAGTCAGGGACAAGAGAGGTGATATGTATGCAAAACCCCTGTACGAGGACATCAATCGTAATCTATAGTGATCTTTGTAATGGAGTCCAGGCCGGGCTTATCGCCAATTTTTGCATGAACTGAACTGAGATGTTTTTTCAGCGCCGATTTGTGCTTAAAATCCATATCACAACAATGACACTTGTAAGGACGGTCCCCGCTATGGATATTGAGATGGTCTTGCAAGGTAGTCTTAGCAGTAAAAGTTTTCAGACACACAGAGCACTGAAACGGCCGAATGCCCATGTGTCCACGGATGTGTCTGTTCAAGTTCTTCTTCTGAGTGAAGGTTTTACCGCACTGCAAACACAAGAACAGCTTATGCATCTTTAAGTGACGCAGATAGTTCTCCAAATGAAGAAACCCGCGAGGGCACTTGGGGCACTGATGTCTCCATGAACAGACTCCTTCTACAGGAGTCTGAAAACCATGAATGATCCCAGAAGATGGATTTACACCTTCTTGATAGTTCTGGAAGTGACTGGGGGGTAAATCACTCATGCGGTTTTCCACAGTGGAGTTAATCATGGCGTGCTGAGTGTCCGAAAAATACATATTGGATTTAGAAGAAGTGCAGGGCTGAGCGAACTGCTCGCTGTCCACATTATTCTCATTATCAGACATGGAGCCCATCCTGAAAACACAGATATCATTGTCTTTGTAGTCGATTTCCACAGAGGGCAGATCATTCTTCTCGGGTTCCAGGCTGTGCAGCTCCACCTGATTACTTTCTTCCTTCTTGACCCGGTAGTCCAGGTTTAGCTGACTGTCTTCCGACAGTTCAATGATCTCACAGTCCTTATCCTGAGCCTTCACGGCATCCATCTCAGGAGGACAAGGAGGACCTTTACCCGGCTGCAGCGTTTCGTCATTGTCACACGTCTCACTTTGCAGGTAACGCGATAGAGCTTCTGTGCACCTCTCAACAATATGAACCATCTGCAAGTAACTGGCCGCAGTGAGATACTTCAGAAGCTCCTTTTTTCTAACTTCTAGGACTCCGGTATAGCAGGAAAGGAGAAGTTTCTGTCCCACTTCTGCATTCTGCAATATGGTGATACGCACCTGCCGAGACTGGTTCAGCAGAAACTGATCTCTCATAAACGTGGAGCAAGCAGCAAACACAACCTTATGGCCATGGAACTCCGCATCGTTGATATACACAGACACGTCACAAAAGAGGTTTTGCTCTCGGAGAATATTCATCTTTTGTAAGACAACATCTCCTTGCTCCTTAAACCGGAAATGAAGGACGTCGGACTCGGACATGGTGGCAGCTCTGAAAAGATACAACATGCACATCACTATAAGACTGTATATGAGATTCACCATCCCACTGACCCAAGAGTTCAGTCACTGTAAACCTTTAACCAGCATTGGGAAGTTCTAGGTATTCTTTAGGTTTTTCGCATATCAATTGATGTTGATAAGCCACCTCTAGTACAGGTCATCCATATCAGATCTCTGGGGGTCTGACTACTGCCCGATTAAAGAGGTCACAGTACTTGGAAGAGTACTGTGACCTCTTTACTGTATACCAGGCACAACATCATACTCTGTGTAGTGTTGGTGCCTGGTACTGCATCTCAGTCTCATTCACCTATATAGGACTGAGCACTTTAATCAGATGATCAATGGAGGTACCAAGAGTCAGACCCCACAGATCGGTGATAATCCATCCTACAGGTGGGTCATCAATATTACAGACTGAGAAAATACATTTAACTGACATAAAAATGTTTTAACCTAAAGTGCTCAGAGTTAAAACCACTTTAATCTGATGATAGAGGTAACCCATCTTCCCAATTTAGATAATATGGGTACTGGTACAGCACACATCGAAGTGAAGATGTATAGGGCCATAGGTCAAATGGTGCATCTGGGATCAGCTTGACCTAGTTACACACACAGTCACTGCGCTATATTGCTCCCTGTGTGGCAGGACTGACATCGGTCTGATACCCTACCTACTACTGACCTCTGGGGAAGCTGGGACCTTGTGCTGCAAGTTCCATCTGTGAGCTGGATTCCCCGACTTGTACCTTATGCCAGGACGACTCCTAGCAGGGTAGTTCTGTATGATGCTAGGAGTCTATGAGAGAATCACTGTATAACTATTGGAGCAGGTCACGGGCAGGCCTCACTAGTTATCATTGCTATGAAGGGGTCCCAGCATAGACACCGGAGGCGCAAGAACCATACCAGAATCTAAATGCAAGAGTCGGGCTTCACCAAGGGAAGGGGCACATAGAGGTGGGATTGGGGGGTTTCAGATATACTAAATGCTCGTGAGCAAGGGCATTAGAGCTCGGTCTGAAACAACAGAAACCTGGTGGTCAGAAGCAGAGGGAGCACTACACTTAAAGTGCAGCCATCCATTGTTATAGTACTGGAGAGGCTATAAAGGGGCTGTGGACAAATAGGGCAGAGTTTAGAGAATAGTCTCCTGTATATTAATACACTTAAGACTTGTTTTCAATGCATAAATATCTGTTTTCAGGCGTCTATGACAAGTCTTATTGCAGCTTCTGCTGATGTCACATCTTATTTTTTCCCACCGTATCTGTGTATTTTGACATTTGCATTATCTTGTGGACATTGTATTATAGACCCTTATCCCCTATCCATAAGACAGGCGATAGGTGCCAATCACTGGGTCCCCCCACTGATTAGGAGGCTGGGGCATTGAAAGTCCCCCTAAGCCTACTTGTTAATGGAGCGTCAGTGTATTTATGTGGCCTGTGCTCCATTCGCTTCTATGGGTGTACCGGGACTGTAATCTCTGGTAGCACTCGCAGCCCCATAGAAGTGAATAGAGCTTGGGTCACATTCACACGCTCCATTCACAAGCAGGCCTTAGGGGAACATTTGATGCCCGTCCTCCTGATCACTTGGCAGTTGCCTGTGAATAGGGAGAAGCGGCCATAGCAGGATATATTCCAGGACTTCCTAATGAGTGACCCATCCTTAAGACAGCTCATCACTTAAAGATCAACAGGGGTCTGAGTGTCAGGCCACCGGACAATACAGCAGTACTTACCAAGCACAGCGCCATACACTTCTACAATGGCTGAGCTTGGTATTGCAGTTCAGGCCATTCACTGGGATGGGACTGAGCTTCGGTCAGGTCATGTGACACGTGGCCTGTGAAGCAGAGATGGCGCTCGGGAAGACATCTTCTATGTAACAGATCCAATTCTCCCCCATCCGTATACGGCATGCCTGACCTGGATGCATGTGACTGGTCGCCATATTATACCACATGTCCTCTGTGACATCAGGCTAAACAGATAAAGGCTACAGTGACCCCCTACTGAAGGGCCTGTCAGTAATGTTAGGGTTGTATTCACACCTGCCAGGTTTACTGCACATTGGTGATTGTAAGACAGTCCCATTCCCTGTAGATGGCGCCTTTATAGAGTACAATCACACATTGCTGCAATGGATGATAGATTCATGAATGGAATAGCTGCAACGTGTGAATTCAGCCCTAGGTATAAGACGCCCTGAAGTCATGAAGAGGGGCCCAGGATCATGGTCTCTGGTCACACTCAGCGGCTGGGACTGGGGACAGTTTAGGGTTTCATAGGACAACCAGGTACCCCCATAGTGTGCGCCCCCCGCTCACCTGAGCTCGGTCTCGGCTCCCATAGACAAGCACAGCAGTCGCCTTCACCTGACGTAGATCCGAGTCCTAGCGAGCCAAAGGACCTGCGGTGACGTCACGGCTATGTGGCCCAGTCACGTGCGTGGGAGGAGATAGCGCGGGTACTAACTGCAGAGCTACAGGGGCTGGATACGTGTAGTAGCGCTGTGTGTGTAGTGTGTCACATGTAGCAGTGCTGTGTGTAGTGTATACCAGTGCTGTGTACTGTAGTGTGTCACATGTAGCAGTGCTGTGTGTGTGGTGTATACCAGTCATGTAGCAGCGCTGTGTACTGTAGTGTGTCACATGTAGCAGTGCTGTGTGTGTAGTGTATACCAGTCATGTAGCAGTGCTGTGTGTGTAGTGTATACCAGTCATGTAGCAGTGCTTTGTGTGTAGTGTATACCAGTCATGTAGCAGTGCTGTGTGTGTAGTGTATACCAGTCATGTAGCAGTGCTGTGTGTGTAGTGTATACCAGTCATGTAGCAGTGCTTTGTGTGTAGTGTATACCAGTCATGTAGCAGTGCTGTGTGTGTAGTGTATACCAGTCATGTAGCAGCGCTGTGTACTGTAGTGTCACATGTAGCAGTGCTGTGTGTGTAGTGTATACCAGTCATGTAGCAGTGCTGTGTGTGTAGTGTATACCAGTCATGTAGCAGTGCTTTGTGTGTAGTGTATACCAGTCATGTAGCAGTGCTTTGTGTGTAGTGTATACCAGTCATGTAGCAGTGCTTTGTGTGTAGTGTATACCAGTCATGTAGCAGTGCTGTGTGTGTAGTGTATACCAGTCATGTAGCAGCGCTGTGTACTGTAGTGTCACATGTAGCAGTGCTGTGTGTGTAGTGTATACCAGTCATGTAGCAGTGCTGTGTGTGTAGTGTATACCAATCATGTAGCAGCGCTGTGTACTGTAGTGTCACATGTAGCAGTGCTGTGTGTGTAGTGTATACCAGTCATGTAGCAGTGCTGTGTGTGTAGTGTATACCAGTCATGTAGCAGTGCTGTGTGTGTAGTGTATACCAGTCATGTAGCAGTGCTGTGTGTGTAGTGTATACCAGTCATGTAGCAGTGCTGTGTGTGTAGTGTATACCAGTCATGTAGCAGTGCTGTGTGTGTAGTGTATACCAGTCATGTAGCAGTGCTGTGTACTGTAGTGTGTCACATGTAGCAGTGCTGTGTGTGTAGTGTATACCAGTCATGTAGCAGTGCTGTGTGTGTAGTGTATACCAGTCATGTAGCAGTGCTGTGTGTGTAGTGTATACCAGTCATGTAGCAGTGCTGTGTGTGTAGTGTATACCAGTCATGTAGCAGTGCTGTGTGTGTAGTGTATACCAGTCATGTAGCAGTGCTGTGTGTGTAGTGTATACCAGTCATGTAGCAGTGCTGTGTGTGTAGTGTATACCAGTCATGTAGCAGTGCTGTGTACTGTAGTGTGTCACATGTAGCAGTGCTGTGTGTGTAGTGTATACCAGTCATGTAGCAGTGCTGTGTGTGTAGTGTATACCAGTCATGTAGCAGTGCTGTGTACTGTAGTGTGTCACATGTAGCAGTGCTGTGTATGTAGTGTATACCAGTCATGTAGCAGCGCTGTGTACTGTAGTGTCACATGTAGCAGTGCTGTGTGTGTAGTGTATACCAGTCATGTAGCAGTGCTGTGTGTGTAGTGTATACCAGTCATGTAGCAGTGCTGTGTGTGTAGTGTATACCAGTCATGTAGCAGTGCTGTGTGTGTAGTGTATACCAGTCATGTAGCAGCGCTGTGTACTGTAGTGTCACATGTAGCAGTGCTGTGTGTGTAGTGTATACCAGTCATGTAGCAGCGCTGTGTGTGTAGTGTATACCAGTCATGTAGCAGTGCTGTATACTGTAGTGTATACCAGTCATGTAGCAGTGCTGTATACTGTAGTGTATACCAGTCATGTAGCAGCGCTGTGTACTGTAGTGTCACATGTAGCAGTGCTGTGTGTGTAGTGTATACCAGTCATGTAGCAGTGCTGTGTGTGTGTAGGGTGTCACATGTAGCAGTGCTGTGTGTGTAGTGTAGTGTATACCAGTCATGTAGCAGCGCTGTGTACTGTAGTGTGTCACATGTAGCAGTGCTGTGTACTGTAGTGTGTCACATGTAGCAGTGCTGTGTACTGTAGTGTGTCACAGTCATGTAGCAGCGCTGTGTGTGTAGTGTATACCAGTCATGTAGCAGTGCTGTGTGTGTAGTGTATACCAGTCATGTAGCAGTGCTGTGTGTGTAGTGTATACCAGTCATGTAGCAGTGCTGTGTGTGTAGTGTATACCAGTCATGTAGCAGTGCTGTGTGTGTAGTGTATACCAGTCATGTAGCAGTGCTGTGTACTGTAGTGTGTCACATGTAGCAGTGCTGTGTGTGTAGTGTATACCAGTCATGTAGCAGTGCTGTGTGTGTAGTGTATACCAGTCATGTAGCAGTGCTGTGTGTGTAGTGTATACCAGTCATGTAGCAGTGCTGTGTGTGTAGTGTATACCAGTCATGTAGCAGTGCTGTGTGTGTAGTGTATACCAGTCATGTAGCAGTGCTGTGTGTGTAGTGTATACCAGTCATGTAGCAGTGCTGTGTGTGTAGTGTATACCAGTCATGTAGCAGTGCTGTGTACTGTAGTGTGTCACATGTAGCAGTGCTGTGTGTGTAGTGTATACCAGTCATGTAGCAGTGCTGTGTGTGTAGTGTATACCAGTCATGTAGCAGTGCTGTGTACTGTAGTGTGTCACATGTAGCAGTGCTGTGTATGTAGTGTATACCAGTCATGTAGCAGCGCTGTGTACTGTAGTGTCACATGTAGCAGTGCTGTGTGTGTAGTGTATACCAGTCATGTAGCAGTGCTGTGTGTGTAGTGTATACCAGTCATGTAGCAGTGCTGTGTGTGTAGTGTATACCAGTCATGTAGCAGTGCTGTGTGTGTAGTGTATACCAGTCATGTAGCAGCGCTGTGTACTGTAGTGTATACCAGTCATGTAGCAGTGCTGTATACTGTAGTGTATACCAGTCATGTAGCAGTGCTGTATACTGTAGTGTATACCAGTCATGTAGCAGCGCTGTGTACTGTAGTGTCACATGTAGCAGTGCTGTGTGTGTAGTGTATACCAGTCATGTAGCAGTGCTGTGTGTGTAGTGTATACCAGTCATGTAGCAGTGCTGTGTACTGTAGTGTGTCACATGTAGCAGTGCTGTGTACTGTAGTGTGTCACATGTAGCAGTGCTGTGTACTGTAGTGTGTCACAGTCATGTAGCAGCGCTGTGTGTGTAGTGTATACCAGTCATGTAGTAAATCTGTGTGTATTGTGTCATAGTCATGCAGTAAAGCTATGTGCACTGTAGTGTATAATTGCCATGTAGTAGAGTTGTGTGTAATGTATACCAGTCATGTATTAGTGTGAATGTAATTTGCATGGAGCAGTGCTCTGTGTGTGTAGTGTATACCAGTCATGTAGTAAATCTGTGTGTGTTGTGTCATAGTCATGTAGTAAAGCTGTGTGTGCTGTGTACTTTAGTGTGTAACAGTCATGTAGTACAGCTGTGTGTACTGTAGTGTATAATAGTCATGTAGTAGAGTTGTGTGTAGTGTATACCAGTCATGTAGTAGAGCTGTGTGTGTAGTGTATAATAGTCATGTAGTAGAGTTGTGTGTAGTGTATACCAGTCATGTAGTAGAGTTGTGTGTACTGTAGTGTATAATAGTCATGTAGTAGAGTTGTGTGTAGTGTATACCAGTCATGTAGTAAATCTGTGTGTGCTGTGTACTTTAGTGTGTAACAGTCATGTAGTACAGCTGTGAGTACTGTAGCGTATAATAGTCATGTAGTAGAGTTGTGTGTAGTGTATACCAGTCATGTAGTAAATCTGTGTGTGCTGTGTACTTTAGTGTGTAACAGTCATGTAGTACAGCTGTGAGTACTGTAGCGTATAATAGTCATGTAGTAGACTTGTGTGTAGTGTATACCAGTCATGTAGCGGTGTGTATGTAATTTGCATAGAGCAGTGCTCTGTGTGTACTGTGTTGTAGAGGTGTGCTTGTAATCTGCATACAGTCATATAGGGGCTCTCTCAGGTCGCTGTCTCTTTAGTGTTCAGACTATTCGACGTGTTCAGTGCCCACACATGGACCGTTATCCACACACAGGTCTCATGTGAATGGCCTCTTATACTTCTCCCTTCTGCTCAATCTACTCCTGACTTTGGCTCAAAAAAACAAAAAAATACAGTAACAGCAGGCTAAAGTCGGAGCCCCACGGGATGTAAATGACGCGTTTTGCCCACAGTGGAAATGCCGCAAGAAAAATCTTGGCGTTTTACAGTCAAGGTAAAGCCGATGGGATAATAGGGAATCCCATGATCCCCTGCCCACTTTGCGGAAAAAAACTGCGGTGTGAACATGCTGCGGTTTTGGGAATCGCAGCATGTCATCGCCGGCGGTTCCCCATAGGTATAATTGAAATATAAAGCCCACAGAGGAAACCTATGTGAACTTTCAGTCTAAAGCTCTGTGGGCAGAACCATGATGAGTCGCTGCCGCGGTTTTTCCGACAGCGCTTTTTGCTGCGGGACACCCCATGGGGTCTTAGGCTCCGTTCCCACGGAGTAACACACCACTCATTTAGACACGTAAACACGTGTCAGAGCGTGGCGCTTCAAAACAGATCCCATTGACTTCAATGGGTGCCGGCTTACGCGCGCTACACATTGAAATCAATGGGTTATAAAGCCTCCCATTGATTTCCATGTGTAGCGCACGTATGCCGGCACCCATTGAAGTCAATGGGATCTGTTTTGAAGCACCACGCTCTGACACGTGTTTACGTGTCTAAATGAGCGGCGCGTTACTCCGTGGAAACGGAGCCTTACCCTGAAAAGGACATTAATTATTGTATACGCTTTATGTATGTGCATCCATTCCCCTCATGGATGATAGGTGTGAATGGTGCTTTACTAGCATTGTGCACCTGTGTTCTTTATATCATATGCTGTATCCTGCACAGAGCCAGGTTTCATCTGGTATTGGTATATAATGTCCTTTTTCAGTGATATGTTTTTGAGATTTAGCTGGGGACTTGCAATAGCATGAGGAATCTTGACGGTTTGCAAGCTTGCGTTTTTTGGGAAAAATAATACTAATGCCCCATGTTTTTTTTTTAACCTTTTTGCAAGATGTAGCCAGGCTCTGTTATGTTTGCATGATGTGGGTACTAATGGGGTGCACATATGGGGGTGCTGGACAGCCCACCTGATCTTATAGTATGTCCGTAATCAATAGGTTGTTCCTTGCGCTGTGTACCTGATATTATCATGTGACTGGTGCCTTGTGTCAGCTTTATCTGTGTCGCTGAGAATCATACAGTCACAGCATGTCGCTGCATTGTACTTGGGACCAGGTCTGTGTGTGGTCATCATCACTGCTAGTTAACCTATGGTGACAGAAGCCACTGTATGTCATCTGTTTAAATATATGCACCATGTGTATATGTTAACCCTTTCCTGACATCTGCCATACCAGTATGGTGGATGCCGGGTGTTTAAAGATGGTGGCCGCTCGGGAGCTGAGCAGCCGCCCGTTGTCTGTGGTTTTATACAGCAGACACTCGACCCTAATGCCCATGTTCGGTGTCCGCACTAATCGCGGGTCTTAACCCCTCTGGCACCATTTTACCAGCAGCATGTGGGCACCGCCATTTTGCAAGGGATTGCTGGCACACAGAGCAAGCTCCAGGGCCAGGATCCCATTACCATGACAGCCAGGAGTCTTGTGAAGGCACCCAGGCCTGTCCTTCCTTATATTCTATTGCAGGATACTCTATGTAGCCTGCAATAGAACTGCTGTTTTTAGGCAATGCATTAACATTGTAATGCATTGCATTAGTAATCAGACCCCCTGGAGTTCAAGACTCCTGGGGGGTCTAATAAATGCAAAAAACTCCCCCAAAAAACACATATAAAAGTACTTAAATATTGGGAAACATACACATTCACCAAAATGGTATACCTAAAAAGTACACCTGGTCCTGCAAAAAAAGATGCCCTAATCACCCCTTTACACAGAAGTATAAACAAGTTACATGTGTCAGAATATGGCAACTTTTAGAAAAAAAAAAATGCTTGCAGCGGGAAGGGGTTAAACATGGGGTGATAATGAGATATGAATGTAACCTAAGCCTAGGTTCATACAACTGAGCGGCAGAGGTGAACCTACGAACGACAGAAAGCCCCCCCCCCCCCCCGGGAGGAGTGGGTGGAGCGGAGTGGGTGGAGCGGAGGGGGTGGGGTGGAGTGAAGGGGTGGGGCTTAGCAGCGTTCGCAGGCAGTGAGAGGACCTGCTCTCTGCCTGAGCATGAGGGGAGGCTGCTGCAGCAGCCTCCCCAATCCACTGCTCGGTTCTAAGCCAGTCCAGGACAGCTTGTCCTGGACTGGCTTAGGTAAGCAAAAATGCCGCCCTCCCTGGGGCCCTGGCATAGCGCCGCCTGAAGCGGTCGCTTCAGGTCGCCTCATGGGAGGTGCGGCGCTGCTGAGCGGGGACTCCTAGCAGTATAGTTATCTATGCTGTTAGGCGTCCCTACCTCCCAGAAACATACAGTCCCGTAGTGATGAAAATTCCTAAATTTGGCCAAGTATGACAAGTGTAAGACCGTTGGAGATCCAAACATTGGGACGCCAAGCAATCAAGAGAACGTGGGACCGAAAGTACCCCTAAAGTCTACCTGGTGCACTTGTGTGACGGCGCCATAGATGTGAATGAAGCAACAGCATGAAAATACACTGGCACTGCAGCAATCCGTCACTTATCCCCTGCCCTGTGGATTGTTGATCCGCATCTTTACTGGCACAACCCCCTTCATTTCATGTGTAGTACTTAAAGCAGTGTCCATGAAGTCAAATACAGAAAACTTTATATAAATAAGGAATAATAAGGGAGGAGAAAATGTCACCGCCATGTTGTGATGTCACCAAACTGTATTTTATTAGAACTAGTCATTATTAAAACTATTGTACAAAGTTCTAGATAGATTAATCTTGTAACGTCTGTGTCTGGCAGTACACAATAGGATCCTAGAAAATGCTGCCCTGCAATGCAAACTATGGTTTCACACCTCTACATGAGCTTATTACTAACCAGGTTTTATACCGTAACACCAAAACAAACGCAACTTCTACAGAACTAAATTGGTCTAAAATAGTGATTATAATAATGATCAATTCTGTATATCTGAGGGTCCCCAATGCTGTGGCAAGGAGCCAAAATGTGACCAAATAAGAGCGATGTCATTGGCCATGGGGGAGGGGGGGGAGCTATAGAGCGTTTGGGATACCGTTCTTAGTATATCAGGCTTATATAATTTACTAATATAATCACAACAGGGATATTTACTGAGACTAATGATTTATATGAAGGTTTAATCTGTGGTCCAATAACATCAGAGGCGTAACAAGTAGGCAGGCTAGTTAGTTTTTATGAGACCAGGATGTTGATCTTCTCTCCTGCTTCCTAACACAGATTCACTGTGTTTTCATGCCACCACCACTAGGGGGAGAATACCATAATGAGATTATTAGCTTCCATTGGATTCAATGGTAGCTGTATTAATTCCTTTTCTCTGTACTCCCCCTACTGGTGGCCATAAGAAGCAAGCAGAAATGTATCACTATATTTATGCCAGTTGTATGGTGTAAATACATTGAGAAATATGGGGGCCGAGTCATACAAGGTATGCCAAAAGTAGCAATTTATGGCTCATCTATAAAATTGTGAAGTGACAAATGCAAACTGAGCCTCCCTGTCTGCACCCTTTCGCATTGACGCCAGTGTAAAAAAAACATGACGGGAGCTTCTTCTGTTACGCTTGTTTACTTTTGGAATGGAAGGACTTAGGCAGCGTTCACACTACCATCGGTGTCCGCCAGCTAGTGTCCGTTCAAAATCTTGTGCGGACATTAGCAGCGGACACTAGCTGTGTCCGTGACATTTTGCATTCATTTAAATCAGACCTGGGCAAAGTCCGGCCCCCGGGCCATATCCGGCCCTCAGACTGATTCAGTCCGGCCCGCACAGCTATGACTAGGGAGGCGTGTCTAGGGGGGTGTCTTAGTGCCGGCCGAAGATGGAGATGTGGAGTGTGTCATAAAGTACTGAGAGATGTAAGGTGATCTGCAGGGTGGAGAGAGAGAGTGTGTTTGTGTGTGTGTCTGTGTGTGTGTGTGTCTGTGTCTATATGTGTCTGTATGTGTGTGTGTCTACATGTGTGCCTGTCTATATATATATGTGTGTGTGCCTGTCTATATGTGTGTCTGTCTATATGTGTGTGTGTGCCTGTCTATATGTGTGTCTGTCTATGTGTGTGTGTCTATCTATATGTGTGCCTGTCTATATGTGTGTCTCTGTGTGTGTGTCTGTCTATATGTGTGTCTGTCTATATGTGTGTCTGTCTATGTGTGTGTGTCTATCTATATGTGTGCCTGTCTATCTATATGTGTGCCTGTCTATATGTGTGTCTATCTGTATGTGTGTGTCTCAGTAACCTAGGGGCAGAGATGGAAGGTGAATGTTATACTAGGGCAGAGATGGCAGATGGAGGGGGGGGGGGGGGGGACATGAAACTGGCGGAGAGATGGAGGGGGGGACATGAAATGGGGAAAATAAAGAGGGATATGAAACTGAGGGAGAAATGGGGGGGGGGGGGGACATGAAACTGGGGATAGATGAAGAGGGCACAGACTAGAGGGACATTAAACCGTGGAGGAAGCTGTAGGGGGACCTGTCTGCCTCTAGTTGCCCCCAGTTTGTCACCCTCCAGCTACCCCTACAGTTTAATGTCTGCTTCCTGATTTTAATGTCCCCCCCTAGTTGCCCCCAGTTTCATGTCCCGCTCCAGCTGTCAATTTATTGCCGCCCTCCAACTACCCCCACTGTTTAATGTCCCCCTCCAGCTGCTCCAGTTTCATGTCCCCTCTAGTTTCCACCAGTTTATACTGAGGCACCAGGAGAGGGACTTAATACTGTGGGGCAGTTGGAAGGGAACATTACAATGTGGGGGCATATAATGTACGGGTGACTGTAGGAGGATTATACTGTGTGGGGGCACATGCAAAGATGATTGGGAATGGGTGGAGTCAACGTAGAAGTGGGTGGAGCTAAATTTGTCGTGGCACGGCCCTCTAGTATAGTTTCAATTTCTTAAACGGCCCCATGGGAAAATTAATTGCCCACCCCTGATTTAAATGGACATTGGGTGCGTTCTTTTACTGTCCGTGTCTCTCCTTAACTGTCCGTTCCCAAAGATGTCCGACTTTTCAAGCGGACAGCAAAAACCTACATGTTGGGTTTTGCTGTCCGCTTGAAAAGTCGGACATCTTCGGGAACGGACAGTTAAGGACACCCACGGACAGTAAAAGAACGCACCTGATGTCCATTTAAATCAATGCAAAATGTCACGGACACAGCTAGTGTCCGCTGCTAATGTCCGCACAAGATTTTGAACGGACATTAGTGGCGGACACTAGCTGTTGGACACCGACGGTAGTGTGAACGCCTCCTTACAGGGCGTTTTCTTGTCAAAAGCAAAAAAAACATCATGTATAAAGCTTCCATCATATTTTAAACAAGTGAGCAAAAGCAGACGGACACCAGCGGGAGGGGTGCCACTTAATGTCTGTTGTTGGATGAGAACAACAGACATTAGTAACAGTAGTGTGAACCTACTCCAAGACTGGCATAATATACGCCAGTCTTAATAAAACCAGCCCCATGCTGTTCAGAACACCATATTCATGAACACTGTATTAAATAAAGTACCTTGATAATGTGGAGTGCGGATTATTTTATTAAAAAACAAAAAAAACCTCTGAGACTTCATAAAAAACAACATGGGATGGAGGGCTTACTAGATTGTGCTATGGAGCCCTGTAATATCTGTGTACACCCCATGCACTGGGCTGCCCACATTGGTGGAGGATGTAATAAGGGTGCTGAAATACGGCCATATTACTCTGGTCTAATGCCAGCCATATGCTACAGAAGAACACAAAACTGACATTCATTTCACAATGAACTAAAGTAAAAACCAAAGCAAATCGTTTAAGGTTTTCTATAAAATCTCCATTACTTCCTTTAAAATGAAATCAGCTCAAACCTAGAAGTCTGAGAAAGACGACTGGGAGCAGGGACTAGGTTTGGATCACTCACATGACCGAGTTTCACCCGTGGAACTCAATCTGTGTGTTGGCCGGATTTACTGAATGGTAAGGCCAGGAGAGGGACTCGGAGCAGTATAGTTAGCTATGATACTAGTATTCTCTGCCTCCCAGCGATATACTAGCAGAAGAGAACAGTATGCTGCTGGGACTCTTGGCAGCTTAGATAACTATACTGATAGTAGTCCCTATCTGGGATAAGGTGCAGGCCACTAAATCCCACTTACACTTCACCCGATAAAGAAGTGCAGAAATGAATATCTTCTTATGGATATGCAAATTAGCCTGCAAGTGCACCAGGGGTGGGGCCTGATTTGCCTACACAGAGGCAGAAGTGCTTTGGCTGTCCTCTCGAACCACCACCCAATACCTCTTGTAGGCATGAGTGACATTTTTAGCCTCTACCTGTGTCATGGTTGTTTATAGACAGATCAGGCGAGTTCAGAGGAATGGTATTCTCATGAGTGAAGAAATACTTTATATCCCCAAAGCATTATTGCTAGTCAGGGTATAAGTGACAATCTATTAGGCCTATACTTCTGGCGGACCTGGGGGCCTTTGACAGGTCCTAACTAATTAACATTAAAACCCATTGGGCATGCTACAATCATGTCCAGAGAAGCCTATGGGCTGACGAAGGGAGCCCTTTATTCTGTCAAACTACTTAGATGCAGCAGTCACTACTGCCTGCCGTTACAATGGAAGGCTCCTTCTGATGATCGCACAAGTACCGTACCTGTGCAATCCCATGACATACACATTCAACGCCGTCTCATTAGAAAAGATAACCCATGACGAACATGTACATCAAGGTGCTTTAAGGGGTAAATGGGAGAAAATCTCTCTATACCCCAACATTTAACATAGCTTATGAATATGGAGCAACTGTTAGTGCTAGTGCCTGGCTATGACCATTAGTAGAAATGCTACTATATACATGTCAGGATGCCAACACTTCTGCAATACTGAGCTAAAGATGCAGGCGATTGACTGCAAAAATCACATAAAATACAAAGTTGTACAAAGCATAGCTGCCTAGAAGTTACTAGAAGTTACCGTATATACTCAAATATAAACCAAATTTTTCAGCATAGTTTTTGTGCTAATAAAGCCCCCCTCGACTTATATTCGAGTCAAGCAAAAAAGAAAAAAATAAATATATATTTATATATATATATATTTATTTATTTATTTGGGGGGGGGGGGGTAGTCTATGACCAGCCGCAATAGTAATGTGTAGGATCTCCCATGAAATAGTGGAAAAAAAAAAAAAAAAAAAGGTTTAAAAAAAAATATATAATACAAGAATAGAGTAAATAAAAGTTGTAAATCCCTCCTTTCCCTGGAATACATAAAATGACTGTGAAACACGTACACATTAGGTATCCCTGTGTCTGAAAGTGCCCGGTCTACTGAATGTAGGGGATCTGCAGTGCTCCTGTTCCGTCGGGAAGGGGTTAATAAGAGCACTGCAGATACCTTATATTCAGCCAGGCTAACTTCCAAGTAAGGGGGGGGGGGGGGGGGGGAACAGTCCTCAAGCTCAGGGAAGGGGCAGACTGACAACCAAAACACCCCCTCCCCTTCCCCAGCATCTACTGCACCCAAAAACTCCGACCATTTTAATTTTTGAAATTTTCCAGTAGCTGCTGCATTTCCCCCCTCGGCTTATACTCGAGTCAATAAGTATTCCCAGTTTTTTGTGGTAAAATTAGTGGCTTTGGCTTATATTCGGGTCAGCTTATACTCGAGTATATACGGTACTCAGTTTTCTGGTAATAAAATGCCACTTTTGACCAACAAAACCAAACAGTTCATGTTAAAATAGTCTCCAAAGATCGGCATGAGTCCTTTCCTAAATTGTGGATACCGTACACACGACCAACTTCCATCTCTATATTTACTGCACAGCTGAACTGTCTACATTCTGCATTTAGTCTATGAAGTAATTCGTGAAGGACATCCTCATGTTACTTATGAAGACTCTGACTAATTATTTCACTGCCATCGTGGCCACCAGTGAAAGCGTCAAAGTCCAGACTGACATCCTGGCTGTTCCTCTCGTGGGCATTGTCAAAGCTGTTTTTACCGTGCAGCTGCTTTAGGTGTTTCCGTAATACAGGTTTATGTGCAAAGACCATATCGCAGTAGTTGCATTTATGGGGCTTGTCTCCACTGTGCAGGTTCAGGTGGTCCTGTAAGGAGCATTTCTGAGAGAAAGTTTTGCCACAAATCTTACACTGGAAGGGTTTGATGCCAGCATGTACCCGCATGTGCCTATGCAAGTTGCCCTTCTGTGTAAATGTCTTTCCACATAATAAACACATAAACAGCTTGTGCATTTTTAAATGATTGGCGTAGTTTTCCAAGTGGCGAAATACTCGCGTACACTTGGGACACTGGTGATGCCACTGCAGAGTTTTGTCTAAAATTCTGTTGCTGGGACCAAAAAGTTCTTTAGCGGATGGCCCCATGTTGTCACTGCTGTTGTCAGACACTGTATAGTTTTGTATAGGAGTGTTGTCCGTCTCACCGGCTCGATTCTCTACCGTGGAATTTATGAGCGAGTGCTGAGGCTCCAGTGAGTGTATAGACGTTTGATCAGAAGACATGAACTGGCTTTGGCTTATTTTGGCTTTGTCACTGGACATGTCACCAATAGACTCCACCTTGACAATCTGGATGTCGTCGTTGTCTGAACTATCTTCAGAGTTGGTGGCCACAGGGGAATCTGGTTGCAGAGTATCCTCCATTTCCTCCTCAGGTTCCACAATCTCTGGAGCTCCTTTGGTTTCATCATCTTCTTCTTCAGTTTTGCCCTCAGGAGCTTGCCTGGGTTTTATGAACTTCCACAAGGCCTGTGTGCACCTTTCCACTACATGACTCATCTGCAAGAAGCTGGCGGCTGTTAGGTAGTTGACTAGCTCCATCTCCGGGAAGTGAAGAACACCAGTGTAGCAGGACAGAAGAAGGTGTTTCCCGGCCTCAGAGTTCTGTAGAATGGAGATGTGCACTTCCTGGGCATTGCTTAGGAGAAACTGGTCCCGTAAATAAGGTGAACCAGCTGCAAACACCACCTTGTGCCCGGGTACCTCTACTTCATCAATGTACACAGTGACATCACAGAATTTGTTCTGTTCTCTCAGCGTATTCATCCTGCCCAACATGGAGTCCCCATGGTTGTCCAATGTGAAATGGAGCATCCCAGGTCCCTCACACATCCTTATGTTCTAAGCTTTAGACTCCTACACAGAAATTCTAGACGTCATCAACAACGCATGGTATCTGAAAAACAAGCCAAAATCACAACAAAGTAGTCAATTGCAAAATAACTGTAATGCCTTATGACACCATCAGACCGCAGTGCTACTGGGGACTGGTTCACAAAGACAGGACCGTCCATAGTCTACTTCGCAGTCTGCTGTAAATCGCCGTTGGAAAAAGTCCTGCACATAGGACTTTTTTTTATTTTCTGTTGCTTTCAGTATTAAAATGACAGACACCTGAACGACCGCTTCATAGTCAAAGGGTCCACCAGGTCACGTGCGCGACTCCAGAGGGACCTGAACGACGGAAAACCAGCACTAGAGAGAACCTAGCGTAAGGTGGAGTTGAATTTTTTTCCTCTTTCCCATTTTTCATAAGTTTTGTATTCGCCCCTTTGTAACAAGTTGTTGACTGTTTATTTTATATATAAAATGAAAAAGGATTTTTTTAATATGGTCAATTTATATATATATAAATTTTTAGCCCCCCCCCCCAGGGGGTTTGAACAATTGATCTCTCAAACCATATACTGCATACACCAATATACTGCATACAAGGCAACTGTATACAGGATCTGATGGAAGTTCTCTGAATACAGAATGGGATCCTTCGCTATGGCACGTGTGTCAGCTACTTTACAGATGGCAGTTTGCGCCGACAGCGCACTCATGCAGAGGGCTATACTATTTTATACAAGTTGAAAACCCCTTTAAATAAACATCACCTGTTAATAACGCCGTCCCTTAAAGGGATTGTACGTGTGTCCAATCAATGGGGACTGAGTACTGAGACCCCCGGCCATCACAAGAAGGGCTGCTCTTTGTACCCCATCTGACTTAAGTGCACACTGGATCTCTATAGAAACACTGATGGGAAGACAGATATTACACGGGTGTGACCCCCAGCCACATTCAGTTGGGGTACTGAGAGCCCTCATCCCATGATCACTGGGGCCCAGCAGTCACTTATCTGCTATCCCTTACTGACAACAGGCCCCAGGCTGGGCCACTCTGCCAAATATGGAGCCTCCTCCCTGCAGCTTCCCAGTCCTTACAGGATGCGCTCCCTCCAGGTGAGGCGAGACTACTAGGACTGAACCCTGCTCACTGCTGCCCCCCTCAGCCTGTGACTATATACAGCACAGGGTCTGCCCCGGTAATCGCGCTTACCTGTAACAATCGCCCCCACACACTGGTCACCCCCGACCCGGCTCCATAGGGTCACGGAGAAGTCGCGCCCAACATGACGTAGCTGCGAGTTCCTACTCAGTTCAAGGACCTTCGACAACGTCATGAGCACGTGACCAGGATCTTGTGGGCGGAGCAAAGCTGGAGTTTACAGGAGAGTGTGATGAGATAGTAAGAGACTGCAGTAGTGGAAGGTGATGGAGGAGCTGAGGAGAGGGAGCAGGCTGTTTGAGAGAGAGGGGGACAGGGGGGAGCAGGCTGTGTGAGAGAGAGGGGGACATGGGGGAGAGGCTGTGTGAGAGAGAGGGGGACATGGGGGAGCAGGCTGTGTGAGAAAGAGGAGGGGACATGGGGGAGCAGGCTGTGCGAGAAAGAGAGGGACATGGGGGAGCAGGCTGTGTGAGAAAGAGAGGGACATGGGGGAGCAGGCTGTGTGTGAGAGAGGGGGATATAGGGGAGCAGGCTGTGTGAAAAAGAGGGGAACATGGGGGGAGCAGGCTGTGTGTGAGAGAGGGGGATATAGGGGAGCAGGCTGTATAAGAAAGGGGGACATGGGGGAGCAGGCTGTGCGAGAAAGAGGGGGACATGGGGGAGCAGGCTGTGCGAGAAAGAGAGGGACATGGGGGAGCAGGCTGTGTGAGAAAGAGAGGGACATGGGGGAGCAGGCTGTGTGTGAGAGAGGGGAATATAGGGGAGCAGGCTGTGTGTGAGAGAGGGGGATATAGGGGAGCAGGCTGTATAAGAAAGGGGGACATGGGGGAGCAGGCTGTGCGAGAAAGAGGGGGACATGGGGGAGCAGGCTGTGCGAGAAAGAGGGGGACATGGGGGAGCAGGCTGTGCGAGAAAGAGGGGGACATGGGGGAGCAGGCTGTGCGAGAGAGGGGGACATGGGGGAGCAGGCTGTGCGAGAAAGGGGGACATGGAGGAGCAGGCTGTGCGAGAAAGAAGGAAACCTGGAGGAGCAGGCTGTGTGAGAAATAGGGGGGCATGGGGAGCAGGCTGTGCAAGAAAGAGGGGGACATAGGGGAGAGGTTGTGTGAGAAAGAGGGGGACATGGGGGAGCAGGCTGTGCGAGAAAGAAGGGAACCTGGAGGAGCAGGCTGTGTGAGAAATAGGGGGGCATGGGGAGCAGGCTGTGCAAGAAAGAGGGGGACATGGGGGAGCAGGCTGTGTAAGAAAGAGGGGGACATGGGGGAGCAGGCTGTGTGAGAAAGAGGGGAACATGTGGAGCAGGCTGCGTGAGATGAGAGGGACATGGGGGAGCAGGCTATGTGAGAAAGAGGAGGCGACATGGAGGAGCAGGTTGTGTGAGAAAGAGGGGGATATAGGGGAGCAGGCTGTGTGAAAAAGAGGGGAGCAGGCTGTGTGAGAGAGAGGGGGATATAGGGGAGCAGGCTGTGTGAGAAAGGGGGACATGGGGGAGCAGGCTGTGTGAGAAAGGGGGACATGGGGGAGCAGGCTGTGTGAGAAAGAGGGGGACATGGGGGAGCAGGCTGTGTGAGAAAGAGGGGGACATGGGGGAGCAGACTGTGTGAGAAATAGGGGGACATGGGGGAGCAGGCTGCGTGAGAAAGGGGGACATGGAGGAGCAGGCTGTGCGAGAAAGAAGGGAACATGTGGAGCAGCCTGTGTGAGAAAGAGGGGGACATGGGGGAGCAGACTGTGTGAGAAATAGGGGGACATGGGGGAGCAGGCTGCGTGAGAAAGGGGGACATGGAGGAGCAGGCTGTGTGAGAAATAGGGGGACATGGGGAGCAGGCTGTGCAAGAAAGAGGGGGACATAGAGGAGAGGTTGTGTGAGAAAGAGGGGGACATGGAGGAGCAGACTGTGTGAGAAAGAGGGGGACATGGGGGATCAGGCTGTGCAAGAAAGAGGGGGACATAGGGGAGAGGCTGTGTGAGAAAGAGGGGGACATGGGGGAGCAGGCTGTGTGAGAAAGAGGGGAACATGTGGAGCAGCCTGTGTGAGAAAGAGGGGGACATGGGTGATCGGTTTTGACTAAATACTATACTTCATAGGGACCTGGTCCTTATCAGTTATAGTATTTAGCTGTCTCTGTGTGAGCTGTCTATTGCCCCCTAGTGGTCGGGTCCCTAACTGAAGTAGTATTTAGCCTGCTCACAGTTAATTGGCTGAATCCCGTATTCCAGAAGGACCAGGTCTTCACCAGTGACGGTATTTAGCCAACCCTATGTGAGCCATCTATTTCCTATCATTTGTAGGGACCATTTTTGCCCTCTATTGTCCGGTTCTGAACTCTTATGGCAGTGGTGTAACTAGGAATGGCGGGGCCCCGTGGTGAATTTTTGACATGAGGGCCCCCCCCTCCCCCGACCGACGCCGAAGACCTCAACCGACCCTCCTCCGCATTCCTGCGCGCTCTATTATGTCCCTCACTGGTCCCTGCAGACAGTATCATGTCCCTCAGTGGCCCCAGTACACAGTATTATGTCCCATAGTCACCCCTACACGCAGTATTATGCTCCACTGTGGACACCCATAAACAATTATTATATTATGGGATCGGAGACCCAGCGGGGATAAAACATAAAAAACTACTCTACTGTCGGCCTTCTTCAATGACGTTGGACGTCACATGACCCGGGAAGCAGGTCGGGGTCATGGGACGTCAGAGATGTCAGACAACTAGGCCGAAGCCTGCCCAGAACCTGGAGAGGTAAGTAACACAGTTTTTTATGTGTCTTACCTCTCCTGGGCCTCTAATCATTATACTCGGGGGTCTGCAAAGACCCTGGAGTATAATAATAGTCTTTGCGGGGCCCACGGTGTCACTTACCGATCCTGGCTGGGCCGACTCCAGCCGGTAACGGCCTATTAAGTAAAAAGAAATATCCGCAGCGGTAGCGTCTGTCACCGGGCCCCCTAATGTCCCGGGCCCTGTGGCAGCTGCCTCTGCGGTAGTTACGCCACTGTCTTATAGTATTTAGCAGCTTCTCAGTGAATTGGCTAAACCCCACTCTCTGTAAGGACCTTTATAATAACTGGGCTCCAGCTTCAGTAATGTTTGTAAATCTCATACTAAAGAGACGATATAAGATCATTAGAATTATAAGATAATAATAATAAGACACCTTTTATCTTTATTATTCTAACAATATATATTTTCAGTGACAGTATATAGCCAACTCACACTGAACTGGCTATTTGCTGTACTCACTAAGGACCTTTTCCATGTACCATATACTGTACTTAGGAGGTGTCAGATGGTATAAGATATATAAGGTATATAGTCAGTGTATGAAGAGATCTGTGAGGAAAGAGAACATCTTGTATTGTTTGACAGTCCGTGACATGGATATGTGAATCCTCTCATTGAATGTAAGGCTGCCATGTGATGACAGGACCATTATTCAGTGTGGTGTGAATGTAGGCTTATAATATGAGTACTGTATACTGCTTATATATAGTAGATAACTGCTGTATTACTCAGAAGCCCCTCGGCTTGTAACATCGGCAGCAGTTGTGTGAGTGAAGCTGCTGTTTTCTGGTAAGATCCAGCATTCACTATACAATTGTACAGTAAACTGTGCTGAATGTGTCTTAGATCAGTCCTATTTTGTGTGGCCTCAGCCTAGAGTTACCTGAAGGTACTAATTAAAGGGATTATTGGGACTACGATATTGATTGCTGCGGTCTCTTCTCTACTGACCAAGCACAATGCCATACACTGTATACATACTGGTGAGCATTAGTGTTTTTTATCTATTAAACATTGAGGGGGAACATAATGAAGAGGGCCCATGAAACTAGGGGCAGATGAAGGGGGGGGGGGGGAACGACATGAAACTGGGGCAGAGATGGAGAGGAGGCAAAAAACTTGGCGTAGAGATGGAGAGGGGACATGAAACTGGGGCAGAGATGGAGGGGGGACATGAAACTGGGGGCAGATGGAGGAGGACATATAATTTACGAGTGACTGAAGGAGGATTATACTGTGTGGGGAACATGAAAAATGAATGAGAATGGGCGGAGTCAACACATTTTGTCCCTCTTTCTGTTCTTTGAAAATTGGGACGTATGGTATTGTATATATGGACACTGCACAGTATCACTTCTCCTGTACTGTATATATGGACACTGCATGTAATATTTTAGTCTGAATTGTGGATGACATTGAATATTTGGATAAGGATATGGATAATTGGCCGGGGCTTGCGTCCTTATGCATCATGACGCAAGCTGCTGCTCACGTGACGTCCAGAGTCCCACTGTACTATATTGAAAATGACTGACATGATCTGCGTGGAGTGCGCCGGAGCCAGGGAGAGGTAAGTAACTTTTTTTTTTTTGTATCCTCCCCGGGTCCTGGGTCTCCGATGAGGTCTGAAAAGACCCCAGAGTATAATAATTGTTCATGGGTGTCCACAATGGGGCATAAATTCATGATACTGTGTGCAAGGGCCATTATGGGGCATAAATAAAATTAAAGTACTTTATTTGGTCGCATAATACTTTGTGCAGCAGCCACTATGGGGCATAACAATAATGTATGCATCTAATGTGTATGGGCTGCTGACAGATTGCCTCTGGTTTATCTACAACAGCCCATACACATTAGATGCATACATTAGTATTATGCCCCATAGTGGCCCCTGCACAAAGTATTATGCAGCATAATACTTTGTGCAGGGGCCACTATGGGGGAATAATGATTTGTGCAGGGGCCACTATGGGGAATAATACTGTGTTCAGGGGCCACTATGGGGAATAATACTGTGTGCAGGGCCACTATGGGGCATAATTGAGTATACAGGTGCCACTATGGGGCATAATACTGTGTTCAGGAATGTTCATGGCCTGGGGGGGGGGGGGTTGTGCGGTAGCAGGGGGTAATTGGCTAATATTCCAGAGTTCCCCCTAATTTTTTTTCTCCACTTTAAGCACTCTGCATATGCCATATATAGTGCCCTGATAAATTCGCCATATAATGTCCATATGAATTTTAATCCAGGCTATGTTCCGCTCTGAACTCTCCAAACACGCAATCTCCTATTAGCTAAAATGTCACAAAAATATTGTGGTGGTCAACGCATAGAAGTGATGAACGAGTACTACTAGTGTATGAGTCTGGTATATACATGAGGAGAACACTCCCTTCTCTGCTTTCCTGCCCCTCTTAGGGGTGATTGATGGCTGGCGGCCGTATATCTACATACACAACATCCCATCCATCACTGCAGGAGGGAGGGGAGGAGCGAGCCCCTCAAATATACAGCAGACTCATAATCTATAAGGACTTGCCCCCATAATATGCTGCCCCTAGAGACTGTGAAAATGAGGATTATTACATATATGTGGATATCCGAATGTCAAAGTGTTGTTACTAGAGAAGTAATGGAGACGAGACATAATTATAATAATAAGTAATTATTTATTTCTAACAATTGATTTTGGAAATAACTTTAACCTATATCCCTATTCCTAATTCTACTATAACACTAAACTACATCCCTATCCCTATAGCTGTTGATCCAGAAGAAGGCGAAAACCCCTGGACACTCAGCCAATTCGTGTCACAGGGGGAAAATTCCTTCTTGACCCCGGGAAAAGGCGATCAGTCCAAGGACCCCGGATCAAACCTGCTGAAGTTTATTAAGATTATGCTAAATATATTACCTAGTAACCTAATTATTATTATTATTATTATTCATATTTTATTATTAACTGCTACTACTAATAGAATGAAGCTCTATGTAGATTATTATTATTAAAATTATGTATTTTAATTATAACTAATAATTCTATTGATACATTTCTATAACTAGATCCTTATTCCTATAGCTGTTGATCCAGAAGAAGGCGAAAACCCCTGGACACTCAGCCAATTCGTGTCACAGGGGGAAAATTCCTTCTTGACCCCGGGAAAAGGCGATCAGTCCGAGGACCCCGGATCAAACCTGCTGAAGTCTATTAAGATTATGCTAAATATATTACCTAGTAACCTAATTATTATTATTATTATTATTATTATTATTATTCATATTTTATTATTAATAACTGCTACTACTAATATTATGAAGCTCTATGTAGATTATTATTATTATTATTATTATTATGTATTTTAATTATAACTAATAATTCTATTGATAGATTTCTATAACTAGATCCTTATTCCTATAGCTGTTGATCCAGAAGAAGGCGAAAACCCCTGGACACATTCAGCCAATTCGTGTCACAGGGGGAAAATTCCTTTTTGACCCTGGGAAAAGGCGATCAGTCCGAAGACCCCGGATCAAACCTGTTGAAGTTTATTAAGGTTATGCTAAATATCTTACCTAGTAACCTAATTATTGCTATTATTATTATTATTATTATTATTAATATTTTATTATTAATAACTGCTACTACTATTATTAAGCTCTATGTAGATTATTATTATTGTTATTATTATAAAAATTATGTATTTTAATTATTACTAATAATTCTATTGATACATTGCTATAAGTATAATTAGATCCCTGTCGCTAAAGCTGTTGATCCAGAAGAAGGCGAAAACCCCTGGACACATTCGGCCAATTCGTGTCACGGGGAAAATTCCTTCCTGACCCCGGGAAAAGGCGATCAGTCCGAAGACCCCGGATCAAACCTGCTGATTCCTATTACAATCTAATATTTATTTTAGTTTATTAATGTAAAACTTCTAATATTAGAATATTTATTGAAATTAACATTCTATATTGTATAATTATCACTATCAATATTACTGTATCTTTATATTCGGTTTACTACTACTCTTTTATTACTTTTCTTCTATTGTTAGTTGCCTATTATTACATTTTTTTTACTATTTCTATTGCTATGTTACTATAATTATAAATGATATCCCTATCCCTAAAGCTGTTGATCCAGAAGAAGGCGAAAACCCCTGGACACATTCAGCCAATTCGTGTCACAGGGGGAAAATTCCTTCTTGACCCCGGGAAAAGGCGATCAGTCCGAGGACCCCGGATCAAACCTGCTGATTCCTATTACAGTTTATCACTTATTATAGCTAATTAATCTCAACAATATTATTTTTTACTATTTTGTGAAGATTATAATACTATTACTATTTCTGAAGATTATTATTATAATACTATCACTACTCTATGACTATTAATATAATTATTATTAATACTATTATAGGTGCTGCTGATGTTATTGCAGCTCGGAGCTCCTATACTTTACCTGCGCCAGGGATGGAACAGAAGGTTGGACAGGATGTTCTTCATTCCTCCAAGCCTTATGTGGATGTAGCAGAGGAGGGAATCTAGGTGAGTCGCTGGTCTTCTTTCTTGACTCTGGTCTTGAGGTTTCTGGCTGGTTCTTCCCTCATTCTTTGTCTCTTCATCTTCCATTTTCTTCTTCCTCTTCATCTCTTCTTCATCTTTACTGGGCTTCTTCTTAATGGTCTTCTTCTTCTTCATCTTCCTCTGAAACCTTTGTGTCTCTTCTCGTATCTTCTCTGTCTCTTCCTGCTCTTGGAAAATCTCAGGTTCTTCCTCAGGTTCTTCCTCATGTAGTGGAGAGGGCCGGTATTTCTTCTGAGCTTCTGGGTTCGTTGGCATGAGTCGCTAAAACATAAGGAATCAGTCAGTTGTCTATTGAGACTTTCTTATACATCTATAGTAAGGACATGTGTGAATCTAATGATAGCATAGAAGGCAGAATGATCACTAACCTCCATCTTGAAGAGAGGTGATGGCAGGAACTTCATGGAGTAGATGAGAAGTTGTAGATTTCTTTCCTCCACGGTGCTTGGATAAGCTGAAGAGAGAACAAAACCAGATAATGGGATCAGTCATAAGATATACAGTAACCTTTATGTTACTACCATCTACCATTAATGTAACCTACTAATTGCTAGATTATCAGATGCTGGAGTATAGGATGGGAATAAAAAACATATAAATTAACAAAATATTCCCATTCATCAATGAGATTATGGGGCTAAAAATACTCACTTAAGAAGGGTGTCAGTCCGTACACGCACTCCTGGCGGCGGTAGATGTGCTATGGAGAAGAAAATACAGTAAGTGTCACTTATTAGGGATGGAGCAGAGGACAATAGGACAAGGGATCAGGTTATAATGTAGAAACACTGACCTCCATTGATCTGCGGTCCATCGCTGTAGAATACGTAGCAAAATCTGTAAACCCAAAAACAGATTCACAGATGTGATAAAGACTCAAACACTTCAGTTTTCTCCATGTACTAATAGTGGGTGTACAGCCAGATTTTGCCCCCTGTGATGAAACACTGATATACTATCCTAGGGGGTGTTACCTCTTTAATTTCTCAATATAGCTTTATAGCAGTCAGTTTATCCCACACAGAGGTCCAAATCCCCTGAAATGCCACAGAATAAAACTATAAACTCTAGTTACCTGCAGCCGCCAGGTAAACTCCGTGTGCAGGCTCCCTAAACCAGTATTTTCCTACCTTCTTAGACTTGGGGCACCCCTGTAATAAAACTTTTCTCGGGACACCCTACCAAATATTATTTTACCAAAAAAAATTTCATTTTTGTGAAGTTATTGGAGCAGACTTTGAATTTACACGTTATAAGTTCTTTATTTGTTTCAACTGTAGCATTGCACCATGTGAACATGTCCTTAAAGCTACACTGTCCTATGCTTCCCACCCAACCATCCCCACCCAGCACATATGAAAATTCATCTTTTACCAGCACCATGCTCCCTTACTGACCCCCACATAGTATCCGGCTCCCCAGTGCCTCCCAGACAAGCACTAAGTGTTAACATTGTGGTTTCCTGCAGCAGCCACTAGGGGAGCTCACTAAATCCAAACCTGTTCATTAGAAATAGAAAGGGACCTATATAAATACATTAGATCTAGCTCCCCCTAGTGGTGGCTGCAACTGCCATTTTGAAAGATTTGACTTATCTCATGTCCCATATTAGAAAGTGCTGAACTCCTGATAATGTGAATGAGGCCTCATGGGAGATAATTTAGTCCTATCACATGATGGGATGTCAGATCTTACCGGCGTCTTCTCTCGGCGGCGTCCTGTAATAGAATGAGGACAACTGGCAGTTTTTTCTTTTGCAATCTCATGTCCTGCAATCCCATTGGCTGCTGACCAGTGATGTAAAGTTAACCCTTTAATGGCCAAACACTTTTCTAGCATTTACCTGCACATGGTGGTTTATAGGCCCTTTCTTATTGTTTAGGCTACCAGAATAATTTTCACCATTTTTCATAACAGATAGGGCAGGGTATTCACACATTATTTAAAGTTTTTCCTGGTTGGACCCTTGCTGTCTTTTTTTTTTTCAAATAGGCTTTTACTTGCTGAATTACTCAAGCAGTATTTGCTTACTGATACTCTCACCTGCCAGAGGCTGGCTCTGCTTCTCCTTCAGCCCTCCAGGGGGCCCCGTGCATCCTATATCATGTCGTGGATGCTGACCAGTGTCAGGATGGAACCTTGAGGTTGAAGGGAGAAGCTACGGCGGCCACGGGCAGCATTGAGGATCAGTAAGCAGGACTGTGGCATCTAGAGTATTTGTTGAATGAACCTCGCAAGATTCGCCCAGCAGTTTCATTTCAACCACATCCAAAACGGACCTGGTATTATTAGGGCTAGTTCACACGTGGGCAAAGGGGAGTTTTTTGACAGCGGATTTCGCTTCAAAATCAGCCCCTTTACAATGGAGCCCTATGTGAACAGCTAGCTTTTTTTTTCCGCTAGCTTTTTTTTCCGCTAGCTTTTTTTTCCACTAGTTATTTTTCAGCTAGCAGAAAAAAGAAGCGACATGACCTTTCTTCAGGCGTTTTCCGAAGTGAATGGGAGGCAAAAACAGCGCAGGTTTTTTTCAGCGCGGTTTTTTGCAAAAAACCGCTAGCTGTTTTTTGCAAAAAAACGCGCGGAAAAAACCGCTAGCGGTTTTTTTTAGCCCATTCACTTCTATGGGAGGGGAAAACAGCCTGGCTTTTTTTGGAAGCGGTTTTTACAAAAAAAAAGCTCCAAAAAAAGCCTGGCAATGTCAAAAAAAAGCTTCCTAATTAGGAAGCGGTTTTTTTCAGGACCAAAATAAGCCAGGAGGTTTTTACGTGTGAACTAGCCCTTATAATCTGGGGTCTCTTTAGACCCCAAAGTATAAGGAGCACATGCCCAGGGGAGGTGGTTAAACTAACAGTGTTACCCGGCAGGGGCACAGTGTAGGTAAATATTATTAAACGTTTTTATTTGAAATGGGGGAGAGGATGTGTGATAAATAGGGGGCATGGTAACGGGCCCTATTTACTTACTGATCCTGGCAGTGTCAAAAGTTCGCCACGGGGCCCCGCCGTTTCCAGTTACGCCGCTGATGCCTGCCAACTGTACAGGCACTGATCATGGTCATGAGGTCTCCACTGTACAATATTTAAGTCCTTGACATCTGCCAGAATTGTATTACAGTTAAACAAAAACCTATGTAAATTTTGTATTGCTGTGATTGTGGGACCTGTAGAATATATGCATTGTGTCTTTTTGCTAAACAGTGAACACCATTCGGGTACTAAATGCTACCATTTCAAACTAACAAACACTATTCGCTTATAAAACATAACTTTTATTAAAGTCAGCTAAAATAAAATCATGGCCTTTGTCAAAAGCTGATAGCTTATTAAAGGTATGAAACCACCATGGGCTATAGTCGGGGTGTCCAGATAAACACACGCCCAGAGATCCCTCTCACTGGTATCAGATGTGCACCCCGATACAAATCAACCCTAAATAGGGACGTATGAGCATGGGGCTAGTATCAGAGCAGATTAGATACAGCACCGGAATACTAACAGGTATTTTCCTACTGTTCAAAGTGAAAAGTCGCTCAACAAAATCTATATGCCTTGTCACCCCTTTGCTGGATTACTAACACCAAATAGCCACTGCTTGTACTGAAACTCCTATTCCACACACCCATTCCCGGTTCAGTTGTGAAATACGGGGATGGGGAAAGGTATAGCCTAAATCTCTCAACGCGTTTCGATATAATATCTCATCAGGAGAGGATAAAGAGCAAGGTGTCTAAAGGTAGATGTGGTTTTGCGGTTAAAACAGCTTTTCCTGACTCCCGGATGGTGGGAGCCAGTACTCAGTGTCAAACGCCAACTTGTATGAGCGCTGGGGTTTAAATAGAGCTCATGCACACGACAGTCACGCCCCCTCTCTCGTCACGGAAGCATCCACCAATCAACAAGCGGAAGCCTCTCTCAGCTGGGAACCCCCCCTTCCCGGGGGGCATGTTTACTATTCCCCGTCGGGCCTCAATGTATCAGCGCTACTCGTTCTATCGGACAAATAATTGGAGAAGATTACAGGTAAGTATAAATCGGACATTACAATTCTTATAGGAATCATCCATGTTAGTAATATAGTTGTCTCTAAACTTCTCCGGACTAGTATTTCCAATATATCTCATCATATCTCCTCAGGTCTACACAAGTTTCCTTCTGGCTAGTACTATGTGATGTTGGCACATGACGTGTTATAAACTACATTAATATTAAGTATACTGCCATATAGAATGAGTGGTTCCTCTCGATATCACGTTTGTCTATATATCCGTGACCCAAATTTACCTTACAGATAGATGATGTGTTAATGATGCGGTAACGCATCATTCTTGGGTTGTGTGAATGATATCCTAAGGAGATATGTCTGTCACTTAGCGATTTATTTATAAAACGCTACGGAAATATCCCTCTTATGTTATTTAACTCCCAAACAAAATGAAGGATACTTTATCAATATTCACAGGTAAGTGTATGGTATTACATGTGTCATCTATAGTGACTAATAAATTGTTTCCAACTTTGTCCAGATCATTTTTTCATAAATATTCCTAAGATTTAAATAAGATTTCATATCTGTTAATGCCGACGATAACCTTGTAGAAATGCAGTCTATGTAAACTGTTAATGAATGATATGTCTAATCTATCTATCTATCTATCTATCTATCTATCTATCTATCTATCTATCGATCCATAGATGATTCTCTATAGAACATTTCTGAGACGTCCATTAGTGTATCACTTGGCTCCCAACTGTAGTTGAGAGTGATCTATAGATGTTCATATATCAACATGTATATACTTATACATTCTTCTTGGGATTCATTTAGTGGAATTTACTTAATGTGCAGCATACGTTTCTCTTATATTTCTCACATCCGAACATCCCATCTTAAATTAGACGAGATCTCACATACTATCTCCTTTAATGTCTGAATTTGATATTGGTAATAACCCTAAATTTTGCCCATGTTGATACCTATGATAATGTGTTGTTTTATTCTGACAATACCCAACAATAGTACAATAGTAACCGTGTGACTACAGCCCATGGTGGTTTCAGACTTTTAATAAGCTATCAGCTTTAGACACAGGCCATGATTTTATTTTAGCTAACTTTTATACGCTAATAGTGTTTGTTAGTTGTGAATTTAAAAAAGAAAGCCTAAGTACCAAACACCCCTAACTGGGGCAAATCATATGACAGATTCCATGGTCCCATGTGGCCACCTCACCAAGGGTTCCATTGGCCCATAGAGGGGCAGGATTTGATGATTTGAGCAGGTAAGGATAATGGTGGCTAGCTTTCCTACAACTCACCACTATGCAGAGTCTTCCCTATAGCTAGCACTGCTGAAGGAGCTTATGACCTCAAAACTCCTTCAGCTCACTGGAAAATACCATCTATTGTTAGGGTTCGTGCTACAATGGAGTGGTTAAAAGCAGGTTCTCCCTGTGTTGAGTTGGTACAGTAGGTGGCGCTGCCCCAGCTCCAGGAGCTTTGCAGTCTGGTGGTTTCGCCTGTCACAGCTAACGCATTTTACACCTCAGTATTTTTTATTGCAGGGATGGAGTCACCATACTCTCCCAGCAGACACAGCCACCAATCTCTGCTACCATTCTTCTGTCCATATCCTCCTGATGATCCAGCTGAACTGGTCCAAAGGGAGGCAGCGTTTCTGTAACTTGAAGACCTAACATGGTCACCAGGGCCTTTCTCAACCATTACTAGTCTTCACCTATGTACATCTGCTCTGCCTCAGCATGGCACTAGAGCAACATAGGATCTTAGCATGCTAGTTCTTGTGGGGGTATCTTGATACCTCATTTCTGCCTGATTCCCTTTTTATTGACTTTGGCCTGTTTTCTGACGGCTGCTGACTCTGATCCTATTCCACTGACCTTCTGTGTATGATCTTTGCCTGTCCCTTGGAACCTGGACTTTTTGACTTGTTTTCGATTATGGTCACTTGCTGAGTGCCACAGACCTTCGACATGTACCTGACCACACTTTGCCTGACCTGGTGCAAGTCCCTTTGGTCTTTTGCCAGTTGCCATCGATACTGGGACCACTACGAGAGATAGAAACCTGCAGTGAAGACCAGATCCCTGGTTAAAGGGTGAATACCGGGGAGGCTACTTAGACAAAGTCCTTGAGTGGACAGATCACACAAGTCCAAAACCCACCGTCTGTCATAAATGCTGCCATGAATGAAAAATGAGATCTAAACATCCTCTACATAGCTTCTCCCAACCATCCAGGAGCAATTTGGTGATGAGAAATGGTTTTTCCAGCTTGATGGAGCTGCATGGCACAGGGCAAAAGTGATAAGTAAATGCTTTGGTGAACAAAACATTGATATTTTGGGTCAAGGAAACTGCCCAGATCTCAATCCCATTGAGTATCTGTGGCCAATTCTCAAAAAGCAGGTAGACAAACAAAAACACTGAAGTGCTGAACTCCAAGCACTGAGTAGGTAAGAATGGATTGGTATCAGTCAGGATTTGGCCCAGAAGCTGATATCCTATATGCCAGGGGAAATGCAGTAGCAGTATAAAATAAGATTAAACACTGGAAATATTTAGTCTTTGCATAAACTTGATGTATTTGTCAATAAAATTGTAAAAACCTATGAAGTGCTTTTAATGGTACTTTAGTATCGATACAAACATCGGACTAAGAGATTGAAAACTTTTGGCCACGACTGTAGTATGGACCTCTAGACAGCGGAGATAGGAGATGATATAGGAATGTTTTCTGTATACGGGCTCATAGTTTTCTTTGAAGTGGAACTCCACCTTTAGTATTAGTAAAGGGGAATTTACTTAGGATGAGGTGGCACTGATGGGTTAGTACTAGAGATAAAGGTGTATTCCAGTTATAAGAAGTTCTCACCATCACTTTATATCTTAGGTAGTTATTATTGTGTGTTATTTATGGTGATCAATTTGGGTGAGAAGTCGTCCTTCATGTTGTCTTGAGTATTCTCCTGATTTAGAAAATAGCTGTCACCAGCCAGCGGAGACAAGTAAGGTTGAGCCAATCTTGAGATTTCAGGATCAATTTTAAAATCCGATTTCCGATCATTTTCCATTTGATCCTGATCGCTCAACCCTAGAGACAAGAACACTACATAGACACAAAGATGTGTATAGCAAGTCTCAGGCCCAGTTCACATCGGTGTTGGGTATTCCATTCAGGGAGTCCACTTGGGGACCCCCCGAACGTAAACCTATACACATTAAAAAGTGGATAGCTAAGAAACTACATGGACCCCATAGACTATAATGGGGTCTGTGTGGTTTCTGTTAGGTTTCCGGAGAGAAAAGTGCTACTTGCAAGTTTCTTAGCTAACTGCTTATTAATGCGTATAGGTTTCCATTCGGGGGGAGTTCCCAAGTGGACTCCCAAACACAGATGTGAATTGGGCCTCAAGAAAGTCAGAATCGTACTTTATATGATATATTAGCAGTGGGTGAACACCTTAACAAATGTGTGCAATATCTCAATGCCACAAGGACGCTGGTTACCAAAGACAATGGGAAAATGTCATAAATATTCAGATTTATTTGCTGAGACCTTAAACTAAGAGCATTCCAAAGAACAGAAACTCAGCACAGCAATATAGATGATAGTCTAAAGCTGACTAAAGCCGACTGAAGGCTATACAAATAGGCACGTTACAGTATCAGTATTTAAAGGGAGTGGTGTAGCAGAAAATAGCATGTTAGGCTACACACAGTATCTTCACGTCTCTCAAGACGTCTTTTTTATGGATGTCCGTGGCTCCATTAGAGAGAAATAATGAGTTTGAAACAATATATAGATTAGTTGCTTAGGGCTTAAAGGGCATGTAGTCTGCAGTTTGGGCTTCGGGTCCTGGACTTCTTATATTCAGGTCATCAACCCACACAAGTTTGCTGGCTATAGTAACTCCTGTGAATTTGTCTTCCTTAAAGGAATTCTACCATTAAAAAACTTTTTTTCTGTGGCTAACACGTCGGAATAGCCTTTAGAAAGGCTATTCGTCTCTTACCTTTAGATGGGATCTCCGCCGCGCCGTTCCTTAGTAATACCGTTTTTTACCGGTATGTAAATTAGTTCCGAGGCCGCAATTGCGAGCATGCACAGTCGGCTCTACTAGTGTAAGAGCCGACAGAGGTGACGCTGCTGAAGAAAGAATGGGAGGATCCAGCAGAAGATAGAGGCGGCGCAGGATCCTGTTCTCTAGCAGCCGTGGGGACGCCCTCATCGCATTTTCAGCGCTGGGGCCCACCCCCATCGCTGCCAGAGAACTAATTTACATACCGGTAAAAAACAGTATTACTAAGGAACGGCGCGGCGGAGATCCCATCAAAAGGTAAGAGATGAATAGCCTTTCTAAAGGCTATTCCGACGTGTTAGCCACAGAAAAAAGTTTTTTAATAGTGTAATCCCTTTAATGTATTAAGTCGCTTCACTTTCCCCAAAAAAATTGCAATAAAAAGTGATCAGAAAGTTATCACTATCAAAAATCGGTACCGATAAAAAGTACAACTTTCCCCACAAATAAAGAGCCCTGACATTTCTCCATCAACCAAAGAAAAAAGTTACCGGCGTTAAAATACGATGACCGCCGGAAAATTGTTCATGCTTGAAAAATAGCATAATAGTAAAACATAATAAAACCGATATAAATGTGTTGGCAGAGAAATAAATAAAGATCTGAATTTTGGAAGGAAAATCTATCCAATGTCCCTAAAGGGTTAACCTTTGCTTCCTCCTATAGCCTGTGCTACAGCATTCCTGCTCTGGTCACGTGATCACCAGCTCCCGCTTTGTTGCTATGTACACTACGCCAGTTGCTAAGTACGGATCACATGACAAGGAAGTAACCTCTTCAGGGCTGTGACTGCAATGTGATGATGCTGGAAGTCTCTGCACACAAGGAAGTGGTCTGGTGTCTGAGACAGAGCTGTCACTGCGCTCACTGGAGGAGAGGGGAGCACAATGGCTGAAGGGGGCAGCACTGTGCCAGCAGGGGAGTGGAGCCGGTTTGAAGCTGCTGTAATAAATGGGTTCAGACAACTGAGAGATCGCTACCTGCACATAATACGGGATGAAGAGGATGATGAGCGTGATAGTCTGCAGCAGGGGGACAGTGACAGCGCCCTGGACGTATTACCGGTAAGTGACGCAGTACCCCAATATATGTAAGGCGCCATTCACATTACCTTTTAGCCTTGGCCACATGTTTATATAGAAATCAATGCAAGAAAAGAAAAAAAAAGCATCAGTTTCTGTGGGTTTTTGGACAGACAGAACAGTACGGTATACTAGATTTTTGTGTCCTACATAAAAACAGAAACAGATTTCTTTTGTTTTCTTAAATTAACCTCGATATAAATGGATGACCGTTAAATAGATTTACTAAACAAATATAAAAAAAAACCGCAATGTGACTGGAGCGTAATGTGCATTTATATAATGGCGAGCTAACTCTAAGTTCACATTCTCACCATAAATAGTTACATTTTGCTGATCACAGTGATGATAAAGAAACTAAAAGCTTTCCTTATCAAAGAGGAACTTCAGACCCTTAAACCTCTTAGAATTCTTTATAACCTCTTATCACTCCTTATAATCTGTCCTTATAACCCTGTTATCACCTCTACAGGAGAACTTGTAAATCACAGCTGTTAGATTTTATTTAACTGTTTGTTTGTTTTTTTTGTTATTTTAGAGAATTTGCTCCTGTTTGTTTATTCCAGGGAGTGAGAAATCCCCCTTACCCTTATGTAACTTGAAATGTGTGTTTTTCATGGTTGTCTACACTAAGAGGCTGAAATCCCTTCCTGATCATGTGGGACTTTTCACGAGAGCTCTGGCTGTCTTCACTACATTTGGGTGATTCTCTCTCCTGTATGTGGGAAGGAACCATCAAATATTTCTCTTCTCCTTAATAGTCAGTTGTCTGAGATAAATTGATCTTTCTAATCTAAGCGAAGCTAAACACTCCAGTCCCTCCTCCCTCTATCAACCTTCTAAATTACCCAGGTTGCCAAAAATCTATATTTACCTGGATCACTGGAGGCACATTTTCAGATTTTCCTGTGACATTTCGTTTCCAGAAGGGGAAAAACAGAACGTCACGTATACTAACCCTCCCCTCACACCCCATCATACTTACCGTATATACTTGAGTATAAGCCGACCCGAATATAAGCCGACCCCCCTAATTTTACCACAAAAAACTGGGAAAACTTATTGACTCGAGTATAAGCCTAGGGGAGAAATGCAGCAGCTACTGGAAAATTTCAAAAATTAAAATGGTCGGAGTTTTTGGGTGCAGTAGATGTTAGGTGCTGGGGAAGGGGAGGGGGTGTTTTGGTTGTCTGTCTGCCCCTTCCCTCAGCTTGAGGACTGGGTTTTTTCCCCCCACTTGGAATTCAGCCTGGCTGAATATAGGGGATCTGCAGTGCTCCTATTAACCCCTTCACGATGGAATAGGAGCACTGCAGATCCCCTATATTCAGCCAGGCTGAATTCCAAGTGGGGGGCAAAAAACAATCTCAGGGAAGGGGCAGTTAGACAACTTTGTTTTCCAGCTACAGCGTTTACCGTACACGAAAAATATTTTTATAGATTGGTAGAGCGGGCGTTTTCGGACACAGGGCTACCTAATGTGTATATGTTTCACAGTATTAGTTTTATATGTGTTCTAGGGAAGGGGGGGAGGTGATTTGAATTTTTTATACTTTATTATTTATTTTTTTACTTATTTTTTTTTTTTTTTTTGCATTTATTAGACCCCCTAGGGGTCTTGAACCCCAGGGGGTCTGATCACTAATGCAATGCATTACAATGCTAATGCATTGCAAAAATTGTAATTTCTTTTGCAGGCTGCAAAGAGCAGCCTGAAAAAGAAAAGCACTGCAGCCAGGGAGCCTTTACAGAGGAGCTGAGGGGAATCCCCGGATGCAGGCAGGAGCGTGGACCTGAAGGGGAACTGTGGCCGGCCACCGGCAAAAGCGCTGAGGGGAATCCCTGGCAGACTCGGCTGCCTGGATTTCCCCTCAGCGCTTCTGCCGACGGCCGGCTTTTCTTTTGCATGCCGAGGTCTTCAGGTACGTGCTCCTGCCGGGAATCTCTCCTTCAGCTCCGGCGGCCGAGGTACGCGCTCCTGCTGGCAGCCGGCGATCACCCCAGCGCTTCAGGGCCGCATTTGAGAGAGCAGTCGCGTCCGATCTCTCCAGGGGCATGGCGGCATCTCCACTGTAACTCCGCCATTACCACTGTAAGAGTTACAGTGGAGGTGCCGATTCTAATGGCAACCGCTCTGGAGCAGAGCGGTTGCCATTATAGCTACAGACTACGCAGCAAAGACCCGGCATCCAGACCCCGGGGCAGGTGCCATGGCGATGCTGTTCATCACAAACTACAGAAGTACTTATGGTACTTCTGCTAGAAGGCCCCGGTACTTCTGCCAGGAGCGTGGCAACGCTGCGGCCCGGCACCAACCCCCATGTCTGTATGCCGGGTTTGTAACTACGGTATTACCGTAATGACCCGAATATAAGCCGAGGCAGACTTTTTCAGCCCAAAAACTGAGCTGAAAAACTCGGCTTATACTCGAGTATATACGGTACCTGTCTTCTAGATCAGATCTTCTGGGCATGGGACGTCACTTCTTCTGTATGGTCTGCACCTCCTCTTCTTGGTGTCTGCCCAGAAGAAGTGAAGTCTTTGGCCCAAAAGGTCCAGATTGGAAGACAGGTAAGTATGATGGGGTACTGGTGGAGGTTCAGTTAGTTAGGTAGGGCAAGTAATGGAAGGGCTAGCTGGGGAAACAGGGAGAGGGAGGGAGGGAGAGATGGAGGTGATGTGAGTCAGGTCTGAGTGATGCCCAAGACATCATGGTAGTTGTAGGAAAACACAGACAGGAAGACACCCATGTAAACAAATGCAGAAGATGCAAGGAGCTCACAGAAACCCAGAAATCACTCAAAACACTGCTAAAGGTATTTGGTTGAACTTATTAAGCTGTTAATAGCACTAAAAAAACTTTTACTTTTTTTTGAAAAATGATATTTTTATGCCCAGGAAACCCCTGTAATACATGTTCTTTTTGTTTCTGCACTCTCCATAGGTTGATATGCAGTTGTATATCCTGACCTTCCTTTCTCCTCAAGACTTGTGCAAACTTGGAATCACAAATCGATACTGGTATTCAATGGTGCAAGACCGTCTATTGTGGAAGTATTTTCTGTTGAGAGATCTTCCAACATGGTCCTCCATCGATTGTCACAGCTTGCCAGATCTAGACGTCCTTAACTCCTGCCTATGTGAATCTCCAGATGGGAAGGAATATAGTTATATGTCCATGTGAGTAAAGGGGTGAATAAAACATTAAAGGGTACATAAAAGCTCTTCATTTTCGGCCGTGTGAACTGACCCTAAGCAGATCATCCACAAATGGCATTCAGTGTTATGGGGTCATCTGAAGTTCTTTTGCATGTTGAATCTAACTGACTGCAGTGCTTTTTATGGTTATAGCTACTTAAGAAGTTGCCCAAAAACCAGAAGGTCCATGCGGTCCAGGAATCCCATCTATGGAGCAGTGACCTCATTCCTGCAGTCTCTTGTCATGCAGGGGGAGCCCCGCTTTGCTATGTTTGGTCCTGGTCTGGAGCAGCTGGATGATTCTCTGGTCACTCGGATGATGACCTCTCGAGAGCTTGTACCAGTGGTCAGCATACTGCAAAGGCAAATTGATGGTAAGACAAAATGACATAATGTACTTAAGGCATTTCTCTAGTGTTAGTCTTTTTAAGTAAAGGAAATTAATTGATGCTATACTTATATGGTAAGCGGGGGTGTAACGTGAGGGGGTGCAGAGGGTGCAGGAGCCTTAGGGGGTCCATAAGCACTGGCATCAGTATTGAAATTGCTTCCACCTGGCCCATAAGTCAAGGAGACCCACAGATTACCCTAACCATACTGAGGATGATGAAACTCCTTAGCACCCGTAACCATCACTATCAAGAATTCGCTGTAGGAATGAGATAGGGGACACCGGACAAAAGATTGCTCACAAGACTTTAATTACACCACTGATGGTAACCGCTATAGGCCCACAACCCAATGATTAGCCAGATGAGCTTTCTTAAAGGGAGTCTATCATTGGGGATTTTGTTTTTTAAGTAAATACACGTTAGAATAGCCTTAAGAAAGGCTATTCTAATTCTACCTCCTTTTCTCTCCTGCTCGCAGCTGTTTTTGAATATATAGTTTTTTGCACATATGTAAATGAAGCTCAGGGAGCACAGTTCTCCCCCTGTTCTCTGAGTACCACAGAATCATACCGTTGATGCTGCCTCCTGGGCCGTTCCTTCTTGCAGATCAGCCGTCTCTGTCTTCAGCGGGATTCAAATCCCTCGCGTGCGCTGTAGGCATGGCCACTACAGGTTTGGGCACACAGCGCATGCTCCGCTGGCCATCTTTATTATTTTCATACAGGAGTCAACAGCACATGTGCGGGACTGGGATCCCGCTGAAGACAGAGGCGGCTGCTAGGCAGTGAAGAGGATGCAACCAAAAGAGCTAATCTGCAAGAAGGAATGGCCCCGGAGGCGGCATCAACGGTATAATGCAGTGGAGCTTGGAGCACAGCATGTGCTCTCTGAGCTTCATATATATGTTTGCCAAAAACAATATATTTCAAAAATGGCTGCGAGCAGGAGAGAAAGAGAGGTAGGACTAGAATAGCCTTTCTAAAGGCTATTCCAACGTGTGTGTACTTAAAAAACCCCGAAATCCTCAATGATAGACTCTCTTTACGAGCCTCCATCCCTGATCCTTTCCCCATGTATACAGGTAAGAGATCAGTAGATAATTGAGCAAACACTTGTTTGTTGGCTGATGACATCTTTTATGCCTCATGATTGTTGGCATCTCATTGATATATTGATACTAGTGTTCTCTTACTGAGAAGTGAACGCACCAGCGGCCCAAGGACTGGCATTGGCTATCCAGGTACATTATTTGGAACCACCCTATATGCATTCCAATAAGTCCTGATAATTGTATTTAAAGGGATTGTGCAGTACTTCGAAAACATGGCTGCTTTTTTTCATCTCAGAGAGTGACTTCACATCCATTGGATACAAGGCAATGCCACAGCTCAGTCCCTTTAAAATGAATGGGGCTAAACTGTAGCATGGCCATGTGGCCAACAGACATGATGTAATTTCCTAAAAAGAAGAAAGCAGCCATTTTTCAATGTCCTGTACCCCTTTAAGTTTATTGGCACCTGTTGAGTGCTGAAACAGTTGGTGTATAGGGCCTTAAAGGGTATGTCCAATTTCTTTAAATAGATGTTGTTGTTTGTATATTGACATTTCGACAATTTCCCAATATACTTTCTATATAAATTCTTCAGAGTTTTCATCTTTCTAAATCCTGGCCCACAGCACAGCTTTCCTCCAGCATGGCTCCCCCTTTCATTCCTGGTCCACAGCACAGTATCCTATTAAATTATGTTCCTGAGCATGGTTCCACTCTCATTTCTGGTCCCCACCATGCTTCTTCTTTGCCATGGCTCTCATTCTTAGACTCCAGCATGACTTCTCTTTCTATTTTCCCCTTCACTTCTAACTTTGACTATGCTTGCTAACATTTCATATGCCAAAATTAATCTAGGAACATTCCAGGAAGGCACATTTTGGTGTGGGGTATACATAAAATCCATCCTTTTTGTAGCGATTGTTCTGGGACTGTTGTTATGTATGCTGAACCCTTCAATGGCAGACTGCATTGACCATGACATGGACTTCCTTCTTCAGTGTGATGCTGGTGACTAGGGCCGTTTAAACACATTTCTGTCCTGTGCGTAGGTTTCATAAGTGGCCACCCCATCACCATTACTCAGTTGCCCCCACATAATATAATGCCCCTTAGTGGCCGTCACCCTGTATAATGCCCCTGAGGTAGCATCACACATTAACCTGTCCCCACAAATGGCCCCTTAGACATGAATGATCATCCCAATGCCCCCTCAGACATCAACCTGTTCCACCTATGCGGTTTATCAGATACAGTATTATAACGTTCCCCTCCAGTTAAAACCACAGAATAATGTCCTTCTCCAGTTGCTCCCCCCCCCCCCCCAGTATAAAGTACTTCCCCTGGTGCACTGACACTATAATGTCTCCCTCCAGGTTTCCAACTTAGTTTCATGTCCCTTCCTGGTTTCCCCTCACAGTTTCATGTCCCCTTTCAATTAGCCACACAGTATATATCAAACAAAAAAAAAAACACTATTGCTCACCTTTCCCTGTTCCCTGAAGCCTTTGGGAGAAACAGACGCAATGTAAGTGATGTCATAGGAAGCATAAGCGGGGCCCAAATGGTGAAGCAGGGAGTGGGCGGCTCCTGTATCACCACTGTATTCAACTCATCTGTGCCCTGGGGACAGAGATAAGTTGTAGCCACAACCACAGTGGCCCTGACCCACTGCCTGGAACAACGGGACTGTGCTCTAAATGGTGGACTGTCTTGGCGTTCCAAGGAGGCTCCCACTACCCTAGTGGCCAGTGCAAGTGTACAAACTCCCTATGGTTAAAGCAGGTCTGCTGGCGATTTTTAGAATTAGCTTTAATAGTGTATAAGGGGAGGAAATCCAATCACTGTAAAAAATAAAAAGAAGGTTGGTCTTTGGGGGAGGATCATATTTTACATTTTGTACATATTTTTCTGCTCTTTCCACACACACAGGTGTTGGCTCTGGCGTCACATTTCAGCTGAATGGGGAACACAAATTTAATATTTTAACCCTGTATTCTACAACGCGGTAAGTAACACGTCTTTTACCAGTGCAGTAAATCCCTTTCTATTCCTAATGCTTTGAAAAAATAATTACAACTTAATGTGACCAAAAAAAACAGAAACTAAGCTTTGCATAATAAATATATTCAATAAGAAATTCACAGATATGACATTTCCTTTTGTGAAAATCACAGTAAATAGCTCCGAGGGTATGTATGTATACTATGCTTTTTTATGCAGTTATTGAAGCCAAAACCACAAATTGTTTAAAAAAAAAAAAAAGAAGAAGAAGTAGCACCTCTCCTGTATACTTTATGTTGCCTATATACTTTATCACACCCTTAAAGGGGTTTTCCAGGCAACACATTTTTCAAAAAAGGTCTGTTAGTGCTATTAATAGCTTAGTAAGGGCAACCAAATACCTTTAGCAGTGTTTTGAGTGATTTCCGGGTTTCTCTGGGTGCTCCTGGCATCCTCTGCATTTGTTTACATGTAAAGCTTCCTGTTCTGTCCTACAACTACCATGATGCATTGCGCTTTGCTCAAACTACCTCGCCTTCCCTCACTCACACCACTTCCCTGTTTCACTTGCTAGCCCTCCCACTACTAGCCCTTCCCAACTAACTAACTCAACCCACCCCCTACCCCACAATACTTACCTGTCCGGATCGTCTGGGCATGGAAGATCACTTCCTTCTGTGGGGCCAGCTCCTCCTCTTCTCAATGTCTGCTGGCGTCTGCGCAATAGAGCCTGAGTGCTGGCATGCGCTGTAGCCAGCACTTCAGCTCCATTGCGCAGGCGTGATCGGCCAGGCAGACATCAAGTAGAGGATTTTCTGGCCCCCTAGAAAGAAGTGATCTCCGTGCCCAGACGTTTCGGACAGGGAGACAGGAAAATATGATGAGGTGGGAAAGGGGGTAGTATAGGTGACATTCCACTTCTGGAAACAGAATGTCACTTGGGCAGTCACATGGCCACCTTGGCGATCTAGGTAAATATAGATTTTTGGTAAAACAAGTAAGTTAGAAGGTAGGCAAAGAAAGGGTGTTTAGCTTAGTGTAGATATATCATTTTATCCTGACAAACCCTTTAACAGCATCAACAAAACCATAACGCATATGTCTACCCTAAGGTTGTGTCCAAAACCGCGCCAACATCAGGCGCCAGCGATTAATTTCGTTATACTCCATAATTATATGATCATTAACAGTCTTCATGGGCAAAGTTTCAGCCACATGTGGCTACTATTATGTTCGAATGCTCCCATAGGGTGGTACAACATGGGCACATTCAGTGCTAGGGGTACCTGTGATTTTCAAATGAAAATCTGTCAACATCTGCAATTCTCATATTTAAGTCAGAATCATTTCTAGGGGTGCGACTGATAAATGGCCACTGTCTGGACCTTGTTTGTAACACTGTCACAAGCCACTGGATATTAGTCATTAATAAATCATCCAGGTGATAAGTAGCAAAACCCTGTGAATTACAGATTCTGTTCCACACAATGCAAGTCACATAAGGGGTTAAGTTGCTAAAAATATATGACTCCACTGTATATCACCATACTTCATGTACATATTATATGACTACCAAAGCCTAGTGAGTATAAAGTAGACTTGATCTCGGATCTTACTGGTCATAAAGAGGGGGAGGGTAACTGACTTGTTTTATAAAGCTTAGGTGGATGTATACTTTCACTCTCTTGGTCAATGTCATTATTATCATATTAAAGGTAATGTCCTCAGATTAGGTCATCAATTTCAGATCAGTAGGGATACCGTAGGTCAATCGTGGTGACTACACAGTGGAGAAAGCTAGAAGCAGGTGCCTCTGTCCATTGTTCATGGCTGGGCCAGGTTACTGAAGCTGAATGGCAGCTGCTCAGTGGATGGAGTCGATCACTTCTGGCACTGTCCACTGTGTAGTTCCAGTAGCTTCTGTGAAATGCTGATTGGTGGGGATGTTAGCTGTTGGACCCCCAGAGATCAAAATGCAGGACAATCCCTTTAAATATTTTAATCTTGTTTTTAAAGTTCCGAACGTGATAGAGCTCGTGTAGAGCAGAATGCGGCCGTCAACAAGATGTTCGTCTCCGAGGGTTTAGCACAAGGAGAACAAGGAACTGCGTACAGCCTAATACCTCAAGTAAAGGAAGTGTGCAAAGTCGTGGATGGTTTCATCTATGTGGCCAATGCTGAATCACATAAACGTAAGCAAGTCATACACTGCAGATGCCATTTTTGGTTATTCTGATCTCAAAGCGGTTTTCCCTTTGCAGCATCTATGATATATCTACAGAATTATGTATTGTAATAGATGCAAGCTGCAGAAATAAAAAAAAAAAACCTTTTAAAAATATTATTTTTTTAAGCTAAAATACATTCCATGATCCATAGCCTTTAAATATTTATTTTCTGGCATTTAGATAGGACCTGTCCTTATGGGAGCTGAGCTGCAGAAACCTGGCATCTGCTTTCTACTCCATACACTGATACTTCTGGGGGCTATGTTGAACCACCACCAATCTGATAATGATGACCTATCCTACGGATATCTACCTCATAGAGAAACCCTTTAAAGAAGACCTTTTATCACCTCTACCAACTCCATTCCATTGTATCCTTCTAGACATTGCTCCATGGATTCTGACGTTTTCTAGCTCCCACTCTTGCTGAGCAATCTGTTTCAGAACCCAATATGGCCTCTATTGTCAAGTGAGCAGTTCCAGACTATCAGCTCCAGCCAAAGACCACTCATCTGAGAGTAGAGAGCATATTGGGTACTAACTTGACAGAAATGGTTGCTTAGGAATAGTGGGGGTGCTGGAAGGATGCAAAAAGCTGGAGTTGGAGATGGTTCAAGAGGACCTTTCATGTCATCGGGCACATGTGGTTTTATATACTGCTAGAAAACCAGCAGTGCGCTGAATTCATTGCGCTATCGGCTTTCCCGTTATGTGCCCTGGGGCTGGAGATATCAGAGCCATTACCGATATCTCTTCACTGTCAGAAGGGCATTCCTGACAGTTTAGCTGAGCTGTGAGGTACACCCCTCCTTACTATATTAGTCCATAGCCCCTTCCCTTTACTGACAGTACTCGTCCATAGTACGCCATTCTGATGGTGGAGATATTCATAACGCCACCAATATCTCTTGCCCTGGGGCACATAACAGGAAAGCCGAAAGTGCGCCGAATGCACAGTCTGCTTTCTAGCTGTATATAAAACCACATGTGCCCAAGGACATGAAAGGTCCTCCTTAAAAGTCTTCTTAAATGGGTGCCATGTAATGCCTCTTTTACCCTGTAGTGGCCACTGAAGGAAAAATGAATGGCTGCATACTGGTGGTCATAGAAACTGGATCTGTACCGATCATCTGATTGCAAGGACGGGATCATTCTGAAATGATTGTCCGATTACTTAAAAAGTGTGATTGTGCTTTTGTTAGTGGAGACAATGCTGTGACATTTTTATGTTTTTTCGTGCAGAGCACAATCGTGAAGAGGAGGTTGCACAAATCCAGGCAATGATGAATCCCCTACTTGGTGCACAGAGGAGACCTCTGTTGGTGTTGGCTTGTGTGACAAACCCTGGAGACAAGAGGATCCCTTGTGTTTACCTGGCCCATGAGCTGTGTCTGAACAAATTAAATCGACCGTGGATGGTGAGGATTGTTTTTTGTGCTGATATAGACATTGCTTTGTATGGGGGCATTCTGATTAGACAACAGGGGTATCAGGGTTCCCTGGTATAAAAAGATTGTTCCTCTAGATCAGTGTTTCTCTACATGCAGTACACATTACCCAGTAGGTACGCCCCACAGTCCCTGGGACATGGCGCGAACCACTGGTCTATAGTACATGCTTCAGGTCCCCGCTTACTATAGAAGTGCAATAAATGCCTCTGTCAGTACTGATGGCGCTCATTGCATTTAGTGGCGTCGTAGAAATGAGCTGCAATGAATCCCCGTCAGTACTGATCCATAGGATTCTGTCCTGGAAATGACCTGCATACAGTGCAGCTTATAATATACAGTATATGATATGATATATAATATAGACATCTCTGGGTGTGGGGGCCATTATCTTACATGTGCAGACACTGTGAGGTCTATTGGATTACATGTGGGGGTCATTACGCTACATGTGCGACACTGTGAGGCCATTATATTAAATGTGGGGGCACGGTGAGGTCATTACGTTACATGTGGGGGCACTGTGGGGACCATTATGTTACATGTGGGGGCACTGTGAGGCCATTATGTCACATGTGGGGGCACTGTGAGGCCATTATGTCACATGTGGGGGCACTGTGGGGCCCTTATGTTACATATGCAGACACTGTGGCGGCCATTACGTTACATGTGGGGGCACTGTGAGGCCATTATGTTACATGTGGGGGCACTGTGAGGCCATTATGTTACTTGTGGGGGCACTGGGAGGCCATTATGTTACATGTGGGCGCACTGTGGGGCCAATATGCTACATATGCAGACACTGTGGGGCCATTATGTTACATGTGGGGGCACTGTGGGGCCATTATGTTACATATGCAGACACTGTGGGGCCATTATGTTACATGTGGGGGCACTGTGGGGCCCTTATGTTACATATGCAGACACTGTGGTGGCCATTACGTTACATGTGGGGGCACTGTGAGGCCATTATGTTACATGTGGGGGCACTGTGAGGCCATTATGTTACATGTGGGGGCACTGGGAGGCCATTATGTTACATGTGGGGGCACTGTGAGGCCATTATGTTACATGTGGGGGCACTGTGAGGCCATTATGTTACATGTGGGGGCACTGTGAGGCCATTATGTTACTTGTGGGGGCACTGGGAGGCCATTATGTTACATGTGGGGGCACTGTGGGGCCAATATGCTACATATGCAGACACTGTGGGGCCATTATGTTACATATGGGGGCACTGTGGGGCCATTATGTTACATGTGGGGGCACTGTGAGGCCATTATGTTACATGTGGGGGCACTGTGAGGCCATTATGTTACTTGTGGGGGCACTGGGAGGCCATTATGTTACATGTGGGGGCACTGTGGGGCCATTATGTTACATATGCAGACACTGTGGGGCCATTATGTTACATGTGGGGGCACTGTGAGGCCATTATGTTACTTGTGGGGGCACTGGGAGGCCATTATGTTACATGTGGGGGCACTGTGGGGCCATTATGTTACATATGCAGACACTGTGAGGCCATTATGTTACATGTGGGGGCACTGGGAGGCCATTATGTTACATGTGGGGGCACTGTGGGGCCAATATGCTACATATGTAGACACTGTGGCGGACATTATGTTACCTGTGAGGGCACAGTGGGAACCATTTCATAATAATAATTTCTCTCTCTTAATCCCTACGTTGGGGGTACCAGGTTGGGACTTTTTCTCACTAGGGGATACTTTACTTTACAAGGTTGAGCTGCTCTAGGGGGCAGCCTGTAGTTTTCTGCAATGATGCATTATTATAGGGGGGTCTATCATTTCTGAGAAAAAACGTGACAGTAGGGGAAATTTTAAGACTTTTCTCAAATACATATCATCAAGAAAGTGGCTGATTTCTCCCATTCTTACAAGAACACGGATTCTACTTTCATTTCATGAAAGTGAGGTCAAAATCTGGTGAGTTCTTCTTTTTTACTGCAGAAGATACCAACTGTGTGGAGGAGGAGGGGGGGCTTATTCTGTGCTGCACCTAATGAGTCGATGAAGCCTTGGGCTCAGAAGTGGCCAGGACTCAGGGGGAACAAATCAATTTGCCTGTTTTGCTGTATTGCTAAGTCTCTAGGTGAGGCTAAACTGCTAAAGGAGGAGCAGGACACAACTAGTATACAGTCAAAAGTGTTCTCCATGTTTTGTTTTTTTGTAGCCTGTCCTTAGGATAAGCTATAACTATGTAATTGGTGGGTGGGCAGACAGCCGCCCCATGCTAGGCCAGCTGTGCGAGGATGCATCTAGTCCAGTGATGGCGAACCTTTTAGAGACCAAGTGCCCAAACTGCAACCCGAAACCCACTAATTTATCACAAAGTGCCTACACGCCAATTTAAGCTTAATACTGTGCAGATCCACAATTGCAGACAATTAGGCACCCAAAAAGAACGGTTGTGTGAATGGGGCTTTACAGAGCTTTCAATAATACAAACAACTTTGTACTGCATTTGGTATAATTTTGACCAAATAATGTTCACTATTTACATCGTACAGACCTGTTTTATAGTGACCGTGCAATGTTATTATGTCTGCTATAAAACAGATACTGTGTGATATAAATAGTGAAAGATCCCCACTCAGTCCAATCTGCTCCACAGTGACCCCCACACAGTCCAGTCTGCTTCACAGAAGCCCCCACACAGTCCAGTCTGCTTCACAGAGGCCCCCACACAGTCCAATCTGCTCCACAGTGACCCTCACACAGTCCAGTCTGCTTCACAGAGTCCCTCACACAGTCCAGTCTGCTCCACGGTGGCCCCCACACAGTACAATCTGCTCTACGGTGGCCCCCATACAGTACAGTTTGCTCCACAGTGGCCCTTTACAGTATAATCTGTTCCACAGATGGGTGCCCACATAGAGGGCTCTGAATGCCACCTCTGGCACCCGTGCCATAGGTTTGCCATCAAGGATCTAGTCTGTATACTATACCTGGAGCCAGAGGCAGAGATCACCATGCCCTGTATAGTGGCCAGGTGCTGTTCCTGCAGCTCAGCTCCCACTGCAGAGCTGCAGTATCAACTCCCCACTTCCCTGCCACATTTCACAGTTTGACAATTTGTTTTTCTAAAAATCACAGCAAAGCTGCAATAGATCTTCTGTATGTGAATTTCTAAATGGTAATAATTTATCATCTACAGGTGCAAAACACAGAAGCCTCTACATTATATGGATTATTAGATGGCATTGCATGGATTCTAGCCGAGCTTGGGAAAAAGATATGAACGGATCTGAAATTTTCAGCTGCAATTGTATTTAAAATGTGAAATGTGATTATAATATATACATATATATATATATATATATATATATATATATATATATATATATATATATATATATATATATATAATGTTTCTGAGTGTCCCTATGGGATGAAAAGTTGTAAGGAGTAATGTAAAAAGTCCCTAATAATATCAGTGTGGTCTCCTACATTACCCCAGCCTTACTGTATTGTTTTATACATAGATTGTGAGATTTTAGGTAGTGCTCTTTTATACATTTTCTATTCCAGAATGATATGTATAGTGTATTATCAATCTGTGGAATGATTTTGATTTATGTTTAGGTGCTCACTCATGGAAACCTATCCCATGAAGCCTCTGATCGTTCTTGTATTGATGTCACTTCTGATTTCAGTTTAGTACTCTTCTATGAAGCATGTAATAGTTCATCGGACATTGTCATGCACCACCATGCTATTTGCATTTGCTGTGACCCAGAGGACTATTGTTGTGCATAGGGGGCGTTGCAGCAGCAGTAGTAGTCACTACCAGGCCCTGGACCTTGAATAACATAAGGTAGATAGGGGCAAAAGCAAAGTCTGTTCCCTACATAGAAACACAAAGAAATGTGACAGGTGGCATCTATTGGCTGGATCACACTACACCTACATACACAAACTGTCAATTGCTGTGCTGCCAGCTAGACAAGGGAGGTCAATAAAAACACCTTAGAGTCCATGCACATGACCGTGTGTATCCAGGTTGGAGGCCAACTTTATCACAGAATGCAGTTGGATGACTCTTGCAGTGACATCCGTGTGTCTTCCAAGTCCATTCTGTGATGCATTCATGACTGTGGAGCTTCCAGATCCATAAGTTTCCGATAACATGGAGCAGAATAGGATCTGCTCTATAATCATCCATGCTATCAAAACTAAATGGATCCTGAAGCCCTCATACATGTAAATTTATCATGGAGTGTTCAAAGATGTCATTAGATTACATTCTGCAATAAATTCGGCCCCAAATTCGATTGCAGACACGGTCGTGTGCATGGACCCTCGTGTGCATCTGTCCCATGTTGGTCCAAAATATACAGATTATATAACACATATAACATTTTCCATATTCCTAAAAAGTTATGCCCCATGTAAGGCTGGTCTTACACGACTGTAGTGGTTTTGCGGTCCGCAATTTGCTGATTAGCAACTCTAAATTTCATTTCATAAAGTCATTCTGCAAACGTCCATGTCCATTGGCACACGCTCATAGAGTTCTATGGGACAGTCCATGCTGTGTCGTGATGTCCGTGACTTTGCGGATCTATTCAGTGCGGACCCCGGTCATGGCACGACACACCACAGATAAAATATCTGGTGGTGTAAGAGGCCGCACTGAATATAACGTGTCCGCAATTGAGAACCCACAATTGCGGACCATTTGTGGACTAAACTTACGGTCGTGTAAAACCAGCCTTAGACAGTGCAATACAGTAAATACTAGAAGTCTGCCTTTTCTTTGGAGTGTGTGGCCAGTGAATTGGGGTATTCATGGTGCTCTAGTAAAATTCACTCGTGTGGCCCACTGTACAGCCACATGCAAATATTACCTGACCTATAATTTGCAAATTCCTTAAAGGCAGGGGCGTAAGTACCGGGGAAGCAGCGGAGGCCACAGGGCCCGGGACATTAGGGGCCCAGCGACAGCTGCTACCGCTGCATTTTTTTTTTTTTTAATAGGCCGTTACCATAACGGGCCCTATATACTTACCGATCCAAGCAGGGGCCGGGATCGGTAAGTGATGGCGCAAGCCCCACAAGCACTATTATACTCGGGGGTCTTTTCGGACCCCCGAGTATAACGATCGGCGGCCCGGGAGAGGTAAGATAGCATAAAAAACTGTGTTACTTAACTCTCCAGGCTCCGGGCAGGCTTCGGCCTACTTGCATGACATCATATGACCCCGGTCATCAGGGCCCGGTCACATGACGTCCCGGAAGATGGCCGACAGCAACGGAGAATGCAGCAGAGCCAGGAGATAGGTTAGTAACAGTAGTTTGTTATGTTTGTATCCCTCTGGGTCTCTGATTATTATTATAATTGTTCATGTGTGTCCACAATGGGACATAATACTGTGTACTGGGGCCACTATGGGGACATAATACTGTGTACTGGGGCCACTATGGGGACATAATACTGTGTGCAGGGGCCAATATGGGGTATTATAGTGTGCGCAGAAATGTCCGGGGGGAGGGGGGGCGGCGGCGTTAGGGGTCAGTTGGTCGAGGTCTTCAGCATCGGTTGGGTGGGGGGCCCCCAAGTTCGGCACGGGGCCCCACCATTCCTAGTTACGCCACTGCTTAAAGGGGTTGTTCAGGATTTGGCAAACATTGCTACTTTCTTTCAGTAAAAGCACCACACCTGTTCACAGGATGTGTGTGATATTGCAACTCCACCTCATTCATTTCAATGAAACAGATGCAATACCAGATATGACCTATGGACCGGAGTGGTGCTGTTTTCCGAACAATGGAGATCCAGCGCTAGTGTGAACTTAGCGAAAGAGGTGCAGCGGTCCTGTGTGGAGTGGATAAAGCCAGCTCTTTTTACATCTCTCTAGTCCAAAAATCTGTTTCATATTTGCTCCCCATATAGGAAATGTATGGGATATTAAGCTGATACTATTTTTTTATTTTATTTTTTTTATAAAAATCATCACACTTGATGGACAAGACTCACGGACAAGCTTGTGCCATATATCACCTGTTCTTTAGTTTAAAGGCGGTTCCTGACTTACCTGTATATGTGTATTTTTATTTAATAGTGCTACTAGTGGGGCTGTGAACATAACAAGTCATTACTCGCCTCACCCCGGGCGCTGGCATTTAGTGGCAGCTGCTCTGTTCGTCTGTATACAAGTCCTCCTCTATCCAATGACAGATACCAGCAGTCACCTCTTCATATATGGCTTGTGAAGACGACACTGCTGAGGCCTGTGATTGGCTGCAGAGGTCCCCGTGTATATTTGAGATGTCACTGGTGACTTCAGCAGGGGACTTGTGTACAGAAAACGTGACTTGCCACTGCTGGAAACAGAGACCTGTGGAAAGGTAAGTAACGGTTTGTCTGAACAGGCCTGTTTGTATCCTTCGAGGACTCAGGATTTGTTTTCCTTTTACATTACCGCATTCTGACAGCTAATATATATATTTTTTTACATTTTAATTGACGAAATGAGTTGTATTTTTTTATTTTACCATAAATGTAACCAATAAATGATCTTTTAGAAACCCTTTCTGAGCAAGAGTAGAAAAAATAGCAAATTTCACCATTATTCACTTTTTAAATTTTGTGCATAGATTTTGTAATTTTTTTTTTTGCGCAATAAAAATATTTTTTAAAGAATTTTGTTTGTCACTGCATTCCGAAAACCATAACCATACATTTTTACCATGCACAGTATATGTAAAAAGATTTATAGATTTGAACATTAAGAGATGACTCTTGTATGACCCGTCTGTAAATCTTTCCAATGACTGCCACAATAAACCCCATATATAACATTTCATTGGGATCAGTCTGTTCTTATAGTGTGCGCTATATGCAATCTAGCTGAAAATCTCTGAGAATAGAGCGCTGCTCCGAACAGGTGGAGTGTGGACTGTGGGAGGAGAGAGATGTGGGGTGCATGGTGTACTGGTGGGGGGAGAGATGGGGGTACAAGGTGGACTGCGGGGAGAGAGATGTGGGGTGCACGGTGTACTGGTGGGGGGAGAGATGCAGGGTGTACTGTGGTTACACGATGGTACTTGTGGGTACACAATGGACTGTGGGGGAAGGCATGAGGTACATGGTGAACTGTGTGGGGTGCATGATGAATTGGGGGGTAAGGGTGGGGTGTATGTAGAGCTGTGTTTCTTTAGGGGATGGCAAGGTATGGTTGAGGCTTGGTGGATTTAGCAAACTGTGGCCCTGTGGGGCTGAGCTGTAGCAAGCTTGGTACCTTTGTGATATGATAAGCAGCCCGTGGCAATTTTCCTGTGTAAGCAGCCATTTTCTTGAACTCATTTGCATACCGATGAAAACCGTGATTTCTACCAAACGGCGGCACAGAGAAGACACGTAAAGGTAGGAGAAGAATAGCCTTTCTTAAGGCTATTTCTACGTGTTATCGAGAAAAAATTTAATTTTAATGATTGAATCCCTTTAAAGGCCCGGCATGTACTATTACGGTGTATGTCTGGAAGGGGTACAATTATTTAGAAAGTGACCTCTGAGTTTGATCATGTTCTGCTGTTATTTTGTTGTTTTACTTTATATATTTTCTATTTTATTTTGCCCAAAAAATAAAATGTAATAAAAAGTGTAAATAGTGTTTTTGAGTGTCATAACTTTAATAGTAAGAAATCCACCAATTAGCTATAACTTAATCCCACCCACCACCCCTTGTGTCACCAAAGTGACTCTGACCCATCAAGACACAACAAGATCTCTGTATACTGTGGTGGAAGACCTAGAACATGATGGAGTGAGGTTACATTCACACTATTGTTATGTGCATCCATTGCTGTCCTCTGTCATAGGATGAGAGCAACAGACATAGATGGAGCCTCCTCCTCCTCTTGCATACATTATGGACGCTCTCTCCTGTCTTCTCTCTCCTTTTTTCTGTCTTTTGTGTTTCTTTCATCATTTTTGTTTACTTTTGTAAAGGAAGGAAAATGTCCTGCATGCACAAATGTATCTTCAGTCAGAAAACTAAACAAAAATGATGGAAGACGAGAGACAGAGGAAAGAAGGGAGACAGAGGAAAGAAGGGAGACAGAGGAAAGAAGGGAGACAGAGGAAAGAAGGGAGACAGATGAAAGACGGGAGACAGAGGAAAGACGGGAGAAAGAGGAAAGACGGGAGACCGAGGAAAGATGGGAGACAGAGGAAAGAAGGGAGAAAGAGGAAAAACGGGAGACAGAGGAAAGAAGGGAGACAGGAAAGACGGGAGACCGAGGAAAGACGGGAGACCGAGGAAAGAAGGGAGAAAGAGGAAAGAAGGGAGAAAGAGGAAAGACGGGAGACAGAGGAAAGACGGGAGAAAGAGGAAAGAAGGGAGAAAGAGGAAAGAAGGGAGAAAGAGGAAAGACGGGAGACAGAGGAAAGACGGGAGACAGAGGAAAGAAGGGAGACAGATGAAAGACGGGAGACAGAGGAAAGACGGGAGACCAAGGAAAGATGGGAGACAGAGGAAAGAAGGGAGAAAGAGGAAAAACGGGAGACAGAGGAAAGAAGGGAGACAGGAAAGACGGGAGACCGAGGAAAGACGGGAGACCGAGGAAAGACGGGAGACCGAGGAAAGACGGGAGAAAGAGGAAAGAAGGGAGAAAGAGGAAAGACGGGAGACAGAGGAAAGACGGGAGACAGAGGAAAGAAGGGAGAAAGAGGAAAGAAGGGAGAAAGAGGAAAGACGGGAGACAGAGGAAAGACGGGAGACAGAGGAAAGAAGGGAGAAAGAGGAAAGACGGGAGACCGAGGAAAGAAGGGAGAAAGAGGAAAGACGGGAGACAGAGGAAAGAAGGGAGAAAGAGGAAAGACGGGAGACAGAGGAAAGAAGGGAGAAAGAGGAAAGACGGGAGACAGAGGAAAGACAGGAGACAGAGGAAAGAAGGGAGAAAGAGGAAAGACAGGAGACAGAGGAAAGACGGGAGACAGAGGAAAGAAGGGAGAAAGAGGAAAGACGGGAGACAGAGGAAAGAAGGGAGAAAGAGGAAAGAAGGGAGAAAGAGGAAAGACGGGAGACAGAGGAAAGACGGGAGACAGAGGAAAGAAGGGAGAAAGAGGAAAGACGGGAGACCGAGGAAAGAAGGGAGAAAGAGGAAAGACGGGAGACAGAGGAAAGAAGGGAGAAAGAGGAAAGAAGGGAGAAAGAGGAAAGACGGGAGACAGAGGAAAGACGGGAGACAGAGGAAAGAAGGGAGAAAGAGGAAAGACGGGAGACCGAGGAAAGAAGGGAGAAAGAGGAAAGACGGGAGAAAGAGGAAAGACGGGAGACAGAGGAAAGAAGGGAGAAAGAGGAAAGACGGGAGACAGAGGAAAGACAGGAGACAGAGGAAAGAAGGGAGAAAGAGGAAAGACAGGAGACAGAGGAAAGACGGGAGACAGAGGAAAGAAGGGAGAAAGAGGAAAGACGGGAGACAGAGGAAAGAAGGGAGAAAGAGGAAAGAAGGGAGAAAGAGGAAAGACGGGAGACAGAGGAAAGACGGGAGACAGAGGAAAGAAGGGAGAAAGAGGAAAGAAGGGAGAAAGAGGAAAGACGGGAGACAGAGGAAAGACGGGAGACAGAGGAAAGAAGGGAGAAAGAGGAAAGACGGGAGACCGAGGAAAGAAGGGAGAAAGAGGAAAGACGGGAGACAGAGGAAAGAAGGGAGAAAGAGGAAAGACGGGAGACAGAGGAAAGACGGGAGACAGAGGAAAGAAGGGAGAAAGAGGAAAGAAGGGAGAAAGAGGAAAGACGGGAGACAGAGGAAAGACGGGAGACAGAGGAAAGAAGGGAGAAAGAGGAAAGACGGGAGACCGAGGAAAGAAGGGAGAAAGAGGAAAGACGGGAGACAGAGGAAAGAAGGGAGAAAGAGGAAAGACGGGAGACAGAGGAAAGAAGGGAGAAAGAGGAAAGACGGGAGACAGAGGAAAGACAGGAGACAGAGGAAAGAAGGGAGAAAGAGGAAAGACAGGAGACAGAGGAAAGACGGGAGACAGAGGAAAGAAGGGAGAAAGAGGAAAGACGGGAGACAGAGGAAAGAAGGGAGAAAGAGGAAAGAAGGGAGAAAGAGGAAAGACGGGAGACAGAGGAAAGACGGGAGACAGAGGAAAGAAGGGAGAAAGAGGAAAGAAGGGAGAAAGAGGAAAGACGGGAGACAGAGGAAAGACGGGAGACAGAGGAAAGAAGGGAGAAAGAGGAAAGACGGGAGACCGAGGAAAGAAGGGAGAAAGAGGAAAGACGGGAGACAGAGGAAAGAAGGGAGAAAGAGGAAAGAAGGGAGAAAGAGGAAAGAAGGGAGAAAGAGGAAAGACGGGAGACAGAGGAAAGACGGGAGACAGAGGAAAGAAGGGAGAAAGAGGAAAGACGGGAGACCGAGGAAAGAAGGGAGAAAGAGGAAAGACGGGAGACAGAGGAAAGAAGGGAGAAAGAGGAAAGACGGGAGACAGAGGAAAGAAGGGAGAAAGAGGAAAGACGGGAGACAGAGGAAAGACAGGAGACAGAGGAAAGAAGGGAGAAAGAGGAAAGACAGGAGACAGAGGAAAGACGGGAGACAGAGGAAAGAAGGGAGAAAGAGGAAAGACGGGAGACAGAGGAAAGAAGGGAGAAAGAGGAAAGACGGGAGACAGAGGAAAGACGGGAGACAGAGGAAAGAAGGGAGAAAGAGGAAAGAAGGGAGAAAGAGGAAAGACGGGAGACAGAGGAAAGACGGGAGACAGAGGAAAGAAGGGAGAAAGAGGAAAGACGGGAGACCGAGGAAAGAAGGGAGAAAGAGGAAAGACGGGAGACAGAGGAAAGAAGGGAGAAAGAGGAAAGACGGGAGACAGAGGAAAGAAGGGAGAAAGAGGAAAGACGGGAGACAGAGGAAAGACGGGAGACAGAGGAAAGACAGGAGACAGAGGAAAGACGGGAGACAGAGGAAAGAAGGGAGAAAGAGGAAAGACGGGAGACAGAGGAAAGAAGGGAGAAAGAGGAAAGAAGGGAGAAAGAGGAAAGACGGGAGACAGAGGAAAGACGGGAGACAGAGGAAAGAAGGGAGAAAGAGGAAAGACGGGAGACCGAGGAAAGAAGGGAGAAAGAGGAAAGACGGGAGACCGAGGAAAGAAGGGAGAAAGAGGAAAGACGGGAGACAGAGGAAAGAAGGGAGAAAGAGGAAAGACGGGAGACAGAGGAAAGAAGGGAGAAAGAGGAAAGACGGGAGACAGAGGAAAGACAGGAGACAGAGGAAAGAAGGGAGAAAGAGGAAAGACAGGAGACAGAGGAAAGACGGGAGACAGCGTCCATCATGTTGTTTATATTAGTGTTAATGGGAATGGAATCAGAATCAGTCTCTGTCAATTTCTCTGCTGCAGTTAATGTTCGTTGCTGTCATCCATCAACGGACATTAACAAGGGTAGCCTGAACCCGTCCTAGGGCTGCTATTACACCTGTATGTTTTTGATCAGAGTAGAAACAACAACATGTATGTTAATGTGAATAAAGACCACATGTGTAATGGCACCCTAAGGCCAGCTTCACATGGACACATTTGGTTGTCAGCTGAGGTTCTCAGACCAGGACCCGGACTCCGAGCAGCATAGTTGTTTATGATGCTAGGAGTTCCTGCTTCCTCACAGCTTCAGTGGCCCATAGTGTAATGTCCGTGGTGGTCTCATCCAATTCAATGCCACCTCTGTGCTAAAACGGAGATCCTAGCACTGTCCAATCAGTGCCCCTTCCTCATCCATGGATATGGAGTGTTCCACACAAGCAGCCAGGTGTTCTATGTGATGGAGCTGGCCAGAGGTGGAACCCTTGCTGAATACATTAGGAAGACCCCCAACTATAAGATCTCTGCTATGAAGTTCCTGGCTGCCCAAATAGTGTGCGGTCTTCAATTCCTACATTCAAAGAGGATTGTCCACCGTAATATAAAACCAAGCAACATCCTCCTGACCCAAGATGGGAACATCAAAATTTCTGACTTTGGACTTGCACTTTGTAATGTATTTGTTGATGTGACCAAAGGATGTGGCACAGCAGGTTACATGGCCCCAGAAATATTACAATGTATACCCTACAACGCCGGTGCTGACTGGTTTGCATTTGGCGTTACGCTGTATATTATGCTGACAAAAACTAGCCCATTTAAATGGAAAGACCTCAAAAAAACCTAAAGAGCCACCCTAGAAGAAGAGCCACCATACAAAGGTCTAGGCCCACGTAGCACAGACATTTTAAAGAGACTTTTGTGCAAAGATCAATGTCAGAGGCTTGGCGTGAACGACAATGTACATCAGCACCGGTTTTTTTCTTCTATTATGTGGGCCGACCTCGATGCTGGAAGATTAAAGTCCCCAGTGAAAGTGGCTGCAAAAGACATAAGTGGCCTCCTAGCTAAAGACACCTAGGACACCTACTTGGCTATGTCAATAGCTGGATCACGTCTACCTTCAGGTAATGTAATACTATATGTATATCTGTAGTGATGATCAGTCTGGATTCTTAACATTAAAGGGGTTTTCCAGACAGAAAAATCTTCATTTTAGTGCTTAGTGCTACTGATGGGTTAATAAATACCCCCATATACCTTTAGCAGTTATCGGAGTGATTTCTGGGTGTCTCTGGCAGCTGCTGCATTATCTCCCTTTGTTTACTTGGTGTTAGCTTCCTGCTGTACAACTTCCGGTGTAGCTGCTGCACTAACTCCCTCTCACTCAGCCCCCTCCTCCTCTCACTCCATTATAAAACACTCCGACTCACTAACCTAATCCCTCCCACCCTGCCTGTGTCACTAAGCATAGCCCCTCCCACTCTCACTAGTGATCCCACCTATTTACTAGTCCCTCCCACCCTCACTAGCTCACTAAGTGTAATAATCCCACCCATTACTAGCTCCTCCCACTCTTCCCGTCTCCCATCACATGACTACTCCAGGGAAATGGGTAATTATACATTAATTGATGTACATTAGAAGTTAGGTGGGGGGAGGGAGTTTAGTTTAGGGGTTAATTATCAGTTTATCCTGGGCAACCCCTTTAACCCTATACTTACCACGTACACAGGCCTTATACTGTTTTCTTTGCGTCCACAGTGATGTACAACTACCTTGATGGTGACTTCAGGAGCCTCACAAGACATCACCTGAGGAGACATGTCCCCGATACCTGAGATGGAGATGTTCTGTGAGGTCAGTGGTGAATATTAGACATCCCTGGGTGATGGGAGAGATATTACGTTCACTACCATGACTGGATATCTCCTGTACCTGTAACATGAAATATGGCTGCAGACACTGAACGAGGTACTTACTGTCATTTCTCTCTTAGGGGGCGTTCACACTACCGTCGGTGTCCGACAGGTAGTGTCCGCTCAAAATCTATCACGGACACTAGGAGCGGACACTAGCTGTGTCTGTGACACCTGTCATTTATTTCAATGGTCATCGGGTGCGTTCTTTTGCACTCCGTGCCCGTCCTTCCCTATCCGCAAGTGAAGATGTCCAACTTCTCAAGCGGACAGAAAAACCCTGCATGCAGGGTTCCTCTGTCCGCTTGAGAAGTCGGACATCTTATCCTAGGTCATCGGTATGTCAGTTTGTGATCTGTCAGGGTTCCACACCTGAACCCCACACAGATCAGTTGTTCTAGCAAATTCTGGGTACCAGATGCTGCTAGTGGACAGGATGTCGCACCGCACCTTTTCAAGCAATAGGAGTGGCGTTGCAAATACTCAGAAACCCTCTAGGGATTTTGAACCCCATGGGGTCTGATCACTAATGTGATGCTAGTGCTAATGCATTGCAAAACACCAGGGCTTCTATTACAGGCTACATAGAGAAGCCTGCAATAGAACAAATTGAATGACAGACCGGAGAGTCTTCACAAGACTCCTGGCTATCATAGCAACATGACACTGGCCTCGGAGCTTAGTGCGGGTGCCGGCGATCACTGGTAAAATGGCGGTGCCCACGAGCCACCAGGAAAATATTACCTCGGTAGTTTTGACCAAGGCGCCAGAGGGGTTAATGCCCATGATCGGTGCAGGCATTGATGATTGCTGGCATTAGCGCTAGGTGTCTGCTGTGTAAAATAGCAAACACCTGGCGGCTATGGCAGCCACCCAGCTCCCCAGCGGTTGCCATCTTTAAACACCCGGCATCTAGTACGGCGGATGTTGGGAAGGGGTTAAGTATAAAACTGATGGGGGGCGTGGCTAGCTGTGTATGAGAGCGGATGCATCTCACGGAGCTCTTCGTGCACTTGCTTTCCAACGTCCATCTACCGGCGCCATCTTGCATAGACCACTCCTGGGCTGCCCCAAAGCTCTCCCCCAAGCCTCCATCTGTCCTTCTGGGGCGCCATCTGTCAACTCCTGCGTGGTCCCGGGCGGCACGTGGGCACCGCCATTTTACCAGTGATCGCCGGTGAGGAACGCCCCCTCCCTCTGCTCACTGTGCTCGTCCGTAGATGAGTATTATCAGGAGAGGGAGGGGGGAGTTCCTCCCCAGTCTTAGAGCACAGCGCGATAGGCGCTGCTGGGCAGAAGGGTGTCCCTGGCTAAGTGTCAGAAACGCCCTTCTGACTGTAAAGCGCTACGGTACCGGGACCGATAGCACTTTACACCGGGCACAGATCGGGAAAGCCGATAGTGCGCTGAATTCAGCGCACTGTCAGCTTTTCAGCAGTATATAAAACTGCATGTGCCCGATCTGATGAAAGGTCCTCTTTAAGCCTTTAGCACTCCACTTTGCAAGGGACCATGTTACATCATGTCATATACTCCAGTTACATCTAGAGCTGCAGTCACTATTCCACTGTTACATCATGTCATATACTCCAGTCACATCCAGAGCTGCTGTTACATCAGGTCTTATACTCCAGTTACATCTAAAGGTGCAGTCACTATTCCACTGTTAAATCATATCATATTCTCCAGTCACATCCAGAGCTGCAGTCACTATTCTGCTGTTACATCATGTCTTATACTCCAGTCACAGCCAGGGTTCAGCACACAGTCAGCTCTGCTGCATCTGACGGTGTAGCAGAGCTCAGCGTGCGCTCAACGCTGCTACATCTGAGATCAGACCAGAATGGAGACTGCTGTGGACCGATCTTAGACTCTGCCTCCTCACAGACGAGCCTCCGGCAGAACCAGCGTTGATTGGCCATATGCTGTACTCTGTATGGCATTCGGCCAATCAACGCTGGTCAATGCATTCCTATGGGAAAAAGTCAGCTCCCACATATCGCAAACTGTCAGGGATCCCGACGTAATACAGTGACTTGGGCATGTTAGATGCCCCCAGACATGCTTCCCCTGCTGTCCCAGTTGCATTCCAGGGTGTTGGCATCATTTCCTGGGGTGTCATAGTGGACTTGGTGACCCTCCTGAGTCGAATAGTAGTTTCCCCCTAAACGAGTATTTATTCCCCATAGACTATAATGGGGTTCGATATTCGATCGAACAGTCGAGTATCGAGCGGCTACTCGAAACGAATTTCAAACTTCGAACATTTCACTGTTCGCTCATCTCTAGTCTTTAATGGTGGTCTCTATAGGAGGACCAGAGTATGGTCGCTATGTATGCATGCCCACACATAACCATTGCTCCCAACACCTTCTAACAGCTAAAATAGTGTAGAAGATTAGGGACAGCGCTCCATAGACTGTCTGCATTTAGTTATACGGTACTTTATGTGCAGAAAGTCACAACACATATGATACTTGTAGAATTGAAATTATTAGGACGTTTTAGGTTGACACCCGACACCATCATCAGGCGTGTGATCTTGAGAGACAGTACAGTGAATGGCATACTGTGAGTTACACACTTATGTAGATGGACATGTCTGATGAAGAGAGTTTACCCAAATAACTTCAGAATGTATCCAGTATGTTGTCTGTGAGGGTTCGATAATTCTAATGATTGAGATGAAGTAGTGAAATGGTTATATGGCAATGTGGGGAACACATATTATCTAGGACAAAGATCTCCACAATTATCCTGAGAACACAATGCGCTCTTATTGTTTTTCACTAATCCTGACCATTGGTTGGTTCTCGGTAATGATATTGTAACCTTCCACTCACCCTACAACCGCTATTTACTCACCACATCTACAGAATAGATACTTGTTCTCTCTGCATTAACCCTAAACTCTTTGCTTAGACATGCACACCATCCCCTGTCCTCCAGATCAACCCTCCAGGAATCTTCAAGTATACACCTGGATTTGCAGAACATCACATTCATGAAACGTTGCATTTAGGAATGCTGAAGGAATGGCATCTGTGTATCTGAAGAGAAAGCATTGTCATCACGAACTGGCTACTACTGTGTTACCCCTATTGTTTGCAATTAGAGATGGGCTAATTGGTTTGTAATAAGCCAGATTTATCCCGAATATTCCAAATTGTTGATTTTTTATGAAAGCGAACAAATGGAGATTCCTCTTGGATGAACTAAAATGGGTTCTGCATTGGGGCAACATGGTTGCTCAGTGGTTAGGACTGCAGCCTTGTAGCACTGGAGTCCTGGGTTCAAATCCTGCCAAAAACAACATCTGCACGGAATTTGTATGGTCTCCCCATGTTTGCGTGGATTTCCTCCCAAATTTCAGAGACATACTGATGGGAAAAAATGTAGATTGTGGGCCCTATATGGGGCACACAATCCACATAAAAAGAAAAAAAAAAGGTTCTGCATTATACTCTGGGGTCTTAAGAGATATAAAGAAAAAAACCCACTCGTACTCTCCTCCCCTTACTTCTCTTGGGCCTCCTAGCAGCGTCTGGCACTCTTCTGTGATGTCATCAGCACTGAGGCCTGTGATTGGGCCTCAGAGGTGACCTGAACACGTGATTGTCATGACACTCAGCGTACCCATGTAAGTGTTGGTGGCACAATCATAGGCCTCAGCCTTGACCCTGATGTTACAGAAGAGTGACGGCACAAGGAAAATGCCAGATGCCGCGAGGAGGCCCAAGAGAGGTAACGTAAGGTAAGTATGAATTTTTTTAAATAAAATTTCATTTTGACATAACTGCAGCTGTGAAATTGGGTAGATTGGTTCCTGGGAGCCCTGACAGTGTTCTACACTATGTTTTATAGATAGGTTACTAGGAGCCCTGACAGTGTCATACACTATGTTTTATAGATAGGTTACTAGGAGCCCTGACAGTGTCATACACTATGTTTTATAGATAGGTTACTAGGAGCCCTGACAGTGTCATACACTATGTTTTATAGATAGGTTACTAGGAGCCCTGACAGTGTCATACACTATGTTTTATAGATAGGTTCCTAGGAGCCCTGACAGTGTCATACACTATGTTTTATAGATAGGTTACTAGGAGTCCTGACAGTGTCATACACTATGTTTTATAGATAGGTTACTAGGAGCCCTGACAGTGTTATACATTATGTTTTATAGATAGGTTACTAGGAGCCCTGACAGTGTCATACACTATGTTTTATAGATAGGTTACTAGGAGCCCTGACAGTGTCATACACTATGTTTTATAGATAGGTTACTAGGAGCCCTGACAGTGTCATACACTATGTTTTATAGATAGGTTACTAGGAGCCCTGATAGTGTCATACACTATGTTTTATAGATAGGTTACTAGGAACCCTGACAGTGTCATACACTATGTTTTATAGATAGGTTACTAGGAGCCCTGATAGTGTCATACACTATGTTTTATAGATAGGTTACTAGGAGCCCTGACAGTGTCATACACTATGTTTTATAGATAGGTTACTAGGAGCCCTGACAGTGTCATACACTATGTTTTATAGATAGGTTACTAAGAGCCCTGACAGTGTCATACACTATGTTTTATAGATAGGTTACTAGGAGCCCTGACAGTGTTATACACTATGTTTTATAGATAGGTTCCTATGAGCCCTGACAGTGTCATACACTATGTTTTATAGATAGATTCCTAGGAGCCCTGACAGTGTTATACACTCCGTTTTATATATAGGTTCCTAGGAGCCATGATAATGTTCTATACTATGTTTTATAGATAGGTTCCTAGGAGCCCTGACAGTGTTATACACTATGTTATATAGATAAGTTTCTAGTAGCCCTGACAGTGTTATACACTATGTTATATAAGTAGGTTACTAGGAGCCATGATAGTGTTATACACTATGTTTTAAAGTGTGGTTTGTACCAAAACGATCCAGGGACCTGAAAATCTTGAGAGATTGAACCATCTGTCTTTACAATGTGAGCAACTGTATTTGGGTGCACTAGTTGGTGCTACAATGTGATGGCCAGTCTGCCGGCGCTGTCACCTCAACTGCTGTATCTGTTTCTGTATTTCCTTTTGGGGAATGCTCTTTCAACCAACGTTTATTACAATTCTACTATTTAGACACTTAAAGGAAACTTCAATAATAAATGTATCATATAGTATTATATTGGGTTATGAGGTTATATCAGGGCTATTCATACTGGGCATTCCTTCAAGACACTGCACACGGATACCATTTCTGACTGACAAACCATTCTAGGTGCCCTCCAAAGCTTTTAACAGTCCATAATTTGTCAGGATTGTCTGAAAATTTTATTGATCATCCAGGCAAATGTGTCTATTACTGGATTGAAAAGGAAACCTGTAGGAATCTCTTCCTTGTCTAACTTCTGGTGTTCAGGTCTATGGGCTTTCTTGTCTATGGGTCCAGGGGTATACTATAGGGGTTGCTACTGCGCCCTGGACTCTAAGGGGGACCCAAATATTCCTCTGCCATATAAAATATACCATGATTCTGAATGACACAAGATAATGTCCCATTACAGATTAAGAATTGGGGCCCAGGAGCTTCAAGTGATGCCTCTATATAGGTCCTAGTGCGCTCTAGTTGGTCATGTTCATGTCCAGTCAGTGTTGTTACCCAAAGCAGTGGTCAGTACACAAAAAAAATGTATTATGGTTATATTTTTATTTCCAATGCATATTTATCCATCTGTTATTGCAGTATGGCATAATAATATTGGTTATATTCCTCTCTGAATAACAAGATCTATATTATACTAATGCACAGTATGTGAGCTGGAGATTTACTTCTTGCCTTGTTCCCACTTTATACAGTTGATGTTACTGGACTGGTCTCATCTTCATCTCCGTTGCTTTATACGAGTACACGTAACCCTTTCCAGTAACCCATTTGATTCCATTGGCATCAGATTTATGCGCCCAACGAATATAGCTTCTATTTAGGTTTGCAGAGTGGCATTGGTTGTACCACCAGCCTACATTATATCGGAAGACACATTTGTCTGCAGTTGAATCCTTATCCTTTGTAGAGAATGGCATGCCTACATGAGTATCCATAGAATTACCTGGAAAAACATCAACTTAATGAAGGACTGAGAATTCAGAATACGCTACCTGTAATTCTTATTCTTTTCAGTTCTATATACTGTATTTAATGAGGGTCTTGGTCTTATTGTCCAGGTGATTCAGTGCGGTCACCAGGATGGGTCTAAATTTCCATCCAACTTCTACTATTCTAGACCATTAGTATGTGGCTGTTGATGTGGGTAGATATGTGGATCCATACAATGCGTCAGGATAATTGTAAATTTTCCTTCCCGCTGTGTTTAGGTTGTAAAACCAACAGCAAACTAAGCGGAGAGCTTTCCATACAGAGAACTGAAAGATCCTTAAGTTGTGCCATCCCTTCTACTATTTTCTTTACCTCTACCTTTATCTTTTATCTGTACCTATTGTCACTGTAATGCTTCTACCATGGAGCTTTTGTATATTGTATTATTGTATTATATATGCTGCTGTAACACACTGAATTTCCCTATCTTAAATAGAAAGGAGAGGCCAAGTCTATTCCTTCCTATAGTCAAGTATTGCCTTTTAAACACTATATATCCTCGTATCTCTGCTGTTTCCAATAATGGACCCCTCAAATGCTATGGTTAAATGTGATCATGGCATCTGAGAGGACGCCTTCACTTTCAGTCTCCTTTTTGGCTATGAAATTCCTCTTCTGTATCAGTATAATGCTGGTCTTCTCATATTCAGAACAGACCCCCAAGGTTCCTGGGCCTGGATTAAACCTCACCCTCTGTACCCCTTCAAGTTACACCCCTGCTCCATATTCTTGACCTTACCATACAGATTCTTACCTGCATTGCCTTCTTTGAAATCTCCAAGTAACAATTTGTATTTTTCATCCTCTCCCAAAATATTGAAAGATGAGTACTTGGCATAATGATTGATGTTGTCAGTAGCTTGAAGATCGATACGCATTTCCCATTCACCTGTGAAGATATTGGAAGATGTAACAGCGTGCCAAATACTAGTGAACATATAGAAGACATTGTGGGGGAATGTGCCATATATCAGTAGATGCCCACACACATAAAATAACTCACATGTAGGGAAGGAAAGGGGCCTTGCTTTCAGTACTTACCTTGTGGTAGAAAAAAGATCCAAATCCCCTGTAGAAAGTTAAAATATTAATTTTTGGCTGACTGCCACTAGAGGGAGCTGAGGATCTTGAAGTCTACTGTTTCATTATGGCATTCAATGTATAAATTGTATGCAGTTAGCTATAGAGCTAACCTTTTTTATCGCCTCCTAGTGGTGACTGCAAAAAGTCTGAATTTTGCCATTTATTGGAGATTTGGAGCTCAGTATCAGAAAGATCCTCATGAAGATATATAAATGTATTATGACTTTAATTTTGGACATTTTTAGATTTAAAAAAATGGTAGTGATAGCGAGCTAATGGTGGCCAAAGGTGAGAACTCGTATATACTTACCTGAGGATGTCAACATATGAAGATTCTCATTTCCCAGCCAAAACTCACTCAGATAATTGCCAAATCCTGTTTTGTATGAATTCCAGTCACGGAAAAAGTCAACGGAGCCATTGCAGCGCTTCTGGAAAACCTAAGCCCATAGAGATATATATGACACACCTCACATAATGGTGAAATCTTCTGTGGGGCTCTTTTACAATGCAATGGGGCTCTACTTACAATCCAGCCTCCCCCGTCAGTTTGCTGGTCACACAGAACATTCAGACGCTGCCCTGCTGGGTATATTGTGTACCAGCCATTTAGGACGTCACCCTGATTCAGTAAGTCCTGGCAGTTTTTTGCAGCTGAGAAGAATAGACAGATAAAGTAAATTTAGTGTATACACCCAGCTCAGAAGCTATAAAGGGCAAACATGGCATTACAATTCACTGTGCATGGTACATGTAGTGCACATGACACTTGCTCTATGGACCTCCAGAGATCCTGATCTTGTGCAAATCTTTAATATCAAGAATTAGAGAAGGTTGAACCTCTCGGGATTTGTTTTGGGTTTGGGTGGCTCAAGTACTTGATTTGTTTTGGGTTGAACAAGTGCGAACCATACTTTAAATTGGCTTAAAACAGAGTGTAGAATATAGTTAGGGCTCCTAGGAACCTACCTATACAACATAGTGTAGAATACTGTCAGGGCTTCCAGGAACCTATCTATATAACATAGTGTATAACACTGTCAGGCCTTCTAGAAAACTATCTATATAATATAGAGTATAACACTGTCAGGGCTCCTAGGAACCTATCTATAAAACATAGTGTAGAATACTGTCAGGGCTTCCAGGAACCTATCTATATAACATAGTGTATAACACTGTCAGGCCTTCTAGAAAACTATCTATATAATATAGAGTATAACACTGTCAGGGCTCCTAGGAACCTATCTATAAAACATAGTGTAGAATACTGTCAGGGCTCCTAGAAATCTATCTATATAACATAGTGTATGACACTGTCAGGACTCCTAGGAACCTATCTATAAAACACAGTGTATAACACTGTCACACTGTCAGGGCTCCTAGGAACCTATCTATAAAACATAGTGTATGACACTGTCAGGGCTCCTAGGAACCTATCTATATAATATAGAGTATAACACTGTCAGGGCTCCCAGGAACCTATCTATACAACATAGTGTAGAATACTATCAGGGCTCCTAGAAATCTATCTATATAATATAGTGTATGACACTGTCAGGGCTCCTAGAAATCTATCTATATACAGTCCTATGAAAAAGTTTGGGCACCCCTATTAATCTTAATCATTTTTAGTTCTAAATATTTTGGTGTTTATAACAGCCATTTCAGTTTGATATATCTAATAACTGATGGACACAGTAATATTTCAGGATTGAAATGAGGTTTATTGTACTAACAGAAAATGTGCAATATGCATTAAACCAAAATTTGACCGGTGCAAAAGTATGGGCACCTCAACAGAAAAGTGACATTAATATTTAGTACATCCTCCTTTTGCAAAGATAACAGCCTCTAGTCGCTTCCTGTAGCTTTTAATCAGTTCCTGGATCCTGGATAAAGGTATTTTGGACAAACAATTCAAGTTCAGTTAAGTTAGATGGTCGCCGAGCATGGACAGCCCGCTTCAAATCATCCCACAGATGTTCAATGATATTCAGGTCTGGGGACTGGGATGGCCATTCCAGAACATTGTAATTGTTCCTCTGCATGAATGCCTGAGGATTTGGAGCGGTGTTTTGGATCATTGTCTTGCTGAAATATCCATCCCCGGCGTAACTTCAACTTCGTCACTGATTCTTGAACATTATTCTCAAGAATCTGCTGATACTGAGTGGAATCCATGCGACCCTCAACTTTAACAAGATTCCCGGTGCCGGCATTGGCCACACAGCCCCAAAGCATGATGGAACCTCCACCAAATTTTACAGTGGGTAGCAAGTGTTTTTCTTGGAATGCTGTTTCTTTTTGGACACCATGCATAACGCCTTTTTTTTATAACCAAACAACTCAATCTTTGTTTCCAAAATGAAGTTGGCTTTTCCAAATGTGCTTTTGCATACCTCAGGCAACTCTATTTGTGGCGTACGTGCAGAAACGGCTTCTTTATGATCACTCTCCCATACAGCTTCTCCTTGTGTAAAGTGCGCTGTATAGTTGACCGATGCACAGTGACACCATCTGCAGCAAGATGATGCTGAAGCTCTTTGGAGGTGGTCTGTGGATTGTCCTTGACTGTTCTCACCATTCTTCTTCTCTGCCTTTCTGATATTTTTCTTGGCCTGCCACTTCTGGGCTTAACAAGAACTGTCCCTGTGGTCTTCCATTTCCTTACTATGTTCCTCACAGTGGAAACTGACAGGTTAAATCTCTGAGACAACGTTTTGTATCCTTCCCCTGAACAACTATGTTGAACAATCTTTGTTTTCAGATCATTTGAGAGCGGGCTGTCCATGTTCGGCGACCATCAAGCTTAACTGAACTTGAATTGTTTTGTAGAAAGAAATGGTCCAAAATCACTTCATCCAGGATCCAGGAACTGATTAAAAGCTACAGGAAGCGACTAGAGGCTGTTATCTTTGCAAAAGGAGGATCTACTAAATATTAATGTCACTTTTCTGTTGAGGTGCCCATATTTTTGCACCGGTCAAATTTTGGTTTAATGCATATTGCGCATTTTCTGTTAGTACAATAAACCTCATTTCAATCCTGAAATATTACTGTGTCCATCAGTTATTAGATATATCAAACTGAAATGGCTGTTGCAAACACCAAAATATTTAGAACTAAAAATGATTAAGATTAATAGGGGTGCCCAAACTTTTTCATAGGACTGTATATAGGGATTACTCAATAATTTACCTTTTTCTCCCTTTTCACCTTTGGCACCCTCAGCACCTGTTTCAAGGGGTAAACATTTTTTTAAAAACGTACAAATATTAAAATACAGAACTCAACAACACAAAACTTGAAATGTAGTGGTTGCCATGTTCACCCCCGCCCGGGGTGAGGATGTCACAGCATTAAGCCTCCTGCGCTGAGACACGGATGTCCTGTGTGTGGACAGGGAGGAGGCAGCGGCTCCGTTCATCTAAGGATCGCAGATAGGTGAGCAACTTTTTTTTTAAGCACAATTGTAGGTATTTTAATAGTATAGAATAGTTAGGAGGGGGCATTATAACTATAAGGGAGGATTCATCAGGGGGCATTATGCAGATGGGGGGTCAATTATATAAGGTGGCATTATGAATATAAGGAGGAGGATATTTATATAAGGGGTCATTAGGGGGCATTGCCGTTTTTACTACAGCGCTTTTCACAGGAGGTTTGTAGAGGTTTCCTCTGCAGACTTTCTGCTTACATCATACCTATAGGTATAACAGCCAGCGTTTCCATAGCTATAATTGACATGCAGCAATTATCAAATCTGCAACAGTTGCACATATTTTTTCGTAATGTGTGGATGGGATTTGTTTTTTGCCGTGTTTCTTTCCATGGCGTTTACACCACGTGGTGCCCTGCCCTTAAAGGGATTCTACCATTAAAACCCTTTTTTTTTTGTAGATAATACGTCAGAATAGCCTTTAGAAAGGTTATTCGTCTCCTACCTTTTGATGGGATCTCCGCTGCGCCGTTCCTTAGAAATACTGGTTTTTACCAGTATGCAAATTAGTTCTCTAGCAGCGATGGTGTCCCCACTGCTGCTCGAAAACAGGCTCCAGAGACGCCTCTATCTTCTGCTGGATCCTCCCCTTCTTTCTTCGGCGACACCTCCAACACCTGCACAGTTGGCTCTGCCAGTGAGACACTAAGGCTATAGTTACGACGCCGCAATTGCACGCATGCGCAGTCGGCTCTACTAGTGCATTTCCAGCGCTGGGGCCCGCCCCCATCTCTGCGAGAGAACTAATTTGCATACTGGTAAAAACCGTTATTTCTAAGGAACGGCGCAGCAGAGATCACATCTAAACGTAAGAGACAAATAGCCTTTCTAAAGGCTATTCCAACGTCTTTTCTACAAAAAAAAGGGTTTTAATGGTAGAATCCCTTTAAGGACTTTTCCAGCTTATTTTTAATGATGATCTATCCTCAGAAGTGAATCCCTACTGATCAGCTGTATGACAGGGCCATGGCTCCCATTTATTTCAGACTCTGTCTGTTTATAGTGACCATGTGATATAATTCCAGCCTTGTCACATAGACATGTATAGGGCTAGGCTGTAGTTACATGACATAGCCGTTATGAGATGTATTACACTATTTAAACAGAGAATTCAAGAAGCTGATCCTTGGGGCCCCGGGTATTGGAACCCCACTGATTCGTTTACATTTTTTTACCTTTTAATTAGGAAACACCTGGGGCATTAATAATAAGGGGCACTACTTAAAGGGGGTGCACAAGGAAGTTACTAAATTTAAAGATGCACCTGGGAGTATTTTTCATTATGGGGAGTTATAATATATATTTTATAACTGGAGTAGTAGCAGGATGGGTATGCAGGTAAGGATCATGTAGGTCAGGTGCCTGGAAAAGTTAGGAGATTGAAAGAAGAGGTCATGGCGGAATGGAAGAGACGGGAAATGTGACCGATTAGACAAGACGTCAGCTGTAAGTCACTAAATGTTACTGCCTTGTATTCACCTAAATGGTCTGCAGAGCCCTGCGTAGAGCCAATATATACCACTATACGGTCACTGTGCAATAATAATATCGGTAAGTTGGGGGCCCACTTGGACATGTTTGCCCCCCCTGTGCTGAACCCCTAGTTACGCCTCTGCCTGTATCAGAATATTTAGCACGGACGTAAACACGTCCAACACTATAAGATCCCATAGTTTAAGATCCCATTTAGCAGGCTGCAGGCAAAAAGCGCTGCAGGGAAACCACGGGGGAAACAGAAAGTCCGAAAGATTTCCTCTGCAGACGTTCTTCTTCAGTTATACGTATATGTAAAACACTGGTGTTTCCATAGGTAGAATTGACATGCTGCAGTTAGTTAAATCTCAGCATGTCCGCTGTGTATATTTTTCTGCAATGTTTGGACGGGATTAGTCAGAATCCCATTGACTTTGCAAGGTATTGTGAGACATCATGGCAAAATTGCAGTGTTTACGCAACCTCTTATATAGTGATGCTATGTAACCTTTATCACTTACCGCTTACACCTTGAGGACCAGTTTTTCCTGCGATGCCCTGGGGTCCCATTTCTCCAGAATAGTTATAAAACACAGTATATATAGATATAGCATACAAGAAAACGATTACATTTACTACATTTTCAGTATATAGTATGTATAGGACACTGGTGTCCGAAAGGTAGAACCCTATGGTACTGTAATCCAGGTCTGTAGAGTTGTGGGTGTTGCGGTTGTTATACAGACGCCTTTATAATGGTGTTTTACAACTTCTGCTAAACATATATGTGCATTGTGTTTTTAAAAAATTAAAACTTCTTTTTTTATCCATCTGACTGATATGATATAATGGAAAAAAGACGGGAAATTTCTATCCAGTGTTCAGTATATTCTGTATTCAGTGTATGAATAGCATAGACTAGGTTACTATAACCTGACCATATATATATATCAGATTATCCAGCTCATTTACCTTTCAGTCCAGGTAACCCAGGTTCTCCATTTTGGCCAGGAGATCCGGGAAAGTCCGGACGTCCTCTGAGTATTGTCAACTTGTCAGACTCTTCAATTCCTAAAATCTTCACTTCTGTGAGCAAACATGGAAATGGTCAACATTAGAGGTGTTATCCTAGTTAATAAAATGAATGACCCCTAAAGAGGTTTTCAAGGACTGTGATCTTGATGGCCTATACTTAGAATAAAGCATTCATATTAGATTGGTAATGTCTGACACCCAGCACCCCCGCCGATCAAGACTGAGAAAGGTCCACTTCTATTAGGACCGAAACGGGAAGAGTCCTATGAACCTGGATATTAAGCAAAAAAAACGTTGAAACAAACTTACCTTTGGGGTTTGAAGACTGATTCAGACAGTAACCCTATTTCGAGTGATTCAATATGAGGGGTGAAGGAAAGGTCTGCGTCAAACATGACCCCGAGGCAGCGGGCCTGCTGCCTAGTAGTTATAGTAAGGCCTGAGACTACAATGGATATATCAGGGACAGATCTATTAGATGGTGGAAACAGTAGTAGTTCCTTCTTAGAGCGAGGACATGATATTTGAGACAGCAGAAAGACAGTCACTGGTGTTCTGTATGAGTGCAGGGATGATGTCACAGGAAGATGTGTATAATTGGGTGTCATCAGCATAAAGATGGTACCTGAAGCCAAATCTGGCGATGGTTTGTCCAATGGGGGCTGTGTAGAGAGAAAAGAGCAGGGGGCCTAGGACCGAGCCCTGAGGAACCCCAACAGCAAGAGAAAGAGGGGAAGAAACAGAGCCTGCAAATGATACACTGAAAGTGCGGTCTGAGAGATAAGAGGAGAACGAGGAGAGTGCAGTGTCATTGAGGCCAACTGAGCGGAGCATAGTGAGGAGGAGTTGATGGTCAACAGTGTCAAAAGCTGCAGAGAGGTCCAGAAGAATAAGAAGAGAGAAATGACCATTACATTTAGCCATTAGGAGATCATTGGAGACTTTTGTGAGAGCCGTTTCAGTAGAGTGCAGAGCGCGGAAACCAGATTGTAAGGGGTCAAGCAGAGAGTTAGCAGAGAGATAGCGGATTAAACGAGAATAGACCAGGCGTTCCAAGAGTTTAGAGATGAAGGGGAGGTTAGAGACGGGTCGATAGTTAGCAGCACAGGACGGGTCCAGGGAGGGTTTTTTCAATAGAGGAGTTATAACAGCATGCTTGAAGGAGGATGGGAAGATTCCAGAAGACAGAGAGAGGTTAAATATTTTAGCAAGGTAAGTCGTGACAGCAGGCAACAGAGATTGGAGAAGGTGCAAGGGGAAGAGGTCACTGCTGCAGGTTGTAGGGCGAGATGAAGAAATTAGCTGGGAGACTTCCTCTTCTGTAACAGGTTCAAAAGATGAGAATGGACAGTCTGAAGTGTGGTTGGTGAGGGGATCAGTACTATGGTAGGTGTGGGAGATGCATTGTATTTACAAATTAAATACTCTTTTTCCTGTTGGCAATGAGAATACATCCTAATCCATAGGATTCTGTCCTTATTTGCCTGTAACATAATAGCTTCATTTTTTCTGTGATATGGTGAATAAGTTTTGTATCATTATACAGATTCCTGGTGGAGCAGGCTCTGTACATTGTGTGCTAATTTGGGAATTTTAATATCCCTTTGGACTATTATTTTATGCATAAATCACGCTCCTTCTGCTTTTATATACAGTCCTATGAAAAAGTTTGGGCACCCCTATTAATTTTAATCATTTTTAGTTCTAAATATTTTGGTGTTTGCAGCAGCCATTTCAGTTTGATATATCTAATAACTGATGGACACAGTAATATTTCAGGATTGAAATGAGGTTTATTGTACTAACAGAAAATGTGCAATATGTATTAAACCAAAATTGACCGGTGCAAAAGTATGGGCACCTCAACAGAAAAGTGACATTAATATTTAGTAGATCCTCCTTTTGCATAGATAACAGCCTCTAGTCGCATCCTGTAGCTTTTAATCAGTTCCTGGATCCTGGATGAAGGTATTTTGGACCATTCCCCTTTACAAAACAATTCAAGTTCAGTTAAGTTTGATGGTCGCCGAGCATGGACAGCCCGCTTCATACCATCCCACAGATGTTCAATGATATTCAGGTCTGGGGACTGGGATGGCCATTCCAGAACATTGTAATTGTTCCTCTGCATGAATGCCTGAGTCGAATTGGAGCGGTGTTTTGGATCATTGTCTTGCTGAAATATCCATCCCCAGCGTAACTTCAACTTCGTCACTGATTCTTGAACATTATTCTCCAGAATCTGCTGATACTGAGTGGAATCCATGCGACCCTCAACTTTAACAAGATTCTCAGTGCCGGCATTGGCCACACAGCCCCAAAGCATGATGGAACCTCCACCAAATTTTACAGTGGGTAGCAAGTGTTTTTCTTGGAACGCCTTTTTGTATGACCAAACAACTCAATCTTTGTTTCATCAGTCCACAGGACCTTCTTCCAGAATGAAGCTGGCTTGTCCAAATGTGCTTTTCCATACCTCAGGCAACTCTGTTTGTGGTGTACTTGCAGAAACGGCTTCTTTCTCATCACTCTCCCATACAGCTTCTCCTTGTGCAAAGTGCGCTGTATTGTTGACCGATGCACAGTGACACCATCTGCAGCAAGATGATGCTGCAGCTCTTTGGAGGTGGTCTGTGGATTGTCCTTGACTGTTCTCACCATTCTTCTTCTCTGCCTTGCTGATATTTTTCTTGGCCTGCCACTTCTGGACTTAACAAGAACTGTCTCTGTGGTCTTCCATTTCCTTACTATGTTCCTCACACTGGAAACTGACAGGTTAAATCTCTGAGACAACTTTTCGTATCCTTCCCCTGAACAACTATGTTGAACAATCTTTGTTTACAGATCATTTGAGAGCGGACTGTCCATGAACGACGACCATCAAAGTTAACTGAACTTGAATTGTTTTGTAAAGAGGAATGGTCCAAAATCCCTTCATCCAGGATCCGGGAACTGATTAAAAGCTACAGGAAGCGACTAGAGGCTGTTATCTTTGCAAAAGGAGGATCTACTAAATATTAATGTCACTTTTCTGTTGAGGTGCCCATACTTTTGCACCGGTCAAATTTTGATTTAATGCATATTGCACATTTTCTGTTAGTACAATAAACCTCATTTCGATCCTGAAATATTACTGTGTCCATCAGTTATTAGATATATCAAACTGAAATGGCTGTTGCAAACACCAAAATATTTAGAACTAAAAATGATAAAGATTAATAGGGGTGCCCAAACTTTTTCATAGGACTGTATGTCATTTATTTATTCAGGTTCGAAGCCTGGCGACAGTGTGATTGTGCGAGCGCTATGTTTCTTCTAAGTAGAGGTTACCTTGTCTCTGTTTTTAATTAATTCTTATTAATTTTAAGATTTATGTTCTTACCATTATTTAGATCATCCGTTTTCAAGATGATTCATGCACTGGCAGCTGTAACAATCCCTTTTCCTACCTTGTTGTTTAAGAGGATCTTAAGTAGCCATAGCAGCCCCTCTACACATTACAATGTCCCATAGCAGCCCCTTTACACAGTATAATGACCAATATTGGCCCCTTCACACAGTATAATTTCCCATAGTGGTGCCTGCACACACTATAATGTCCCATAATAACCCCACTACACAGTATAATGTCCCATAGTGGCCCCTCCACACAGTATAATGTTAAATAGCAGCCCCTCCACACAGTACTGTACAATGTCCCATGCGGCCACTGCACACAATATAATGTCCTGTAGTGGCCCCTCCACACAATATAATGTCACATAGCGGCCCCTCTACGCAGTATAATGTCCCATGGCGGCCAGTCCACACAGTATAATGTCACATAGCGGCCCCTCTACGCAGTATAATGTCCCATAGCACTGCCTGCACACAGCATAATGTTCCATAGCAGCGCCACTATACAGTATAAGGTCACATAGCCACTAGAGATGATTTGAATACTAGATTCGAATACCTCTCTCCATAGGAATGCATGGGAGCAGCCGGTGCCGCCGGCCGTCGCTCAACTCCTTGCTGTACGCCCGCTCCTATGCATTCCTCTGGGAGTGAGGTATTCGAAACTCTAGTTTCGAATACTATTTGCTCATCTCTAATAGCGACCCCTGTCAACAGAATATTGCACAGTGGCTCCTCCACATATATTTAGATCAGGGGTCTCAAACTCAACTCAGCATGTGGGCCGCAGAGCAAGATCCCAGCCAGTCGGCGGGCCGCACCGCGGCAAATTTAGCTCCACCCACTTTTATGTTGACTCCGGCCATTCATTTTTCATGTGCCCCCACACTGTATAATCCTCCTACAGTCACCCGTAAACTATATGTCCCCCCTCCATCTTTCCCCCAGTTACATATACACCCTTCATCTGTCCCCAGATTCATGTCCCCCCATCTCTTCCCTCAGATTCATGTCCCCCCATCTCTGCCCCCAGATTCATGTCCCCCCATCTCTGCCCCCAGATTCATGTCCCCCCATCTCTGCCCCCAGATTCATGTCCCCCCATCTCTGCCCCAGATTCATGTCCCCCCATCTCTGCCCCCAGATTCATGTCCCTCCATTTCTGCCCCAGTGTCATGCCGTTCTCCCCCCTCCCTTCGTCTGCCCCCAGTGTCATGAGCCCCTTCATTCCACCTCAATGTTTAAAGAGGACCTTCCACCATTTTGCCCATAGGCAGTTCTATATACTGCCGGAAAGCTGACAGTGCACTGAGTTCAGCACACTGTCGGCTTTCCCGATGTGGGCCCAGTGTGAAGAGCTTACGGTCCGGCACCGTAGCTCTGCTATGGTCAGAAGGGCGTTTCTGACACTCAGTCAGAGACGTCCTTCTTCACAGCACAGCCAATCGCGCTGTGCTGTGAGAGCCGGGAGGAACGACCCCCTCCCTCCCTGATAATGTTCGTCTATGGACGAGTACTGCAAGCAGAGGGAGGGGGCGTTCCTCCCGGCTCTCACAGCACAGCGCGATTGGCTGTGCTGTGAAGAAGGACGTCTCTGACTGAGTGTCAGAAATGCCCTTCTGACCATAGAAGAGCTACGGTACCGGACCGTAAGCTCTTCACACTGGGCCCACATCGGGAAAGCCGACAGTGTGCTGAACTCAGCGCACTGTCAGCTTTCCGGCAGTATATAAAACTGCCTGTGGGCAAAATGGTGAAACGTCCGGATTCAACTTGGATCCGGCGTCCCTAGGCTTGTGCGGGCCGCACAAAATTGTTCGGGGGGCCACATGCGGTCCGCGGGCCGCGAGTTTGAGACCCCTGATTTAGATGCATAAGTTCCTGGACCCTAATACAAGATCTGTAATGGAGTCCGCATGTACTATGTGCTATGTATAAGGACTTATTGGCACCACAGTGAAAAAATTTCCTAAAATCACGATTGTCTATGGCTCTATTCATATGTCATTTTTTATTTGATGGACCTTTTTTCACAGGCATCAAAAAACTGACATGCTCGGAAGCCATGATAATAGACCTGTATGCATTCATGGAAAACGGATCGCATGGTTATTATTCAATGTTATGTGGATAAGCCATTTAAATGGAGTAACAGACATTTTTCATTGAAGTTAGGCTATGAAAAAAGGCATTGTTGTATGAATAAGGCCTTTGGGCCCTCTCAGGCTCTAGGGCCCCATAGTAACCTCTTCTACCCCATGCACCCCTATAGCTATGCCCCTGCATTTATTTATTTCTTCATTTAGAAAACCGATTTCAGACCATAAATAAATGTAATTGGACTTTCCTGACCTGTTTGGTTTAGTAAAGAGCTGTTCCCATACAATACTTGTATTTTTTTTTTGTTAGAACTGTGCATTTTGTTGTTCCTCTATTACTCCCCCTGGAAGTGAAGGAATACATTTTAAGTAAATAGTGTGTGTATATTCACTGGATAAATCCACCTCAGGAGCGACAAAACCTTTGGTTCCAGCATATTCGGTGGCTGTGCAGTCTTCCAGCATGTTCTCGATAGCAAGACTGAAATCTGTGATCTTCAAATGGCCCAACACAGCCACTAAGATGTACTCGGGATTGAGGTCTCTGTGGTTGACGTCGTTCTGGTGGAGGAACTGGATGCCACAGACGAGCTCGGCAGCGTAGAATCTGGTGCTGGAGATGTCAAAACACTCCTTCAGCTGCAGGAGTTGGTGGAAGTCTCCGCAGCTCATGTACTCTAGCCCTAGTAGTACAAACATCTGTGACATGGAAGAAACAAGGCAGAGAGAAGAAGACACAGTTACCACACATCATGTCATCTACTAAACCTTTCTGTTCCAGCCAGTTATCATTTCCCTTTTTATGTCTGCGTTGTAAGAACCATAACTTTTTAGCATTAATTTGACTTAGCCGTATAGCACTTGTGGGTTTTTTTGTGGGATTTCTATTAGAGATGAGCGAACAGTAAAATATTCAATATTTGTTTAGCCCCTCAATATTCGACTATTCGAACGAATATCGAACCCCATTATAGTTTATGGGGAAAAAATGCTTGTTTCAGGAGATCCCACTCTTCGACTCAGGAGAGTAACCAAGTCCACTGTGACACCCCAGGAAATGAGGACAACACCCTGGAATGCAACTGGGACAGCAGGGGAAGCATGCCTGGGGGCATCTAACATGCCCAAGTCACTGTATTACGTCGGGATCCCTGTCAGCTTGCGATATGCAGGAGGTGACTTTTTACCATAGAAATGCATTGACCAGCGTTGATTGGCCGAATGCCATGCCGAGCTCTACACATGGCCAGCACTACTACACCGGAGATGAAGCAGAGCTGGCCATGTGCTCAGCTCGGCAACACCGGAGATGCAGCCAAACTCAGCGCACGGCCAGCACTGCTACACCGGAGATGAAGCAGAGCTGGGTGTGCACTCAGCTCGGCTACATCAGAGATGTAGCAGAGCTGAGTGTGCGCTGAGCTCTGCTACACCCGAGATGTAGCAGATCTGAGTGTGCGCTGAGCTCTGCTACACCCGAGATGCAGCAGAGCTGAGTGTGCTCTGAGCTCTGCTACACCCGAGATGTAGCAAAGCTGAGTGTGTACTGAACCCTGCTGCACACTCAGCTCTGCTGCATCAGAGATGTAGCAGAGCTGAGTGTGCGCTAAACCCTGCTGCACACTCAGCTCTGCTGCATCAGAGATGTAGCAGAGCTGAGTGTGCGCTGAACCCTGCTGCATACTCAGCTGTGCTGCATCAGAGATGTAGCAGAGCTGAGTGTGCACTGAACCCTGCTGCACACTCAGCTCTGCCACATCTGAGATGCAGCAGGGTTCAGCGCACACTCAGCTCTGCTGCATTTCTGGAGTGTGTGCTAAGCTCTGCTGTGTCAGCACTGCTACATCTGAGATCGGACTACAATGGAAACTGCTGTGGACTGATCTTAGACTCCGCCTCCTCCGGCAGAACCAGCGTTGATTGGCCGAATGCTGTACTCTGTATGGCATTTGGCCAATCAACGCTGGCCAATGCATTCCTATGGGAAAAAGTCACCTTGCGCATATCGCAAGCTGACAGGGATCCCGACCAGATAGAGCCCCAAAGAGCTGGGCAAGTGACATTCCCACCTAAATAAAGGTAATCCCTAGATAACCCTGCCTGTACATCTATTCCTGTCTCATAGTCACATAGTTCACAGTCTAAAATTAACCGAATGTTAAATCCACCATTCGTATAAATTGGAAGTCACCTGATTTAGCCAGCCAATTACTTTTTCCGATTTTTGTTCGATGCCTCCGTTGACGTAGTTCCTGTCCCACCTCCCCTGCACAGTTATTGGTGCAAAAAACGCGCCAGGGAAGGTGGGAGGGAATATAAATTTTTAGTGCGTTTGCCTCATGGTATTCGATTGGAATCGAATATCTCGTACGACTTGATATTCAAGTGAATATCTATTCGATCCAACAGTGTTTGCTCATCTCTAATTTCTAATTTCTATACTTTTCTTATGTTTTACTACTTTTAACAATTAAAAAGACCTATTACTTTATTCTCCTCCTGTGCTTATTGCTACCAATATGGGGTACCTACAACTTTCTGAATATTTTTTTAAATTCTTTAGAAAAGTGAGGCAACCAAAAACAGCTTTTCTAGTACAGTGATTTTTTTTTTTTTTGCTATTCAGATGAAAAAAACTTTTGATATTTTAATAGTTCAGACATGTCTGCATGCAGTGGTACCTATTACATGAATTTAAAAATTCTTTACTTTACTTTTGGTAGAGTTGGAAGGGACCTCAAGGGCCATCGGGTCCAACCCCCTGCGAGTGCAGGTTTTCCTAAATCATCCCAGCTATATGTTTATCCAGATTCCGCTTGAAGATTTCCATTGATGGAGCGCCCACCACCTCCCGTGGCAGCCTATTCCACTCTCTCACTACCCTCACTGTCAGAAAGTTTTTCCTAATGTCTAATCTGTATCTCTTTCCCTTTAGTTTCATCCCATTGCTTCTTGTACTTCCTTGTGCTAATGAGAATAGGGTAGATCCCTCTGCACTGTGACTACCTTTCAGATATTTGTAGACTGCTATTAAATCTCCCCTCAGCCTTCTCTTCTGCAAACTAAACAATCCCAATTCTTTTAGCCGCTCCTCATAGGACATGGTTTGCAGACCTTCCACCATTTTGGTTGCTCTTCTCTGGACTTGCTCCAATATATCGATGTCTTTCTTGAATTGAGGCGCCCAGAACTGTACACAGTATTCCAGGTGTGGTCTGACCAGGGAAGAGTACAGCGGAATAATGACCTCTCTTGATCTAGATTCAATGCTTGTCTTAATACATCCCAGAATTTTATTAGCCTTTTTTGCAGCAGCACCGCACTGTTGGCACATTAATTTGATTTTTCATGTTTTAGATTTCTCAATATGTTAAATAAGAAAAAAAGGTTTTGTATATCTAATAGTTGTGTTATGTTTTAGTTTAAAAAAAAAACAAAAAAACAAAAAAAACTTCTAAACTAAACAATCTTTTTAATGTACTAAACATTGCAATCATTATGCACTGAGCTCTCCCTAATGGTGGCTGTATGAATTACTATACACAGAGCTCCCCCTAATGGTGGCTGTATGAATTACTATACACAGAGCTCCCCCTAATGGTGACTCTATAAATTACTATACACTGAGCTCCCCCTAATGGTGATTGTATAAATTACTATACACAGAGCTCCCCCTAATGGTGGCTGTATGAATTACTATACACAGAGCTCCCCCTAATGGTGACTCTATAAATTACTATACACTGAGCTCCCCCTAATGGTGATTGTATAAATTACTATACACAGAGCTCCCCCTAATGGTGACTCTATAAATTACTATACACTGAGCTCCCCCTAATGGTGGCTGTATGAATTACTATACACTGAGCTCCCCCTAATGGTGGCTGTATAAATTACTATACACTGAGCTCCCCCTAATGGTGGCTGTATAAATTACTATACACTGAGCTCCCCCTAATGGTGGCTGTATAAATTACTATACACTGAGCTCCCCCTAATGGTGGCTGTATAAATTACTATACACTGAGCTCCCCCTAATGGTGGCTGTATAAATTACTATACACTGAGCTCCCCCTAATGGTGGCTGTATAAATTACTATACACTGAGCTCCCCCTAATGGTGGCTATATAAATTACTATACACTGAGCTCCCCCTAATGGTGGCTGTATAAATTACTATACACTGAGCTCCCCCTAATGGTGGCTGTATAAATTACTATACACTGAGCTCCCCCTAATGGTGGCTGTATAAATTACTATACACTGAGCTCCCCCTAATGGTGGCTATATAAATTACTATACACTGAGCTCCCCCTAATGGTGGCTGTATAAATTACTATACACTGAGCTCCCCCTAATGGTGGCTGTATAAATTACTATACACTGAGCTCCCCCTAATGGTGGCTATATAAATTACTATACACTGAGCTCCCCCTAATGGTGGTTGTATAAATTACTATATACTGAACTCCCCCTAATGGTGGCTGTATAAATTACTATGCACTGAGCTTCAGGGCCAAACCTCTAATGAGGCGAGGTGAGGCGGTGGCCTCAGGCGGCACTCTGGAGGGGGTGGCAGCCGCAGCAATTAGATTTTTCTTTTACTTTTTTTTTTTTCTAAATTAGCGCAGGAGAGGACCGCTCTGAAACCTATCTTTGACTGTTTAGGTCCGCACCTGTGCTGCTACCGAACTACTTCCCCCATATATGGTGCTGCATATGCAGGCAAACCCAATTTGAACAGTCCAATTTTTCTCCCTCTCCTATGTCCTGGGTGAAAGCTGCAGGAGAGATTAGAACGCAGATCCTGACTGACCAAGGGACTCCTTTTATGTCCAAAGTAATGAAATAGATGTGTAAGCTCTTGACAAATAAACACCTGCGAACCTCTGTATATCACAACCAGACTGATGGCCTAGTGGAGAGGTTCAATAAAACCTTAAGGCTGAGTTCACACAGAGTTTTTTGGTCAGGATTTTGAGACCGTATCCACCTCATAATCCTCACCAAAAAGACGGCTCCCATTGAAATCAATAGGAGCCGATCCCGGAAAAAAGAACGGACATGCTCATTCTCCTCGCGAGTCCGCCTGAAGACACTATCGACTAGGCCCATTCATTTGGGCCTAATCCGGAGCGGAGTGTGTGACTGGATGCCGGTGCACTGTACCAGCATCCAGTTGCAGCTACCCGTAAACTCTGTGTGAACCCGGCTTTAAGGACATGTTAAAGAGGGTGGTTAGCAAGGATGGCAAAGATTGGGATTGCCTACTGCCCTATTTAATCTTTGCAATCCAGGAGGTTCCCCAGTCCTCCACAGGTTTTTCCCCATTTGAGTTGGTGTATGGTAGACATCCACATGGTCTCCTAGACATAGCTAAGGAAACCTGGGAATTAAAGCAAACTCCTTACAGGAGTGTAATTGAACATATTACCCTGATGCAGGACAGAATTGCAGCAGTAATGCCTATTGTGAAGGAATATATGGAGCAGGTCCAAATGGTCCAGAACCGTGTTTATAACAGAACAGCTAAACTTAGAACCATTAGTCCAGGTGCTCAAGTATTGGTGTTGGTTCCCACGGTATAAATGAAATTTCTGGTCAAATGGCAAGGGCCATAAGAGGCCAAAGGAAAATGGCCGACGGACATGTGCAGTTGGCGCTTTTGGATGAAGATGCGGACGGTGACGTGGCAAAGCGGCATCCCCTTACTCAGAGGGGGAAACGATTCCTGATGGAGGGGAGTATTACTTATAAGAACAAACTATTATTAGTAAGGTGGAACTATTATTCATAAGCAGGGACTATTGGGGACGCTATAATAATTCATAAGGCAATACAAAAGGTGGTGATTTGTATTGTGTTTGGGCAAAAAAGGGGGTTGTTATTACTAGGCGCAGAAAAGAGTATTATTACATCACACTATTACATCACACTATTTTAAAAGAAATTTTCTAGCCACAAAAACTGATTTCTGATACTGATGATTTGTCCACAGGATAGGACATCTTTATGTGATCTGTTGGGGTCCGACCTAGAAGCTGCTAGTGGACAGGATGTAACAGCGCTACTATTCAAGTAATAGGACTGGCACAGCAACGCCATCCACTGTATAGTGGTGGTTCTGGGTAATTGCAGCGCTGCTCCTATTACTTGAATAGTAGTGGTGCTGCTTCTTGTCCTGCCCCAGTACCCAGAAGCTGCTAGAACAGCTGATCTGTGTGGGGTTCGGGTGTGGAACCCTGACAGATCACATACTGACATACCGATGACCTAGGATAAGTTATTAGTATAAAAGAATCATTTTGGGGCCTGAAAACCCTTTAATTGATGTGACGTTTATTAGGCTAGAAGTCTGTCTAGTGCTCGGCTATTGTCTTTGATTCACTATACAATGTAATGGCGGTAGTCACAGTGTGGAGGTCGTGTACTGTCTGGGCCTTATATAGAGGTATTCTTGGTCTATACATGATGGGTATTGTTTGGTAATTGTCTGTATAGTGGTAATAATTACATACACATTTCACAACTGTATATAGCTTTACAATTTTATTTTTGTATTCCTAATCTTTTGAGACTATATCAATGCAGCTGGAAGTGCAGCCCTGACTTCTGAAATGACCGAATATGATACAATATGGGGCCCCGTTTTTTATTTTGCCCAGGGCCACACTTTGTCTAAAACTGGCCCTGCTCCTAGGAACTTATCTATTAACCTTTTCCCGACATCTGCTGTACTAGTACGGCGGACGCCAGGTGTTTAACTATGATGGCTGCCCGGGAGTCTTACGGGATTGGCCCAGCCGCCATAGCCGCCTGCTGTATCATACAGCAGACAACATGCGGTAATGCCCACAGTCAGTGAACACAGTGATCATGGGAATTAACCCTCCTGGCGTCTTGGTCAAAGCTGACCGAGGCAACATTTTCCCGGCGGGGCATGGGTGCCGCCATTTTGCCGGTGATCGCCAGTGCCTGGAGAAAGCTGCAGGACCGACGTCCCGTTGGCATGACAGCCGGGAGCCTTGTACAAGGCTCCCCGGCCTGTCTGCAGTGCTTTTCTTTTGCAGGTTGCTCTATGCCGCCTCCATCTGAATAATAATAATAATAATACATTTTATTTATATAGCGTCAACATATTCCGCAGCGCTGTACAATTTGTAGGGTTCAGATACAGACAGATACATAACAAAGAACTTCATTTCACACAATGGGACTGAGGGCCCTGCTCGCAAAAGCTTACAATCTATGAGGTAGAGGGGGTGACACAAGAGGTAGCAGGGGTGGCATTGCTTATACAGGGGTCAGACACTTTTGTAATAGAGGTGACTGTCATTACACAAATAATACTGTATGAGCCGTCACTAGTGGTGACCTTTAACATGTGGATGGAGCTTGAACAGATAAGTTAGGCTGAAAAGACATCATATCATGTCGGGTAATGTGGGAGCGGGGACAGAGGAGGGTTAAAATTTAGGGATTCTAATTGTAGTACGGAAGGGTTGACATTAGGAATTGTGATAGGCCTGTCTGAAGAGATGTGTCTTTAGTTTGCGCTTAAAGCTGTAGAAATTGGGAGTTAATCTGATTGTCCGGGGTAGAGCATTCCAGAGAAGTGGTGCAGCTCGGGAGAAGTCTTGTATACGAGCGTGGGAGGTTCTGATAATAGAGGATGTAAGTGTTAGGTCATTGAGTGAGCAGAGAACACGGGTTGGGCGATAGACAGAGATGAGGGAGGAAATGTATGGAGGTGCGGCATTATGGAGAGCCTTGTGGATGAGGGTGATAACTTTATATTTTATTCCATAATGAATAGGCAGCCAATGTAATGACTGGCACAGACCGGAGGCATCGCTGTAGCGTCTAGCCTGGTAGATGAGCCTGGCCGCTGCATTCAGAATAGATTGTAGAGGGGAGAGTTTAGTGATGGGAAGACCGATTAGTAAGGAGTTACAGTAGTCAAGGCGAGAATGAATCAGAGAGACAATAAGTGTCTTTAGTGTATCTCTGGTAAGGAAAGGGCGTATTCTGGAGATGTTTTTGAGGTGGAGGTGACATGAACGTGCAAGTGATTCAATATGAGGGGTGAAGGAAAGGTCTGCGTCAAACATAACCCCGAGGCAGTGGGCCTGCTGCCTAGGAGTTATAGTAAGGCCTGAGACTGCAATGGATATATCAGGGACAGATCTATTAGTTGGTGGAAACAGTAGTAGTTCAGTCTTAGAGAGATTTAGTTTCAGATAGAGCGAGGACAGCGTCCTCTTCAGCATCTTCTTCTGGCGGTGGCTTGTAACTTCTAGGCCTTGGGCCTCGGGCAGAGCAGACTGCGCATGCCCACAGGCCACGAGAAAATGTGTATTAGTATTGTAAGCAGCCATTTTCTCGTGGCCTGTGAGAAGAATAGCCTTTCTTAAGGCTATTCCGACGTGTTACTTACAACAAAAAGGATTTGTATGATAGGATCTCTAAAAATTTAAAAAGAATTAAAAGTTCAAATCACCCCCCTTTCCCTAGAATACATATAAAAGTAGTTAAATACTGTGAAACATATACACATTAGGTATCCCTGTGTCTGAAATCGCCCGCTCTTCAAATGTATAAAAATATTTTTCCTGTACGGTAAACGCCCTAGCGGGAAAAAAAGTCAAAAGTGCTAAACCGCCATTTTTTTCACTGTTTTGCCTCTGATAAAAATTTGAATAAAAAATGATCAAAGCAATACCAATTCCCCAAAATCGTAGAACTAAAAAGTACACCCGACCCCGCAAAAAAAATACACCCTATACATCTCAGTACATGGAAGTATAAAAAAGTTAGGGGTGTCATAATATGGCGACTTTTAGAAAAAAATAATTGGTACAGTCTTGGATTTTTGTTAAGGGGTGAAAATGTAAATAAAACCATAGAAATTTGGTATCACCAGAATCGTACCGAAACATGGAATACAGGTCACTTGTCATTTTGGTTTCACCGTGAACGCCGTAAAAACGAATCCTGTAAGAAAATCACACAAATGCACTTTTTCTTCAACCCCCCCCCATTCTAATTTTTTTTTCCAGCTTCCCTGTACATTGTACAGAATAAATAATGGTAGCATTATGAAGAACAATTTGTCCCGCAAACATTAAGACCTCATATGGCTCTGAGAGTGGAGAAATGAAAAAGCAGACAACATGCATGGACAGCATATACCGGCTTACTCTACACTAGATCGTTTCTGATGAAGGTCGTATGACCGAAACTTTATTCTCTGATCTAGTTTTTTTCACATATACCAATTTTCCCTATGTCCATGGCGTAGCAATTGTTACACTTTTTTGTGTTTTTCCTTAATAAATTATTGAACTTCTTCCAGACAAGTGTGTGCAGCAGCATTTCTTTGCATCCACCAACCTAAAGAGGAAGTTTAGAAAATAAATTGGCCTGCATTTCCATATTCAGACACTAGGTGGCAGCAGCACATATAATAATACAATAAATATATAGGAGCTTGTGTCCCAAATATAATTCTAGTGGTGGCTTCTATATCTATAGGATAGCTAGGTATATTAGATTTATAGAAGAATTTTAAGAATGGGGTACATGGCCTAAAATAGGAACCCTATTACTATATACTACTTGGACAACAGTATCATTGGATTCCATTTAGTCTCATTGCCCCCAGGGTATGAAAGCAAGCCCCTATCCATGCTGCAGGCTTCTTCTCTGATATGGTCCTGTAATAGGGGTCACCTCTTAGGAACCATAGCCATGAAATGCAGGAAGAACATGTAAAGTTACAGTAAGCGAGCGCCGCCAAGTAATGAGATGCATAGGGAGAGATTTATCATGAGTGGAGGTTTTTGTGGGTGGCTGAATTGGTGTAATATGCACCAAATATATAAAATATTCCACACTGTTTGATCAATGGGGCCACTCTATAAGTCTACGCCTCTACCTGACATGCTTCTTCTGTCCTGAGATATTACTCCACTTTCTCTACCTCCTTACTGGAGTGGGATTGCAACAATTTTTGCAACTTCTTAAAATGTCACATTTGATAAATCTGATGTACAGACAACTAGACAGGCTCACCATGCCCACTTTACCATCCACTTCTCAAGGTTGAAATTTTTCACATACTTTTGAGCAAATAAGCTGAAAAGTTCTCAAGCCCTCTATGAACTTTCTAGACCATAAACCCTGGAGTTCAGGGCTTAACTAACGCTGGAATCACTAACTGCAGAGTCCAAACCTCCTCTGGCATTAGCAGTGGCACAAAAACGATGGCAAACCCCAATGTACAAAGTAGGGGCCATAAAGACATGGCTGGAGGAACTTGGCCGGAGAACTTGACAGACTTTGGTATAAGCTAGGACAGTCTGATATCACAAATTCTCTTTTGGCTGACGCTTAGTTTCACACCTGCATTTCAAATTCCGTTCAGGCGTCCATTTGGGTACCCCCCAAAACAGAAACATAATCAGCTTAAAGAAGTCCACCGGGATTCTGTCCGAAAAGCGTGTTCGGGGATGGAAACCCCAAATAGAGTTCAAGCGCTGGTGTGAACCCAACTTGAGTAGGGATGGGCAAACCAATTCATTTAGAACTGGATTATACCTGAAGTTTCCAAAAGTTTCAGATTCACCTGAACCCAAAACTTTTGGGGTTCGCCACAGACTCCAAAGTACAATAGGTGGAGGCCTAGAAGAGGTGAGGGAAAATCAAAATATTCATACACACTTTGCCTCACCTCTCATGAGTTTCTGGCCGTCCTCGTCAAGTCTCTGACTGATGTCACATGTCCTGGGGTTCACAGCAGTGGCCTGTGATTGGGCCTCAATGGTCAAGTGGGGTGCGTCAACATCACAATGCTGGAAGATGTCTGAAAAGGGCGCTGAGGGACCACCAAACGCCGCACAGTTGCTCAGGACAGAGGAGGCAAGGTGTTTGTTATTTTCCTCAGTATACAGGTGCCAACTTTTGAAGAACCGAAAGAGGGATAAAATGTGCGGCTAAAGAAAGAGGGATAAAATCTCTCCCCCAGTTTCATATACACCCTTCATCTGCCCCCAGTTTCATGTCCCCCCCTCCATCTCTGCCTCCAGTTTCATGTCCCCTATCTCTGCCCCCAGATTCATGTCCCCCATCTCTGCCCTCAGTTTCCTGTCCCCCCATCTCTGCCTCCAGTTTCTTGTCCCTCCCATCTCTGCCCCCAGATTCCTGTCCCCCCATCTCTGCCCCAGATTCATGTCCCCCCATCTCTGCCCCCAGTTTCATGTCCCCTCCATCTCTGCCCCCAGTTTCATGTCCCTCCATCTCTGCCCCCAGTTTCATGTCCCTCCATCTCTGCCCCCAGATTCATGTCCCCTCCATCTCTGCCCCCAGATTCATGTCCCCTCCATCTCTGACCCCAGATTCATGTCCCCCTCCATCTCTGCCCCCCAGATTCATGTCCCCCCCTCCATCTCTGCCCCCAGATTCATGTCCCTCCATCTCTGCCCCCAGTTTCATGTCCCTGCATCTCTGCCCCCAGATTCATGTCCCCACATCTCTGCCCCCAGATTCATGTCCCCTCTCCATCTCTGCCCCCAGATTCATGTCCCCTCCATCTCTGCCCCCAGATTCATGTCCCCCCTCCATCTCTGCCGCCAGATTCATGTCCCCTCCATCTCTGCCGCCAGATTCATGTCCCCTCCATCTCTGCCCCCAGATTCATGTCCCCTCCATCTCTGCCCCCAGATTCATGTCCCCTCCATCTCTGCCCCCAGATTCATGTCCCCTCCATCTCTGCCCCCAGATTCATGTCCCCTCCATCTCTGCCCCCAGATTCATGTCCCCCCCTCCATCTCTGCCCCCAGTTTCATGTCCCTCCATCTCTGCCCCCAGATTCATGTCCCCTCCATCTCTGCCCACAGATTCATGTCCCCTCTCCATCTCTGCCCCCAGATTCATGTCCCCTCCATCTCTGCCCCCGGATTCATGTCCCCTCTCCATCTCTGCCCCCAGATTCATGTCCCCTCCATCTCTGCCCCCAGATTCATGTCCCCTCTCCATCTCTGCCCCCAGATTCATGTCCCCTCCATCTCTGCCCCCAGATTCATGTCTCCCTCCATCTCTGCCCCCAGATTCATGTCCCCTCTATCTCTGCCCCCAGATTCATGTCCCCTCCATCTCTGCCCCCAGATTCATGTCCCCTCTCCATCTCTGCCCCCAGATTCATGTCCCCTCCATCTCTGCCCCCAGATTCATGTCCCCTCTCCATCTCTGCCCCCAGATTCATGTCCCCTCCATCTCTGCCCCCAGATTCATGTCCCCTCCATCTCTGCCCCCAGATTCATGTCCCCTCCATCTCTGTCCCCAGATTCATGTCCCTCCATCTCTGTCCCCAGATTCATGTCCCTCCATCTCTGCCCCCAGATTCATGTCCCCTCCATCTCTGCCCCCAGATTCATGTCCCCTCCATCTATGCCCCCAGATTTATGTCCCCTCCATCTCTGCCCCCCAGATTCATGTCCCCTCCATCTCTGCCCCCATGTCCCCTCCATCTCTGCCCCCAGATTCATGTCCCCCCCATCTCTGCCCCAGATTCATCTCTCCACATCTCTGCCCCCATATTCATGACCCGTACATCTCTGCCCCCAGATTCATGTCCCCTCCATCTCTGCCCCCAGATTCATGTCCCCTCCATCTCTGCCCCCAGATTCATGTCCCCTCCATCTCTGTCCCCAGATTCATGTCCCTCCATCTCTGCCCCCAGATTCATGTCCCCTCCATCTCTGCCCCCAGATTCATGTCCCCTCCATCTCTGCCCCCAGATTCATGTCCCCTCCATCCCTGCCCCCAGATTCATGTCCCCTCCATCTCTGCCCCCAGATTCATGTCCCCTCCATCTCTGCCCCCAGATTCATGTCTCCTCTATCTTTGCCCCAGATTCATGTCCTCTCCATCTCTGCCCCCAGATTCATGTCCCCCCATCTCTGCCCCCAGATTCATCTCTCCACATCTCTGCCCCCATATTCATGACCCCTACATCTCTGCCCCCAGTGTCATGCCGTCCTCTCCTTCATCTGCCCCCAGATTCACGTTCCACATTACACTTACCTTCTCCTTCGCAGCTCTCTGCGCGCCTCTCTCTCTCTGGCGCACAGTTGTAGACGTGATCTGACATCATCACATCGCGTCTACAAGCCAGTAAGCCGGCGGCAGCGGCGAAACAAGGAGCTGACCTGTGTCAGCTCCTTGCTTCAGCCGCGTATGTGTTCAACTCAGATCTGCGTCCTCTGGACGCAGATCTGAGTTGAAATCGGGACATACCTCCCACCAACCGGGACCAATTCCGGTGACATGTCCCGCGGAAATTGGGACGGTTGGGAGGTATACAGGTGTGATCTATTTATGGTGGGGTGGTTAGAGTTGAGAAATCTGGACCACATTATTCATATTCCCATCCAAATGTATCCCTGAAAATTTCAGATGTCTTCAGTTGTGTCCCCCAAAAATTTGATAAAACTTTTATTAGTTGATGGAGATTTTGTGTTACGGTATGTGACCTTGTGCACCATTCCATTCCCGATGATAAGTCACCATGGAGCGCTAGCTCACATTTATTTTATCTTCTTGCGGTTAAGGCCAGGTTCATACAATCGCACTGGTTGCTACGGAGCCTGCGATCTTAGGGGGCCTTGTGGACCCTGCTTTTTTTTAATTTTTTTTTTAAATAGGCCATTATCTGATGGTCAGGACCCCAGGCCCTCAGACACTTCTCCTTTGTCCTGTGAATAGGGGATGAGCTTCTATAATGGCACAACCCCTTTAATGGTGGTCACATTCAGATCTAGGTGGTTCCTGAAGTATAAGGCCAGGACACAGGTGGCAAGTTTGGCTTGGCCACAGAAGATTCACAGATGGCTAACCCGCTGTAATGTATAATAGCACTGTGGTGGGATTTACACAATTCCCATATACGATCTACAGACCCCCCCATAATATTTTGCACTAGAGGCTTTGAACACACACAATGTCTTTTACTGCTTTGAGTTTAACCGCGCTCTTTAACCTTTGTACTGTCAAGATACCAAACCTACTTCCCCAGCATCAAAATCCTCGCCAGAAAACTCAGTGTGAACTGACGCTAAGGGTTTGTTCACACAACTGAATTCCACAGTCTATTCTGCAGTGGATTCCGCCTCCAAATCAGCACCAAATTCCAGCTGCATCTGTCCCATTTACAGGACACAGGGGATAAAAAGCGTCCTGCTCAGGCGTGCCATGGATTTCGTGAGGTGTGAGAAACTCCGCTGATTAACCCCGTTGTGTCTGAGACTAATCTGCAAGAAAACCCATGGCAGAAAGCTAACAGTCTGCCATAAAGAGGAGAGGAATCCGAGGGGAAAGTCTGCCTCAAATCTCCTGAAATGCAGATTTTTTTAATTTTGTGTTTTTGCAATGACCAAAATGCATTTCCGCAATGTGTGACGTCAGCCTAAAGCTAAGTACAGTAACACAACCGGGGTGCAAAACGGCCAAGAAAAATATCCATTACACATGGCTGTTGTACACCAAAGAGGTACCGTCCTCACAAATCCTCCATACATTTGACACTAGGTTCACACCTGCGTTGGGATTTTAGGGGAACCAAAAAATGGAAACGCAATACGCTTAAAAAAACAGTTACCTGTGGAAACCCGCAGACCCCTATAGACTATCATGGGGCCTGCCAGGTTACTGCCCAGAACATACAGAGATGTGCGCATTTCTCAAGCGAAATGGGGGATGGCGTCGCCGAACAGTCACCAAGTGCAGATGTGAACGCAGTCTAAGTGTATATAGGAGAGTGGAAAAGATAAAGCGTCAGCCATATTTTGAAGGTCCATCATGTCCAGATGAGATTGGCATGCTACACTTTCCAAAAACACAGCTTTTCTGCAACATGATTAACCAAAATCTCAATCACGTTACTGGTGCTAAAAACAACAAAAAAACGCAGTGTTTCTGCAAAGTGTGGCCTCAGCCTACAGGTACAGGCTTAACCTGCAAGAAAAAACCTTCCCGTGTAAATAAGAATAATTTTTCAGGCAGCATTCAGAACTAAGGCCTTTATTTTACGATATGGCTGATACTGTCACACATGAAGCGCCTGTCCTGCGTCTCTGACCCCTCTGGTTACCCGGCCGCAGTTGCTAAGCAACAAGCCGGCGCCATGTTGCTTCTCCCTCCGTGGGGTCGCTGATGCGTTTCCGGTTCCTTTACACTCTCCGCCCGCCGGAGCCACCGGAAGCGGAGGGAGCCGGGCGGAAAGGAACGGAAAGCCCGTGACAGTAGCAGAGCCGCCACCCCGTTACCACTGTGTGCAGTCCCCCCGGCCGCCCCAGACTGCCCGGACTCCCGCGCTGTCACCCCCGTCCTGTGTCACACCCCCTCGGTGTCCGGGCTCCACGCCATGGCCAAGAACACACAGTCGTCGCGTTTCCGCAAGGTGGACATCGATGAGTACGACGAGAATAAGTTTGTGGACGATCAACTGCAAGAAGAGCCGGCGGAGCCCCAAGGGCCGGACGAGGGCGAGGTGGACGGGCTCATCAGGCAATATCCTTCTGCACGGCCATTCATCGGCTCAGGTTTGGGGGTGGGGGCTGCAATATTGGGGGGAGGCAGAAGACGGGGTGCACCAGCCATGCATGGCCAGACCCAGGGCTTGTGTACATGGGGGTGTTACACTACTGACCCCCACCAGTTATTCTATGACAGCACCTTGGACACTGCTCAGAGACTTCAGTCACCGGCGCCTGATGTAACATCCTGAGCAAACGTTCATTCATCTGAATGGCAGAGTATTGGAAATGCATCCATATATAATAAGGGAAATCTCTAAGCTGTGCCAAAGGGGTGACCACTCCGCAGAGCCTGGGGATGTCACCGGTGTCCTCTTGTCACCAGTACAGGTGATGTCCTCTTCATATACAACTAGTGGGTTCTCCATTGCAAAGTAGTCAGTGACTAATCCACCATGTTGTAAAGTACTGGCATAAAAGATTTTCTGTGTATGTGTGAACATACCCCTAAGCTGGTGACTACTGATATCTATATCTGAGGCCCATAGGGCTATAATCAGAAGCCAAGCCTAATATGCCCTATAGATGTCTGACAGGGAGGGGGCTGTCAAAAACTGGAAATACAATTTTCTATCACTTCTGCAAAACATGGCGCTGCCTGATTAACATATAAAGTTAACAACAGACCCCCGTTGTTCTGGTGCTAATGCCATTTAGTGTGTGGGGGTCTCGTGCTCCAATGAGCTCAGTCACCGACAGTCTTATCTATAAAGATACACACGTATGACACATGAGCAGTGTATTATATGGCAGTAGGATCTGGCGGGGATTGTACTGCTGTATCACTGCCATAGACATTCTCTTGTGACTCACTTCCTCCCCTGACAAGATTGTTGCCTGGTGTGGAACTACATATCCCAGCAAGGTGCGACATCGGCTCCTCTATGCCTGTGCTGTATGCTGATACATTGTGTAGTGTTTGGTTGTTGTCGCTTCTGTTACATGTTGGTAAATATTTTCTGCATTGGTTTATTTTGATATAAAATCATTTCCCAATCATTAGAAAACAGCAGATAGAAACTCGTCTTTTAGCTTTTGCGATTTTTTTTTTTTTAATTTTTATTTTGGATGCCTACCATTGTGTTTATTACCTCTGTACAATTGGTTGTCACCCAGCTTTCTCCGAAACACTGGCTTCCGCTCCAGACTCTGGGGTTGTCCAGGATTTCCAAACCTTTATACATGAGTAGGGAATGGGATAATAGGATAAAAATAAATGTGTGTACCCCTCTTGTATCCCCCCTGGTTACCGTCAGTGCTCACCTCTGGTCTCTGCTTACTTCCTGCAGTGATGATGTGCCAAGCATTGCTGGTGAGGACTGGGATAGGCAGCAGTGGTCATATGTGCATGTTATAGCACGTCTGAGCCACATGCAGTACGCAAAGACTGGCAAGTATCACCACAATGCGGCTGCTGGCACTGTTTGGGTTTAAGGGTATGTTCACACATAGCAGATATGCCGTGAAATTTCTTCAGTTTACATTGCAGGTTTTCATTTTTTGATGTAGAGGATGAAACCTGCTTTGCATATATATATATATATATATATATATATATACATACATACCTGTTAGTGTAGGTTTTGCACTGTAGGTTTTTACCCTGCAGGGAAATGTTCAGTGCCAGTCCAGTGTTATACATAGCAAGGCTTTTTATAGAGAAATCCAAAAAATGGTGGCATGCTGTGCCATGGAAATAAGAATCAGTGGTTCTAGGGGGAAATAAAGGGCATAACAGACCCCATATAGCGGCATATGCCGTACTATAGTCCCATGTGCTACTGTACAGGCTTTGTGCACAAGGTAATGTGTACATGATCCTTTAGGCTGTGTTCACCTTAAGGATGAGGAGCAGAAAATAAGAAGTGACATCCGTCATGTGATGCACACCTACAGTGCCTTTAGGTGCTGCTTCCATTGTAGTGGCCATTATTTTACCAGAAAAATGGAGTGCTGCATGCTGTATAATTTTTTTCAGGCAAATATGTTACAATCTGTAACAGCCTCCAATACAGATGTGAATAGCGTAATAGAATAATTCAGGTACATGCATCTATATTATAGTATAAGTAGCCAGGTTTGCAATACAGAAGATTGCAAAAGTCGAGTAATGTTGGGGACATACTGGTCAAATCACCGCAGTTTTGCCTGTTGCAAATCCACTGGTGGCTAGCATGCAGATAGACAAATCCCTTACCGATGCTATAAAAAAACAAAACAAAAAACAAAACGACCTTTAGAATGTCAATCATTTCTGCGGGGTTTACCTATGGATTTCTGCCTTAGCTATACAAAGGTTAAAAGTCACAGGGGCTGCAGAGAGCTCTATGGGTGAGCCCTAGTAAAAAGCGCCTGATTATGGTGTTTTTTACTGCAGGGATTTTACAGAAGAATTCCCTATGTACAATGTGTGTGGCTATAGCCTAATAACACCTTTACTGGCCACAACTTTTCCCTAAGACTTTATACACATGACCAAGATTAAAAATAAGGAGCAGACCCTATCCTTGTGCGTTTTGCAGCTTGGTTTTCTATAGACTCCCCCTTTCCCCACACCACTATGGTTATTTGCATAGGGCCTTAAAGGGGTTGTCTGGAGTTAAGGGGTTTTATGGCCTCAGGTAACCCCCTATTTGATTGCTGGGTTGCAGACCGCCGCCACTGATCGATTACCTGTACATCCTGACTTATATGGGACTGGGAGCAGAAAGTGCCATTCCCTGTATAGTAGCCGGGCACCATCACTGCAGCTGAGCTCCCATTGACCTTACAGCTGATCAGTATGTGGGCCGGCCATCGACCCCCCTTCCCCCATGATCAGGTATTTATGGCCTGTTCTGAGGACACGCCATAAAAAGCATAACACTGAACAACCCCTGTAAATGGAATTTCTGATGACCTGACACTCATGAAGGGACGTTATATTATCTGGTAATGTTAAGCGTAAATGCACTTTTAGTCCGGTCACATCTCAAGATGCAGCTCTTGTAGCACAATAAGAGAAAGTGTCCAGGTACTGCACCTTTAACAAGCTGCTTCATGTCTTAAAGGTACAGGCGTTATATGGCTGCGCCAGTGAATGGACGTCTTTGTAACCCACTGGCATGGGAGTGACTTCAGTAATGACGGGCTCTCACCCACCACACCCTGATTATGTTTGCCTTGAATGGGTTGTAAAAGCCTGTCTTGTTTAGTAATGAGCGCTACATTCCTCACCACAACCTGGCGGAGACGCCGCCAATGGCTTCTTAGTCAAACAGGTCGCTCAGCTTTATAGCCTGTGAAGTAGAATCAGTCCGAGGATGACTGACACCCACTGAGAGTCTCCAATGATGATTTGTAGACATCGCCATCATAAATGAAGACCTTGAGATGTCGTCTTCACTAGAATTCTATTCAGTCATTTCTTAGTCCTGCTTCACATTGCCGTATACAGGCCATGAAGTACATTGATGTGCTGACCACAAATCGGTATCTGCACAGACAAAATCTGCAACATGGGCTGCATTTACTAATCCGGTCTTCATTTTTATACAGTTATACAGTTTTATAGAGGTTTATCTATCTGGGCATTTGGATAGGGGGTAACTTGCAGATCGGTGGGTTCTGTGCCCTCATGTTGCCACTGATCAGTGCAACTGATATAAGGCTGGGTTCACACCTGTGCCCAGTCTCCGCTTTGTGGGTTTCTGTCTTCTGCTGACAGGAGACTGAAACCCAGCAGACAGTGAGCGTCTGTGAGCGTTTTGAGATCTCCGTGACGAAACAGTTTTTTTTTTTAACCGGACACAAAGTCCTGCATGTCTGACTTTGAGTCTGGTTAAGAAAAAAACGGTTTCATCGCGAGACCAGAAGACACTCACGGGTGGACACTTTGCTAACCCATTCAAATGCCGGTTTCCATCTCCTGTCCAGTTTCTCGGGCAGAAGATGGAAACCTGAAAGCGCAGATGTGAATCCACACTCACTGATATTTGTCCCCTGTCCTGGATGGAGCAGTGTACCATGACCACCACTCCATTCAGAGCCCCATTCTCCTTATAGGTGGAGGTCCGAACAGACGGACCCCCACCGATTGGCACGTTTAAGGCTTAGGGCGTACACAACAGAAAAGTAGCACTTTTTGGTGTAGATTTTGGAGCGCATCATAGACCATACGCCATTCTACTTAGTCCCCACCCCCTTGTCAGACAAGGGGCGAAAAAATGACTAAAGTAAATAACATCCTTGGAGTTTTATTTTACCTCCTCCTGTTTGTTTGTTTTTTCATACTGGTCCTGAAGGTTGTGGGCTGGTTCTGATCCAGGGTCATATGATCAGAACCAGCACCCACCTCTGGGTTGCCCCACTTTCTCTTCCATTTCCATAGGTGGTTACGGGAGAAAAAAAATGGGAGAGAAGCGAGGAGACTGAGCAACCTGGGGTCCCTGTGCTGGTTCTGATCATGTGACCTGGGGTTGGAACCAGCCCAGAACCTCCAGATCCAGCATGAAAAAAACCCAGGAAGTAGATAATATAAAACGCAGTGGACAATCCCTTTAAGCCACAATACTGGCGCATTTAGCTTTGTATATGTGCCCCAATGTGTATATTAACCCCTACAGTTCCCAGTAAGTTCATACAGATGGGTTTCCCGTATAATGATATATCCTCTGCTCACATATTGCTGCATAGTTGAGTATTTGTGCCGTTCAGAGCACCATGATAGCTGAGTGATTTTCTTTTCTTTTCTTCTTTCTCTCCGTGTGGTTGCAGCCATATTGTTTGTCTGCTAGCTCAAAAACCACAGAGACATGAGGCTACTGCTGTGTTCAGATTGCCAAATGGCCACGTTTTTGTCAGATCACAACTGTTTCAGCAGCAAAATTTTGCAACCCTTTTACTATCACTTTTTGGCCATGTCCGCGCTGACCTGAGTGGTCTTTGGGCAAGTTCCAGGGGCAGAAAAAGTCTTCTATATCCTGCACGGTGTTTTACAGTTACTGTACAGTGGTTGGGATTCTAGTGAATCCCAACCCCACAGTGCGGGAAAATATGCGTAGCGGACACACTGTGATGTCCAAAACCATTGTGATTTTGGAAATTTCAGCATGTCCATTATACCTACGGAAATGCTGACAGTTTCCCATTAGGTATAATCAACGCAGATAGACTTTCTGTGAAAAGCGCTGCAGGAAAAACGGCGACGCATTGCCTCTGTTTTTCCCGCAGCACTTTTTTGCTGCAGCCTCCTATGTGAGGCCTAAAGATCGGAGAGGACGCTTCTTTTTTTTTCTTTTTCTCCTTCTAGCAGATAATGAAGTGTCTGCCTCCCCTAGAAATGAATAGGAGGTGGAATTTTTGCTGCAGTTTCTGCTCCAGAAATTCCGCCGTGTGAACTTGCCCTTACCTCCTGATAAGACCGCACAACTTTGGCACTTTTGATCATCATTGATCTTTTTAAGCCAAAAAGAATATGACAGACTTCTCCAATGAGATGAGTAATAGGAAAGTATCTGCCCCCATGAGCATTACTTCATGTCATTGCCTCCATAGACTTTGCCAGCCATGATATTCCAGCAGTCTGTGCTTTAGATTTATTGTTGCTTTCATTGTCCCTGTGCTGTGTGTTTGTTCATGTAGCAGCTTGTGCATGTGGCCTATGACATTGTATCTTTGCTCAGTCACTTTTCACACACATCGTTGTGTACGTAAGCTCTTGTCTAGATTGGTAGCAGTCAGCACGTGGTGAGAAGTGGAGCAGGATTTTCCTGTCCAAGACACTACAGTGGATTACATTGGAAAAATAAAGGTAGTGTTACTTTAAAGATGACCTTTCACCACCTCTAACAAGTCCAGCTCCAGCTCTTTATATCAATTAGTAAATACTGCTTCACTGTTGGCACAGTTGGATTTTTTTTCTCTAGCCCCCACCGTTCCTGAGCAACCAATACTATTAGTTTTGGTAGAGAATCAAATAGAAAAAATGTATCCAGCACGATGTAGTTAAAATCTCTAAAACGTAACTTTTATTGCAGAAATATATAGTCCATAAAAATCCGTTCACAACACGACATTAAGCATGAAAATAAAGTCCCAGAAACGTAGCAGACTTGACGAGATTTTTAACACAGCATATTGAGCCGCTGACGCGTTTCGGGGCAACGTCCCTTAGTCGTAGTCATATTAGTTTTGGTGCCTGATATGCTATTTAGATTCTGTACTGTCAGGAGGGCGGTGTCAGGCAGGAGCAGACATGAGATGTGATTCTGAGCTCTGACACTGGCTGTCTCTGCGGCTCTGAATCACACCCCCTGCCTGACTCCGCCCTGCCGACATTACAGAGCTTAAATAGCACATCAAGCACCAAAGCTAACTGCACTTGTTGCTCAGGAGTGGTGGGGACTAGAGAAAAAATCCTAACTGTGTTGGAATCAGTGGAGCTGCACCTATTAAGGGATGCTAAGAGGTGGTGAATGGTCCTTTTTAAAGGAGATCTGTGAGCTAAATATGCAGCTTTATGTAAGGGCAGTATATAGTATATATAGGTCCATACTGCTAGTAGTGAAAATGGCACAAAAAAAATCCCACTTGTGCTGCTTGGTTAGTAGGAGCCCTGAAATAAACTCTGGACACAGGAAGCCGATTTATTTGCACATCCAGTGTGTTCATCAGTCTTTTATTTACAAGGATTAGAGGTTGGGGGTATATAGGTCATCAATTGAAGATTGGTGGGGGTCTGACAACCAAGACCCCACCAATAGTGTTTGAAGAGCCCATGGCATTTGGGTCCGCGGTGTGGCCTCTTCACTGAGCACAGTGCCATACCTTTGTATAGTGGCTGTTCTTGGTATGGCACGTCAGGCCATGCACTTGATATAGGTGACGTTACGCGCCTGTTAAGCAGAAGTAGCACCCAGGGAGTGATTGATGGAGGCTCCAAGGTTCCACTGCTGATCTTAAATTGATGACCTATGCTATGGATAGGAAAATCCCTTTAAGGGGCCAGTCACTCCCTCTTAGCTGCTGATTAGGCCTAGATGAATGGCCCTAACCAGTGTGGAGTCTTGGGCCATGGACGCCGCATGTAAATCAGTGTCGGGATCCGTGACTACATCAAGCAGAGCGCTTATTTTTATAGTATCCTTCTTCGATCTCTGCCTCCTGTTAGGAGAGACATAATATGGATGGATTCTGAAATCCTTCCCCAAATCTGTGTCAAATTTCTACGTGTGAACACTCCCTAACGGTGATCATTTCCTGAACCAGGACCGGCCTCAATCAGCTTGGTAGGGGATTTACTTGATGTGATTTTTGGGAGTGTAGCCGGAGGCCAGTGTTGCCATATCCATAGATGATAGGATATATAGCGTGCAGTGTGATCACTGTGTGATAGTAAGTGGAGCTGATGTGCTGTGTAGACAGCCGTCTGATGTTAGACATACAGTTGACTTTGCGCTGTCAGTTTTCATAGCTCTGCCTTCTGTCCCACAGTCCGGCTCGCCCTCATTCCTTCTATTAGGTGCTTGTGTAGTGAATCATTACGTTCGCTCCCGCCAGCCTCTGGTTTATACATACCTGCTGCGCTGTCAAGTCCAACTTTTGTTCCAGATTCCCTATTTTAGAAATGCACAGGCTTCAGCACTAAATATAGGATTGTGACTGGGCGTTGGGTTTGAAGCGACATCTGTATTGCTGGGAGAAGTATTAGCCTGAGCATGCTACAGATTCTGATGGCTCCAGCAATGCAGGCCGAGGTACATGGGGACTGAAGACTTGGACCGGCAGTGTTTTCTATAACCCCGTATTCATGTGTTATTTTACGTACCCCACTATCGGGAACATCAGCTTTAAGTAATGGGGAAAGTGAATGGTAAAAATGAAACCTAGTGATGTATTACACCCATACCCTGGGTTTTGTATTACACCCATACCCTGGGCTTTCCAGAGTTAGGGGCCCCTATTTAGGGTACAACTGCACATTGCGGCATAGCTGGGGCCACATACAAATTTGTAGGTGAAACGAGGTATTGCTCAAACTTGTGTACCCTTGGAGCAGGGTTTCAGATATGTTTAGTTGCCACAGTGTGCGGGCATCACCTTACAGGTGATTGGTAAGAAGGAAAGGTACAGAACAGAGGACCACGACCATGGTACTGACTCAGTAGGGCGTTTTAGGGGTTACCCAAGACGTCAGACTCTAAATAACACATTCATATAGGCTACCAAGGTGGTTGGGGACCCCCATTGCAAATACCATAAAAAATGGCGGCTAGAAAAGTACAGCAGGCTATTGTTTTGTCTGGTAAAATACTCGACCCGATGACAGAAACCAGACTGACCACCTTACAGTCAATGGGTTGTTGGGTGATGGTGAAATCTGTCAAGTCAGCTGCCGAATTTCTGTTATTTTTGCTTTTCTGCTACTATGACATAGTGACGTGGTGAAAATAAGCAATGCAGGTGTGAACAGAGCCTGCTGCCTTATATATGTCTGTATTATAATAGAAGAGGGTCCAGCCTGAAGTTTTCCTTTGCTTGGATGAGAAGGCCGTGTGCCTGGAGGGTATACAGAGGGAGACATTAGGCAGTATGGTCCAGTATGGAGGCTCTCCGCTTACCTGTGTGGTTCTCCATGTGCCACAGTTATTGTCCCCTTATGTAATGCTGGAGAAGGAGAATATTGTAAAATAATGGCCAAGTGTCATGAAATTGGAGTCGTCCAGTTAAGACCTTCATATTATGGTTGTGTGGGTGAGACCTAGACGTGGCCGTACACATTAAATGTATGTTGGGTTGGTTTCAGTAGGATTGGTCGTCCAAGTGTATTGCTGTGTCCTGACTTCCCTGGCCGCAGATGTTGGGGTAGGCAGAGTTTGGCATGTTGAATTTCATTATGTCTTTACCTTTTGATCACATTGAAGGTGTCTGGCTGCAATGTATGTCCCTCTCCACATTGATAACACATGCACACTCGGTCCAGCTGAGCTTGTTTTTATATGGGGAAGATCGGTGGAATGACTGTTGGCTGAAAAAGTATCTAAAGTATCTGGCCACCTTGTGAAACCCATATCCACCACGTGTCCTGCTTATAGGAGATCATTATCTGGCCCTTGTGGTTCTGAGGTTTCTGGTGATGGATCAGTCCATGTCCCCGGAGTTATGTTATATTGTATCTGACATACAGTATGTTGCACTTTTAAGCCTTGATATATCTATAGCTGCTTTTGATGTGTTGGGTGCCGCCTGCTATATGTGGCACACATGGGTGGCTAGCAGTTTCCTGGGAGGTCTTTGCATATGTTTAACCCCTTCACACTTCAGCTCCCATCATGTTAGCGCGCTCATATATTTTTTTTTTTTACTTTATGTAGATTGTGAACCCCACATAGGGCTCACAATGTTCATTTTTCCCTATCAGTATGTCTTTGGAGTATGGGATGGAAATCCACACAAACACGGGGAGAACATACAAACTCCTTGCAGATTTTTTTTTTGCCCTTGGCAGGATTCGAACCGAGGACTACAGCGCTGCAAGGCTGCATTGCTAACCACTGAGCCCCCGTGTGGCCCCAGCGCGCCCCTATTCTTGTGGGATTGGTGTGATCCTGCTACAGCAAGTGTGACAGGAATTTATGACGCAAGCTTGTGAGAATGGCTTCTTGGGCTTTACATGGCACATACGTGACATTCTGCTCCAGTTTACATGATGACAGAATTGTTTGCACCAATGGCCATAACTCAGAAGTGACTGCTGAGTAAGCGCTAAAGCCTGAGGCTGCACTACTGACAAATCCTGAGGACAGCATGACCGTGTTGATTTCTTGCAGTTGTATTGTTGTCATGGTGAAATTGTGCAGGATTTGTGTTAAAGAGGTTGTCCATGACTATTTATTTATTATTTTAATATATTTATAGCCTATCTTTAAGAGAAGGCCACAAATATCTGATCTGTGGGCGGCTGACAGCTGGCTGTGCTTCTGACCTGTGTATTATACAGTGCAGATAGCTCCGTGCCATATATATATATATATATATATATATATATATATATATATATTTTTAACTTATTACAATATATGTGAAATTTCCATGAAAATTTAAGGTATTTCCACAACGGACCAGTTAATAGAGTGGGGGGGTCCTCTTTTCGGGACCTAGAGTGGAGAGCATTACAAAGAGCGCCTCTAGCTGTGGAGGACCTGTCCTGTAATACACAAACAACCAATGGTATAAATGGACACTGTGTAATGCTTAATGCCCCTTTGATGGCGCTACAAAGAAATGGAGCACTGGAGTTGGCCATATAGATTAGATTTTATTCAGCCAAAATGGGCATTTCAATCAATGAATGGCCTGTGATCTGGCATGTACTGTAGATGTTGCGGTCATATGTGGCGGGCTGATGGCTATTTTGGAGATATCGGGCCAAAATACCAGTCTCTTTCTGCCAAGCATTAGCCAACCTGTGCAGGCTCGCTGCCCCCGAGTTTAGTTGTTAATGTTGATGGTTCCTACAAGCTGTCCCTTCATCGATTGGATGGACACATGACAGCCGTATTAGGCATCACTGAGAGTATCCCCCCCTTTTGGGCCCCTATCAGCTTATTTTTAAGCGGCCGTTTTAACCATTGCAGGGGCTCCTTTTGTAAACTTTTGAAACCTCTTTGCTCCTCTGGATATTGGAGTGGTCTTATAGCATTAAGGATATTTCGTCCCCGCTTTAGAAGGGGATCATTTAGTGATACGTTTACTTTTTATGTCCAGGAGCGCAGCATTTCCAGTCACTGCAGGTTTAGCATTGTGACTATAGTGTGTGTTATATGTTTATGACCGGATCTTATGATATGACATGGTCACTTTTGCCGCCATCGTCCCCTGTAGCGAGGCTCAGAAGGTGGAGAGGGGAGTTTCTATGTCAGCTAACCTTCTATAAACAGCCGTTGCCTCTGTATTAACTCTCTACAGGCGTGCTCTTATTTTTACTTTCAGCAAGAGAATGGCTTGTGTGAATGAAGCCTTGTGGTTAATCGGTGGTTGGAATTTCCCCCTCGCCTTTGTACGTCACAATGGTGAAGCTGTTTTCATGTAGCACCTTTTTTTTCTTTTCATTATGTATACAGTTACATAGCTGTATATTGTATATGGCGCAGCGTACGGGCTCCTGTATGTCTTACTTGCGGTATATGACTGTGATAGAGACGCCAGGCACCATATATAGAAATATATATCTGAGCTGTAGGTTTATGTTGACTGGTAAATACAGGGCATATATAATGTGCCAGTGTATCCTTATACAGTATTAATGCCGTGTCCCAAAATGTATATACACTATAGTATTTGTGCAATGACGTCCATGTCTAGGAGGACAAAATAGTTCAGAATTGTTTGGCTTGTACTTTATCCCATCCCTATATCAAGCCTGTCATGGCAGACCTGTATAATGAGTACAAGGCCATAAACTGTTCCGTCTTAAAGAGGACCTTTCATCAGATCGGGCACATGCAGTTTTATATACTGCTGGAAAGCTGACAGTGCACTGAATTCAGCGCAGTGTCGGCTTTCCCGATCTGTGCCCCGGGTAAAGCGCTATTGGTCCCGGTACCGTAGCGCTTTACAGTCAGAAGGGCGTTTCTGACACTTAGCCAGGTATGCCCTTCTGCCCAGCAGCGCCTATCGCGCTGTACAGTGTGAGCGGGGAGGAACGCCCCCTCCCTCTGCTCACAGTGCTTGTCCATAGACGAGTATTATCAGGAGGGGAGGGGGGAGTTCCTCCCCGCTCCACAATACAGCGCGATAGGCGCTGCTGGGCAGAAGGGCGTCTCTGGCTAAGTGTCAGAAACGCCCTTCTGACTGTAAAGCGCTAAAACTACCTGTGCCCGATCTGATGAAAGGTCCTCTTTAAGGAATTATTGCTACAGACGCTCTACAGTGACATGAATGGGAGTCAGAGGTTTTGTCATCTTATTTGGAAAGTGACTATGCATTTGTCTCTAACACTGGAGCATGGCACATTGCTCAGGCGAGGGATCCCTCCGCGTTCAGATGAGACGTAACCAGCCGTGTGACAGAATCCATAAACTGTGCACATGAGCTGAGCTTGACGGCTTTGGCGGCTCTAGGAAAATTTTAAGACTTGCTTTGAAAATGCGACTTTAATAAACTTAGTCACAAGTTCTGCAGTATATTAAGTTCTGCACTATTTTCAGAAGTGGAGTTCATTTCTCGGCCACCGTATCTGCAGGTGGAGGAGCATGTGACTAGTCATCGGACAATGGAAGATGTGGCCTGTCACCTGCTTCTCTATCTGCGCAGTGGGCGTGGCTTCTGATGGCGCAAAAACGGGGCAGAACAGAAGACATAGTAGATGAAGAAAGTCATGTTCATGGGGTGTTTAAGATTCTCCCATTGGATGGAGGATAAATTGCCGATCAGAGGGGATCTGACTGCTGAGACCTCACTGATCCCAAGAACCCTTGGTGGACGTAGACGCAACCCTTCTACTCACTTCTGTGTTACCTGAAGTAAAGGGGAGCAGGGACGCATCTGCGAACTTCAGAGGTTTGGCTACAGGCACAACAACAGGGGTAAAGCAGAGGCAGATGTGACCCAGTCTTGCATATTTGCCTATTATTTCTGACTTGCATGTCATTTGAAGTGGTGTAGGTAACTCGGCCATATTTATACAGGACAGCTCCTAAATATCACTGCTGCAAAACCTTGTCCAATATGGAGTGTTTGTTGCAGCAGAATTCTTTCTACAATCGTTGCGATATCCCACAGCTTCCACCATTTGCCTTGTTAAATTCCCATGTACATAATCATATCTATATTTGTAGATAATTAAAAGTCAAACATTTTTGCAAATATAAGGAATTAAAAATTCTGCAAAGTTTTAAAGATTTTCTCTAAGTTTCTTAGTGGTGACAGTCTTTTATCTTGATCGGTTGCCAGTGGATATGACCACTAATGCAGAAACTTTCTATGGTCTGGGACTTGTCAGGAACCCAGCTATGATTGTCTTATTGTAGCCGGGTTATCAGGCCGGGACACTACATGTATCAGAAGATATCCCGGCCTTAGAAAGTTTCTACATTAGTGGTCGTATCCACTGGCAACCGATCAAGACAACAGACTGTCACCACTAAGAAACTTAGAGAAAATCTTTATAACTCTGCAGAATTTTTAATTACTTACATTTGCAAAAATGTTTAACTTTTAATCATCTACAAATTAAAAAAATAATTATGTAGATGGGAATACCCCTTTAAGGTTGAAAGCCTTGGGGAAGACCCGCAGCATAGATTGACTGTAAGTTCACATAGCAACATTTTTGTGACCGAATCTGCTGCAAGGTTACACTTTCAATTAATTTTAATGGGAGGAAGAACCTTCATTTTCTGCTGACAGGCAAACAAAATATCCTGTGTGAACTTCAGGTGGGTCCTGGCAAATCTTAGTGAATGGGACGTCTTCAAAAACTGATTTCAAACAGTCCAGATTAAAAATGTGTCCGGCCTGGTTCACATCTGAGTTCGGCATTACTTTTGGTGAGTCCGCATGGGGACCCCTGGAACGGAATACCAAACGCATTGACAAGCATTTAGCTTATGATAGTACACGCACCCCATAGACTATAATGGGGACCGTGTGTTTCCCGCACGAGTCAAGCAGAGAGAAAAGTACTTCATGAACAAACTTCCTCTCCGCATGACTCGTGCAGAAAACACACGGTCCCTATTATAGTCTATGGGGTCCGTGTGCTTTCATTGCTTGTCAATGCGTATGGTATTCCGTTTGGGGGAGGGGGGGGGATCCCCAAGCGGACTCCCCAAAAGTAATACTGAACGCAGATGTGAACCAGGGCTTACTTTTAAAACCCATTGAAATCACTAGGTTTTAATCCGGACAAGTTTGAAATCAGTTTTTGAAAATGTCAAATACTGATTTTGAAGGGATTTGCCAAACGCAGATGTGAATCGGGCTTCACAAGGAGGCTTTTGTCACTGATTTTGAGACTGATTCTGTTTCAAAATCAGCACCAAATTCTGTCCTGAATCTTTTTCCCATTGCACTTAATAGGAGATTAAAAAATAAGCTTCCTACTCGATCGTCCCGTGGATTTCTGGTGATGTGAGACTGATCAGCGAGTGAGTGCTGCATCGGAAAGCCGAAGAACCGCAAATTTCCGAGGGATTTGAGGTGGTAGTCCACCTTGTACTCCTGTCCTTTTTGTCTTACCCTTAGGGGTTTATGCCTCTGCATGGATGACATTTGGTCAAATTTCACCCACTTTGGTATTGTACTTGGCAGCAGATCAGCCACTATGAGCACGTCCCATGGGAGCCCAGTCTTAAAGGGGTTTACCAAGATGTAAAGTTATCCCTTATCGATGGGATAAGGGAATAACTTCTGGATTGGTGGATATATTGCTGCGGGCCCCAGTGATCCTGAGAATGGCAGTCTCATTCTCCTTCCCTGATGGAGAGACGGGCTGAGTGTGCACAGTGTTGCTCCATTCATTCTGTAGGTGAGTACAGGTAGCCGATCTATTTGATGAATGTCTGGTATTGCGCCCCCATCCCATACACTTGGAAGGCTGCAGTACCAGACACGACCTATACCCAGGAGTAGCACTGCGTCTGAAGAATAGCAGCTCCTTCCTTCTAATCTCATAAACCTCTTAATATTTTTACTAGGTCAGACATAGCTTTGGGTTCTCGGCAGAAAAATGGCAGTTCTGCTTTTAATTCTTATTATCAAAAGCTGCAGAATCTTCTCCAACCCAAATTTCCCATACCGAAAGTATTGTGAGTTTTATTCTTTCTCCTTCCTACACAGCATTAACTATGGAGCTGCTGGAAGCAATACATAATAAGACTGTAGGCGTCCATGGAGAAGGTTCATGGTAACCAACTGGTTAGGAATTGTGGGGGACTTATTATAATCCAGTATTCTTCAAGGTCCTTTGCGTAGCTTTAGTCACTTAAAGGGGCGCTATCATTTGGAAATCGTGTTTTATATAGTGATATGCCTGAATGTACTTTAACCTCTTCAAGACAGAGCCTAAAAGTACCTAAATGACCAGGCCTCATTTTTCAAATCTGACATGTGTCACTTTATGTGGTAATAACTTTGAGATGCATTAACTTATCATGGTGATTCTGAGATTGTTTTCTCGTGACACATTGTACATCGTGTCAGTGGTACATTTTGGTCAATATGTTTTGTCTTTTATTATGAAAAAATAGGAAATTTGGTGAAAATTTTGAAAAAATTGCAGTTTTCAAACTTTGAAATTGCATGCCTTTCATGTAGAATGTCATACTACCCAAACTACTTTATAAATTTAATTTACCATATCTCTGCTTTATATTGGCATCAAACGTTAATTGCCCTTTCATTTTTTTCAGATGTTATAAGGCTTAAAAGTCAAGCAGTAATTTTCCAAATTTGTAAGAATCTTTCCAACACACATTTTTCAAGGGACCAGTTCAGTTCTGAAGGGGTCTTGAAAGGCCTCTCTAATATAAACCCCCATAAATCACCCCATTCTAAAAACTACACTCCTGGAAGAATTCATAACTGCATTTAGGAAGTTTCTTAACCCTTTCAGCATTTCACGGCAATTAAAACAAAATAGAGGTCAAATTTACAATTTAAATTTTTTTTCACTAATATATTCATTTAACCCTAGAATTTACACATTCACAACATGTTAAAGGAGAAAACGCATTCTAAATTCTATTAAGCAATTTCCCCCAAGCATGAAACCGTCCCATGTGAGAAAGTTAAATGATGTATGGGCACACTGTAGGGTCCAGAACAGAAGGAGCGCTATTGGGATTTTGGAGGGCAGATTTTGCTGGAATCTGTTTCAGGCACCATGTCGCATTTGCAGAGCCCCTGAAGTGCCAGAACAGTGGAACCCCCCCCAAAATGACACCATTTTGAAAACTAGACCCCTCAAGAAATGTATCCAGGGGTATAGTGAGCACTTTGACCCTATGGGTGTTTAACAGATTTTTTTTTTACCATTGAGACATGAAAATTTAAAACTATTTTTTTTCTGATATAATGTCACTTTAGCCCCCAATTTTCCATCTTCAAAAGGGGGTAAAGGAGAAATTGCAACCCACATTTTGCTACACAATTTCTACTGAATGCAACAATACCCCATATGTTCTGGTATACTGATATACGGACACATGGCAGCACTCAGAACGGAAAGAGCGCTAATTGGGTTTTGGAGGCCAGATTTTGCTGGAATCATGATCAAGCACCATGTCCCATTTGCAGTGCCCTCAAGGTGCCCAAATAGTAGAAACCTCCAAATTGTGACCCCATTTTAGAAACTAGACCCCGTTAGTTATTCATTAAGGGGTATAATGAATATTTTGACTCCATAGGTTTTGAAAAAATTTTCGTCAAACAAAAAAAATTCATATTTTTTACACAAAAGTGTCATTTTAAAGGCAGTTTTTTTCCCCATAATGCATGAAAATGAATAGAAACACCCCAAAATAGATTACCCCATTTCTCCTGTGTTCAAAAATGTACACTTTGTGGCCTTAATCCTATGTACGGACGCACGTTAGGGCCCAAAAAGAAGGGAGCACCAACTGGATTTCAAAGACATAATTTTTGCTTCTAAATATTTCAGGCCCATTGCGCATTCAAACAAGATTTGAGTTACCAAAACAATTGAAACCCCCCATAAATGACCCCATTTTATAAACTAGACCCCTTAAGGTATTCATTGAGGGGTACAATGAGTATTTTGACCCTATAGCCGTTTCACAGATTTTACTAACCTTGGGATGTGTAGGTTAAAAATGACTAAAATGTCCCTTTATCTCCAAAGTTTTTATTTTCACAAGGGGTTAAAAGAGAAAAAGCCCCCCACAGTTTGTTACACAATTTCTCCTGAACACGGCAATACTCCATATGTGGCCATAATCAGCTGTATGGGTACATGGTGGGGCTCAGAATGGAAAGAGTGCTATTTGGGTTTTTGAGAGCAGGTTTTGCTGGAATAGTTTTCAGGTGCCATGTCGCATTTGCTGAGCCCCTAAAGTATCAATACAATAGAAACCCCTCAAAAGTGACCCCATTTTAAAAACTACACCCATCAAAGAATGTATCAAGGCGTATTATCATTTTGAGCCTAAAAATTCTTCCCAAAAATTAATGTACAAAATGAAAATTGAAATTTTTAAAGAAATCAGCCATTTCGGCGCCCAATACATTGCACCCACTTTGTGTTGTCAGAGACCTGCACTCCTAAAACTATTAAGGAGCCATTCTGAGGGGCAAAAAATTATATATGTGGGTGTAAACTGCTACTTGGGCACAGAGCAGGGCTCAGAAGGGAAGGAGCACTGCGCTTTTTAGCTTTTGGGGTGCAGATTTAGAGGAACCCTCTGGGCGCCATGTTGTTTTTGTAGAGCCCTGGAGGCAACAGTAAACTGGAATTGCCCAAGAAGTGACCCCATTTTGTAAGGGCATTTTTAGGGTCTCTGCAAATACGATATGGTGTCCAAACACCAACAATCTAAATCTGCACTCCAAATGTACATATCGCTCCTTCACATCTGTGCCCTGCTGTGTACCCAAATGGCGGTTTATGCCCACATGTATGACACTGGTGTACCCCGGATAACGTACGTAATGCCATATGTGGGTAGAATCGGCTGTTTGGGCACAGCCGGGAAGGAGCGCTATTTTGGTTTTTGGAGCACAGTTTGGTCTTAGGACACCATGCCACCTTTGCAAAGCCCCTGAATTGCCAATAAAGTGGAATCCACAGACATGCCACCGCATTTTGGACACTACCCCACTGATGGGATTTATCCCGGGCACAACAGCTTTTAGAGCGTTCATCTCTGATACAAGTCTGGCACAAATTATTAGGCACTGAAATGACGTATTCCTGGAAAAAATTATTTTTACCTTTCACAATCAGCTTCGTATTCATTTATGGATAATAAGTTATAGCAATACTTGGGGGTTAAAAATGCTGTCTGTACCCCTGGATAAATCCTTCAGGGGTGTAGTTTCCAAAATAAGGTCTCATATCAGGGGATTCCACTTTACGGGCATTTCAGCTCTGCAAAAGTGTCGTGGCATCCAAAACCACCCGTGCTCCAAAAACCAAACAACCCTTCTGTGTCCGGCTGTGCCCCTATATCAGTTTATACCCACATATGGCATTGCGTACGGTATCCCGGGTACACCAGTGTCATACATGTGGCATAAACTGCAGTTTGGGCACACAGCAGGGCTCAGAAGGGAAGGAGCGCGATGCGGCTTTTGGAGTACAGATTCAGATGTTTGGTATCTGGACGTCATGTCATGTTTGTAGAGCCTGTAAGGTACCAGAAAAGTCACTTTTTATAGCATTTTTATAGCATTTTTTTTTTTAGGTGAGATGGCGAAAAATCACTACTTCCGACGGGTTTTTTCCATTTTTTTTTTCCGCCGTTCACCATGTACATTAAATATTATTTCAGTTTTATTGTACAGATTGTTACGGACGCGGCGGTACCAGATATGCATTGTTTTTATTAATTTTTAGGTTTTTTATATAATTCATTTTCTATTGAATAAAAATGAATTTTTGGGGCTTTATAACTTTATAAATTTTTTTCAAACACTTTATTATTTTTCACTTTTTTTTTCACTTTTTTTTTATGTGTCTCCTTTAGGACACTTGATTCTGCAATGATTTCATTGCTGAATCAATCAGGCTGGAGACACAGGCTGCACGTGTCTCCAGTCTGTAACAGGAAGCCAAGCGATGTAGACGCATCGCTTGGCTTTCTTAGTACCTGGCAGGGTCAACCAGGTAACGGGGGCTCATGCACTCTGGGGTCACTGGTTAGACCCCAGGGTGCATGTTTTACATATCGGCACCCTCCGATCTCCCTGCGGGGGGTGCCGATAACATCGCAGAACCGCTTCAGTGCCGTGATCATGTTTGATCACGGAACTGAAGGGGTTAAACTCCGATCGGACACCAGCTCCAATCGGAGTACATCGGGCACAGTGTTAGCTATAACATATAGCTAACACCTGCTCACGATGCCGCCCGCAGGACCATTTACCTGCGGGCGGCATCTCATGTCAGGGAAAGTTTGTTACTGCAACAAACTTTCCCTGACATGGCTGCTACATGATCAGGACCTGAATCTATCAGGTCCTGATCATGTCTCCGTGGACCCCAGCAGCTATTAGCGCTAGGTCCACGGAGCTCCGGACCCTCGGGGAGACCCGATCCCCATTTCAAAAGGGTCAGTTTATAAACGTCGGCGCGGCACAGAGCCCAAGCCGCGCTGACGTTTATATACAGTCAGCCGTCGTGAAGCGGTTAAAAAGGCTATTCAGGTGCTGTAGCAGGTTTTGAAAAGACCCCACCATTTTTCTTTTACATATTGGTAAAACCGATATGTAAATGAACCTCTCCATGCACCCTGGGCGCTCCCCAAGCCATCGTGTACCCCCTGTGTCATACCTTGGTAACGCCCGCTCCTTTGCTTATTCTCCAAGATGTCCTCCTCCTCCTCCTTTGTAGGTGTAACCGCCTCCATTCTCTGTAGCCTCGATCCCTGCGCTCGGCATGCTCAGTAACGCTCCCTTCTGCCCATTTTCGGTGTCATTTTCTTGTGCGCTTTCTTCCATTGTTTAGAAGAAAATGGCGCCTGGGCATGTGCGGTAGCGCTCAGGAACATCTGTCAGATTTCTATTTTTCTTTTATTTTGCACTTTGGACTTCCTTAAAGGGGTATTCCACTATGCAACTTACCTTCTATCCTTTGGCTAGGGGGTTATTTCTTGTTTTCTGATCCTAAGGAAGAACCCTTTGCATCTCCACGCCATAGTGGCATAGGTTGCAGTATTGTACACTGCTTATGCTGCTCTGACACTATACTATAGTATATTTACATGGGCGCAGCGTGGTTGTTTATGTTGCTTTAAACACAATGGACAAGTTATTCCGGTTCTATAAGAACTTCCAATATGAGCGGCAGTTTCCCAATGTATCCATGCCAGGGGAAGATACAACCAAGGATGTGTTTCCAGGTCAGTTTATTCCCTGGGAGGTCCTAGAAGTGCGAGACATGTTTGTAAGATGACTGGGTCAGGGAGTCTCTAAAACTACAGGTCTTGTGGGGTATGGTCAGTACAGTCCAAAAGTGGTCCAAGCAATGTTGCCGACTAGGTCATGGGCACCTAAGTGGCAATGATGCTTGTGGAGAAAGCAAAGGTTTGCCCAGTTGTCTAGTTCAATCCCCATTGTGTAGGACATGGAAGTGAGGAGTACTGATCTTTACTGGGCACAGAGTGTCATATTTATGTAGTATCCAGTGCCAGGCTTCATATCCTGTGCCCCGTTGGAGAATATGCCTAATTTATGAGTAGATGTACATAAATGATAGATCAGGTACTTCCTACGCAGAGCCATGGGCCTGCACTGAAATCTATGTCGCCTAGTATCTGGCATAGATATTAGGGATCATTCACATCAAATTGGCATAAATGATCATAACCCTGGCGGGCACCAGTGGTCCTGCCCACATCACCACCTTCCAGGAAAATGGAACATGAAGAGTTGCAAATTGTGCAAAAAACAGATTTATGCGAATCAACTCTTTCATGCCTTATACACCAGAAAACTTTGGGTACAAGACATGATAAATCTCCCCCCAGTGTCCAGACCCCTGGAAGTGTTATAACCTTGAGGGGAGGGACCCAAAACCCACCTGCATAACTGTATGCTGGCGTTTTATTGGTCCCAAACCACCTGCCAGGTTTCCTTTAAGGATTCCCCCATATCTAGTATAGATTGTTTTACTACAGTGACCGGACTCTTTAATGTCCAGAAATGAAGCACCTGCATCTTGTGGGTCAGACCTGCAGTTTTCAGTCCAAGATTTAGTAACATTGGCAGCCTGATATAAGCCTATTATACGCCGTTACATAAAGCATCCTCCCTCTAATCCATTCTGTATATTCTGCTGGTTCCAGCCTGATCCTTGGACATGGTTATATGTCGCCCGCAGTGACCGTGCGCTGGTTTCCACTTAGCTTGTGGTCTATTTTCAGCAAGTGCGTACAAGCTGTGGCTATTGGCGTCTCGGCAGACATATCTGGTCATGGAAACTGGCAGAGCAAGAATTAGAAACCGCGCCAAGGCAAAAATTCCTTCTTTTTCCATTAAATCATTCTCATTGTTTCCCTTTTCTGGATAATTTTTAGCCACAAGGGAACTTTCTGTATCTTCATAAGGAACATCTGTCTGTCGCTGATCTGTAAGACTGGGCTCTAGATAAGTCATAGAAATATCACAAAAGTGGTCGTATGAGATTATAGAAACCGCGCCACTCTTGTCTCTGGGCTGATTCTGGTAATGCAGCTTGGCTCCATGAAGTGGCACGCCACCAGTATATAACTGAAGTGTATCCCAGTGGCAGAGAGAACGGCCATATGTATCACCATTCCTTAAAGGGGTATTCCCACCTCGCATACTCATCAGTCTTTACTGCTGTAAAATCTTCTTTCTTCCTGGTTTCTTGCATCATTTGGTGGGCGGGGTTTCACATGCAACCTGCTGTTTAGCTCCGCCCCAAATTCGTGTGTAGCTCCGCCCACCCATATCGGACTATGAAGTACAGGCAGCAGCAACTCCATTCTGTGTTACATACAGAGACTGCCTGTCTCTGCCATAATGAACACAATTGAATTAGCTAGCCTGATAACTGGGAGAACAGAAGAAATGAAAGCAGCTCCTCTCCTCTATCTGATAGAAGGAAGCTAGGTCAGGTGGTGTAGACACAGGAATAGCTAGATACACAGGCTCGCTCCCGTGCACTTAGTCCCTCCTCCCTCCCCCCTGAGAGCAGCAGATACATCACTTGACTTTTGAGCAGATAAGTCAGGGCTGTGGCCACAAAGAATTGAATAAAGTAAGATAGTGGACAAACAAAGCAGTTCTGCTGAAGCAGTGTATTTAGGAAAAGTCTTACATTGACATTAACAAGCAGTATAGATAGGATCCTTGTGATGGGACAACCCCTTTAAGTAGTTGTGTGATTAAAAGGGTTTGTCCAGAGTATATTGACTTGGTATTGTAGTTCAGCCCCATTCCTTGGAATGAGACTGAGCTGTATCATGGTTGTGTAACCAATGGGGGTGATGTCACTGCCTGAAAAGAGGAAGTGGGGACCCTTAGTGTCAGTGTACAAGTCTAATAATCATGGCTTTCCCTAAGGATCAGTCATTGATATCATAGTTGCAGAAGATCCCTTTAATAGATCTTTAGATCTGTTAGTAGCATTGCCCTTAATGGTTGAGATCTACATTAACATTAGCTGTGTATTGTCAGTATCTGTCACCTGTAGTACCTGGTGGGGCTGGTGCAGGAGTCACATACTGTAGTACTGACCTTTGTGCTGCCATAGATAAGGGAGGAATGTCCTGTTTGGTGGTAGTGCCCTTGGATCCCGTGCTCGGCAGTGCCGTACTGATCACTCACCACATCCGGCATTAATAATTGTATCATGTCATTAATCATTTTATTGTCTAGGTGGTCATACACATTGTTGGATGAACAAACCTTGATAAAGTTATCTAAAATACTTGATAAGTGTCCCCATCTATTGACAGACAGTATTAGTGGGGTCTGACTGCAGAGACCACCCTGATGGTGAGAATGGTGGTCCCAGTTCCTTCCACTTTAATGGCGTGGCGGTCACACGTCGGCTTCTCATTCAAGTGAATGTATTTGGGGCCCTCATTTCTCTGCATATTACATAGACCCTACTCCATACACAGGCAGGAATAGGTCTCAATACAGAATAAAGGGAAGGAGTAAAGACCTGCAGGATTTCACAGAAAGGAGCCCAAATATCTTCATAAAGTATATTCCGTTATGTATTACTGACACAAATACTGCCGAAAATCAGAAGTTCTCTTAACGTTTAGTTACTCTTTAATGCAGTTTTTGACCATGTGAATGCTCCCTTATTGTTCAATCTAAATAAGTGATGTTCTGAGTACACCATGCACTGGAGTACAAGTATGCAATGTCATTGACGTATACAGGACACGTTGCCCTGTTTGCCTTCATCTCCTGAGAAGGTGACTTTGTAGACGTCGGAATCATTCCTGAATACAAAGTACCGCTTGTCCGGAGTCCCTGCCATGGGCGCTGTGTGGGTGCAGTGCGCTGTCATCCCTGCCATGTCATTAGTAGCTTCCGTCTCTTCCCTATATTGTCCTTAACAGCCATGTGTACAGGGGACCTGCTCCGAGCCTTCCATGCTGCCTTCCGGAACTCTCCTGTTAACTCCAAAAACCAAATAGTAAAGGTAAGTCACCCCACCCCATGTCTGCAGCTCCAACCAAGATCCAGACATTCATTTGTGTTTACCTAGGTGGTAGTATATTTGAGAAATCTGGCATCCATTATGATTGCCATGGCGGGTGAGGTCACTCTGCTTTACGCCTCCCAAAAACAATTATACTACCATGTATGGGGGCCTTTAATGGAGCCAAAATATAAATTTATAGTCATAAAGCAATGTAGAGAGAATCCTCTTTTTATGGAAATCGACCTGCAAGTGCACCAGGGGCGGGGCCTGATTCGACGGCAGGCAGCCATGATGCAGGTAAAGGCTGAAAATGTCATTCCCAGGCAAATGAAGGGAAGTTTTAGCCCTTGCATGTGTCTGTAGGCAAATTTGGAAAATCAGGCCCCGCCCCTTGTGCAATTGCAGTCTAATTTGCATATCCATAAAAAAGATGGTGATCTCTCCATTGCTTTGTTATATTGTGACCACAGGAGTAAATTTCTGCTGCCCCGCATGGTACAAGTACTGATTAAAGGGACATTCAGAACCCTTTAAAAAAAAAAAACTGCAATACTAGGATTCTGTTCACAGCAAGCAGAGATCTATGAGTTATTCCTCCTGGAAATGTTACAATTCCCTTATCAGTAAGGCAGGACTACACAGTCTGTCACTATCTGCATTGACTGAGCGGCGTTGGACTTCTGCATGTATGAACATAGTTTACTTTTAACCCCTTCCCGACATGCGCCGTAATAGTACGGCGCGTGTCGGGTCTGTAACTATGGCGACCGCCCGGGAGCCGGGCGGCCTTCATAGCCGCCGGGTGTCTACTGCTTTAAGCAGTAGACAACCGGCTCTGATGCCTCCGATCGGTCCCCGGACCGATCGGAGGCATTAACCCCTCCGGCGCTGCTGTCAAAGGCGCCGGAGGCGCCATTTTCCCGTCGGCGCATGGGCGCCGCCATTTTGGCAAGGATCGCCGGCTCCTGGAGCATGCTCCAGGGCCGACCCCCCGTTGCCATGACAGCCGGGAGCCTTGTTAAAGGCTCCCAGCCGGTCTGCAAATTCTCTCTTTTGCAGGCTGGTGTATACAGCCTGCAAAAGAGATGATGATTTTTTGCAATGCATTGCAATGCATTAGCATTGTAATGCATTGCATTAGTGATCAGACTCCCTGGGGTTCAACACCCCTAGGGGGTCTAATAAATGCAAAAAAAAAAGTAAAAAAAAATATAAAAAAATATAAAAAGTATTAAAAGTTCAAATCACCCCCCTTTCCCTAGAACAAATATAAAAGTAGTTAAAAACTGTGAAACATATACATGTTAGGTATCCCCGCGTCCGGAATCGCCCGCTCTACAAATCTATACAAATATTTTTCCTGTTCGGTAAACGCCGTAGCAGGAAAAATAGTCAAAAGTACCAAACCGCCATTTTTTCACTGTTTTAATTCTGATAAAAATTTGAATAAAAAGTGATCAAAGCAATAACATTTCCCGAAAATGGTAGAACTAAAAAGTACACCCGGCCCCGCAAAAAAAGACGCCCTATGCATCCCCGTACACCTATGTATAAAAAAGTTACGGCCGTCGGAATATGGCGACTTTTAGAAAAAAAAATTTTTAACACCGTTTTGGAATTTTTTTTAGGGGTCAAAATGTAAATAAAACCATATAAATTTGGTATCCCTGGAACCGTACCGAAACACAGAATACAGGGGACAGGTCATTTTGGCTGCACAGTGAACGCCGTAAAACCAAAGCCCGTAAGAAAGTCGCAGAAATGCATTTTTTCTTCAAATCCACCCCATTCTGAATTTTTTTCCTGCTTCCCAGTACATTATATAGAATAATTAATGGTGGCATCATGAAGAAAAAATTGTCCCGCAAAAATTAAGACCTCATATGGCTCTGGGAGCGGAGAAATAAAAAAGTTATGGGGTTTAGAAGGAGGGGAGTCAAAAACGAAAAACGAAAATCAAAAAATGCCATCGGCGGGAAGGGGTTGAAGGTGAATCATTTCCATGAAGAATAACAGAGGAACAGCACAATGCAGTATATGGTAAAATGTGCAGGTTGTCCATATAGAAATGCATTGATGTAATGCTGTTACCTTTCTCTTCTGACCACAGGAACGTACGCAGGCCATTGTACTGAAGGTCCTCTTATGTTTTAAAAGCAACGAGATTGAGCAAGCGGTAAAAACACTGGATCGAAGTGGGATCGACCTGCTAATGAAATATATCTACAAGGGGTTCGAGAAGCCCACAGAGAACAGCAGCGCTATATTGCTACAGTGGCACGAAAAGGTACGAGAGGAATACGTAACCAGCTACATGCAGGGCGTATAGCAGATCCCAGACAGCGCCATCCAGTGTATCTGTCACGTGCTGCAAACTGCAATGTCCAATTGTGTTTTTACTTGGGAAACTGTAATGTGCGACATCACTAAGTGGCCACAAAATATAGTCTTGGTAAAATCCTAGAAGGTGTTGTCTTGTTTTGAGACTTTGGCTCAAATATCAGAATTTGGTGCTGATTTTGGTGGCAGATTCTGCTTCAAAATCAGTGTCAAATTTTACACTGGATATACAGTCCTACGAAAAAGTTTGGGCACCCCTATTAATCTTAATCATTTTTAGTTCTAAATATTTTGGTGTTTGCAACAGCCATTTCAGTTTGATATATCTAATAACTGATGGACACAGTAATATTTCAGGATTGAAATGAGGTTTATTGTACTAACAGAAAATGCGCAATATGCATTAAACCAAAATTTGACCGGTGCAAAAATATGGGCACCTCAACAGAAAAGTGACATTAATATTTAGTAGATCCTCCTTTTGCAAAGATAACAGCCTCTAGTCGCTTCCTGTAGCTTATAATCAGTTCCTGGATCCTGGATGAAGGTATTTTGGACCATTTCTTTCTACAAAACAATTCAAGTTCAGTTAAGTTAGATGGTCGCCGAACATGGACAGCCCGCTCTCAAATGATCTGAAAACAAAGATTGTTCAACATAGTTGTTCAGGGGAAGGATACAAAACGTTGTCTCAGAGATTTAACCTGTCAGTTTCCACTGTGAGGAACATAGTAAGGAAATGGAAGACCACAGGGACAGTTCTTGTTAAGCCCAGAAGTGGCAGGCCAAGAAAAATATCAGAAAGGCAGAGAAGAAGAATGGTGAGAACAGTCAAGGACAATCCACAGACCACCTCCAAAGAGCTGCAGCATCATCTTGCTGCAGATGGTGTCACTGTGCATCAGTCAGCAATACAGCGCACTTTGCACAAGGAGAAGCTGTATGGGAGAGTGATGAGAAAGAAGCCGTTTCTGCACGTACGCCACAAATAGAGTTGCCTGAGGTATGCAAAAGCACATTTGGAGAAGTCAACTTCATTTTGGAAACAAAGATTGAGTTGTTTGGTTATAAAAAAAAGGCGTTATGCATGGCGTCCAAAAAGAAACAGCATTCCAAGAAAAACACTTGCTACCCACTGTAAAATTTGGTGGAGGTTCCATCATGCTTTGGGGCTGTGTGGCCAATGCCGGCACCGGGAATCTTGTTAAAGTTGAGGGTCGCATGGATTCCACTCAGTATCAGCAGATTCTTGAGAATAATGTTCAAGAATCAGTGACGAAGTTGAAGTTACGCCGGGGATGGATATTTCAGCAAGACAATGATCCAAAACACCGCTCCAAATCCTCAGGCATTCATGCAGAGGAACAATTACAATGTTCTGGAATGGCCATCCCAGTCCCCAGACCTGAATATCATTGAACATCTGTGGGATGATTTGAAGCGGGCTGTCCATGCTCGGCGACCATCTAACTTAACTGAACTTGAATTGTTTGTCCAAAATCCCTTCATCCAGGATCCAGGAACTGATTAAAAGCTACAGGAAGCGACTAGAGGCTGTTATCTTTGCAAAAGGAGGATCTACTAAATATTAATGTCACTTTTCTGTTGAGGTGCCCATACTTTTGCATCGGTCAAATTTTGGTTTAATGCATATTGCACATTTTCTGTTAGTACAATAAACCTCATTTCAATCCTGAAATATTACTGTGTCCATCAGTTATTAGATATATCAAAATGAAATGGCTGTTATAAACACCAAAATATTTAGAACTAAAAATGATTAAGATTAATAGGGGTGCCCAAACTTTTTCATAGGACTGTAAGATCACAGCAGGACGCTGAAAAACAGAAGCCCATTTCGTCAAGAAGACTGGAAAATTCCTGTTCACTTTCCATTGTCTGTACAGGCCCTTAGGGTATGTTCACACTCATGAATTTGATTTTGGAAGACTTCACTTTGTAAAGCTTCTTCTTAGCTGACAGATATTTCTTCCCACTTCCCCATATACTTACATGCCACATTCCTAGCGATCAGGACAATGAGGGCCCACAAATTCACATGTTGCCCTTAGAGTAACTCATGTCATGGAGCCGCCATTACTCCATTCACTGCTGTCAGACCTCTGGGATATCCATCTCTGACCGCCATATAGATGTGACTGGAGCGGCATTAGAACATGGCACCACTGCTCTGTACACATAGGACACTTGTCACCCCCCATTCATGTTATCACTGGGAATCCCACTAGTCAGACCCTCGGTGATCAGACATATAAATGTGGTTAAAGGGGCTCCCCACCAAACACATCACTCTGATAACCTATTGAGGTGTTCTCCAGACTGATCTCATGGATCACAACCTCTATATACCGCGCTCTCCCTGCCCCCACTTGTGTGAATGATGTCTTGGCTAGCAGAACTCCCATCCTGTAACATTTATCTTGTTGTGGTATGATCACAGACCACGGGGGCTTAGCTCGCGGCTCGGAGGCTCGCTTACCATTAGTGAAAGCTCTGGGATTAATCGGCTTTTGTTTTTTACATCCCTTGTCTGTAATAGTTTTTGATTAGGAAGCAAGGGCAATAGGACGTAACTACAAGAGCGTAAAAAAAAGAATTACATGGAAAAGTTTGGCGCTACTTTTCATGTATTCTTGTATGGGTTTGTCATCATGCTGCTTGGATGAAGGGGATTATACCCCCCATCCCTTGGGTATGATTTTAGGGGATGAGATGTGTATACTTTTCCCTTTTTTCCCACATATGTAGCAGAGTATTGTAACCCATATGATCCTGTAATGGCCAGCAGAGTGAGTGTTTCTGTATACAGAGGATGGGCAGATCATGATGTCCCCTCCGACAACCGGCACCCAATTTACAGCCGCTGTCAGAACATACATAGAGAACAGAGCTGTCCGCTTCCTGCGCCATTCTCTATTGTGGCCAGAATGGGGTACTGAAGATCAGCTTTCATTTATCTGCGTGCTGCTCCATTCTCTGTGCATGTTCTGGTGATTTCCATGCACAGCTGATCAGTGGGGGTGCCAGGTGTCCAACAAATCTGCTATTGCTGACCTATACCAAGGGTAGCTGATCAATATATTTAGCTGGGAGACCCCATCAGGCTAAGGGCTACATTGTGGATAAGCTTGTTTTTTTAGCCTAAGCGAGGAGTGGATTGAGCAGAAGGGAGACATATAAAAGCTTCCTATATAATTCCCATTCATTGTGAATCCTCTTGACTTTGGCTCAAAAAAAAAAAAACTGCAGCAAAATCTGCCCCATTAGCCCTATGATGGCATTTGCACTCCCGTGTATTATCACAGACCTTTATGTGTAGAAGAGTCTGGGGCTGAACTCAGGGCAAGTCCTATAAATGGCCATTTTGGGGCTTAGTGAATGGGACCTCGGAGGAACAGGCCGCACTTGGATGTCTTTCATGAGCTCTTCAATCACAGCCCGACTACATGTACACTGTCGTAGGTAGAGAATCCATTTCAAATCTGCATAGAATCTGACACATGTGAACATACTCCAACACTACCTATTCTGAACCATTACAGGATCATGCAGCTCATACTGTTTCTGCTCAGGGGTCAATGCTGTTCCACAGGAGTCAGCAACATTCGGTATTCCTGCTGTAGTGAAACTATAACTCCCAGCATGCTCCATTCACTTCTGTAGGAGAACAGAACAGGCGTTAGGCATGCTGGGAGTTGTAGTTTCACAACAGGTTGCAGTGAAGAAGGCTCCTTGTTCACTGAGTTGAGAACCCGGCTCCTTGTTCATCAGCGTCTGACTGGTATTATGCTCCAGGCGACTATTCTAACATTGTCTCTCTCTTGTCTCCCCGCACAGGCATTAGTAATAGGAGGCCTTGGCTCCATAGTCCGAGTTCTGACCTCACGGAAATCTGTGTAAAAGACTGTATTAGCTGAATGGAGAAGTTTATGTTCCGGGGCTCCAGCGCAGTGAAGGAAGAGTGGAAGCAGAGGCCCATCTGTCTGCAGAGTGCTATATATTAAACTGTTTTGGAAAATTCAATTGGGAATGCTTCTTATTACTGACTGTGGACGAGACATGAATGTATGTTTGTTTAATGGGGTATATTTTGTTCCAAGCACCAGTCCTCCTTAGCAAGGCAAAAGCAATGTAAACTGACAAAAGATGAGGAATCTTTAAGACGGGCAAGCAGCGAAATTGACTAAAACACGCCAAGAAACACCTCTCAATCCGGCCAAGAGGTGCAGCTGATGTAGCGAGGCTGCGCCAGGTCCCAAATTCTCAAAGTAGAAATTTCTATGTGCCCTATATGCCAACTAGAATGCCCACACACAAAAAAAATGCCAGCAAGATTAGCATCAAGAACAACCCCGATGACGGGGCCCAGGACTGGTGGCTTTTTATGTTAACTTGTACATACAGGATTTTAGGAGTTCCATGAGTTTTGGTCTTACTTGAAATAACGGCTTTAACCCTTTCCTCTGCCACAAAGGCCGGCAGCACGGCGTCGTTCTTCCATGGGAGGTGCCAGCCTCTGTGGCACAGAAAGGGTTCGAGCCTTGTAGTGATTGGGGGAAATACGATATGTGTTTGTGATGTTTCTAAGTTAAACCTGCAGTATCGCTGGGGGCGGTTTGGTATTCTTTGTCCCGACAGTGAGTGTTTTGGAGAAAGACGACCACTCTCCTGCAGTGCCCACTGCTCTACTGATACCTGTAAACTTTATTAAACTTTACAGCTTCCATGAGTGAAGTGATGGAATAATTTTGTTTTATCTTTGTGTTAATTGGTTGATACTTTGTAATTTTTTTTGTTTTTTGCCTTTAGTAGCAACATTGCATGGTTCACCCTTGAACACTGAATATTTATTTAGTTTTACCTAATAACATCCATTGGCCTGGGCAGGATTGTCCTGCTGGAGTCAATGTGCTGTGCTTGGGAGCCAGCAAAGGAGGCGACAGGTGGAGGAGGCGGCGGCGGCTCATCTGGTAGGTTGTTCTGAGCCATTTCACCTACATCCAACAACCCTTCCCATAGAACATGCAATGTTGCTCTTACAGTAGCAGGGGTTTAGACTTTGGGATATTCCTGAAGAGCAGTGTTGTCTAATATGTGGTGTGTGCACCAGTGACTACTGGGGGCCACAGGCTGCATTGGGGCCAACACCATCCATTGGACAGACCTGCTTTCTACAATACTGAATGTGGGTTTGTTGTCCGGAGAAGGATTATCTGTAAAGTGCCTGCTACATCAATAAATCTCTTGGATCACTGATTGCAAATGGTTTGGTTTCTGGTCAGAATGAAGGTCTTATCTGCCGCCATCTTTTATCACTGAGTGTTATCATCTGCATATGCATGTTCTCATAATCCATGGTGAGCTACCAGGAACAGGCGCCCATTGCCACAGGTGATGGCTTGCTTTTATTTTAGAGGTTTGAAGGATTGCTCTCTTGCACACAGTCGTTCCAGCCCCTCATCTCCTACATATAGACTGTGCTGCCGAAACGTGATAGATTATCGACAAATTGTGGGGCAATGATCGGGAATGAACTACAGTATGGCCGATCATCAGCCTATAAAAAGGCTCTTAAAGGGGTTGTCCAGGACCTGAAGGTAATTGATATTTATGAGAGCCTGTTGATAGCTAATTGGTATCAGATTGGTTGGGGTCAGAAAACCCAGACCCTGTCCTGATCAGGTGTTTCGGCTGCCAGAAGCCATATCCTGGGTATATGGCCAAAAGCAGCCTTAGTCAAGTTGAAGTTCCAGGTGATGCAGTTACATTGTATGGACTGGAAACAGTATATAGTGTACAGTGCCCCCTGTACTGTAGTGGTTGACCCCTGGAACTGCACTTGCATTAGGACCATGTTTTTTTCCAGCTATATACATGGATTCCGGTTGCCAAAACACTGGATTAGTTTGGGGTCTGGGTGTCTGAGCCCAACTGATCTGGCACTGATAACCTATCCTGTGGAGATAGATCATAAATTACTTTAAGATCCTAATAGAACATTGGTTTACAAGGCATCAAAAAGTCTCAAACTCTTGTGCAACTTCTCCACTTCTGTGCCCTCCTTGTTACTTTCCTAGTGTGGGTGAGATTACTGCTTATATAATCCAGATTTCAGTGCGGGCGTATGGCCTGGCAGTGGTTGCACTTGATTTATGAGGCGGTGACTCCCTGTAGGTGAGGTGCACCCTCTGCTGATGCAGGGATAAGGAGACTGGCACCTCTACTGTTTACATGCCAGATATGTTATTACCCAATGATGAGAATCCTCCCTGCAATGTGTTCTGCCTGCTAAAGTGAATTAGGACTTAGGATATGTTGTCACACATAAGGCTAATAGAGATCTATGGGCATGTTACATGTATGTTCTGCATTGTTTAATCCGTACGAACAGAAGAACTGATTCAATAGACAATCCTGAGGGCTAGCATTGACTGTAATGGAGTCCATTGTTATCTTCCTGACATTGCCAGGTGACAGTCATGCTTGCAGGACTTTTTCATAGTTAACTATAGACTGACTCTGCGCCGGATCTCCCAATGCAGATGTGAACATAGTCTTAGGGTGCATGCACACTACGTAACGCCGGGCGTGTATGAGAGCCGTACACGCCGGCGTTACAGCAGGGCTGCCGAACACTTCCCATTCACTTCAATGGGAGCGCTCGTAAACGCCGCTGTTACGAGCGCTCCCATTGAAGTGAATGGGAAGTGTTCGGCAGTCTGCTGTAATGCCGGCGTGTACGGCTCTCATACACGCCCGGCGTTACTCAGTGTGCATGCACCCTTAAACGGGTTTTCCCATCTCAGCACTTAGCCTACAGTGTCTTCTGCTCACTTCCTGTATTTCTCTCCCTCCCCCCCCTCCTGAACCAGACACAGAACACTTCTGTAGCTCAGATAATATGCAGATGCTTGTACAGAATGGACTCCGTGTTATTTGTGTGTTTTCATAGAGAGATAATAGACCAGGCTTTATCAGCATAGTGCAATTATCTGAATGGATTGTCCTGCCAGCAAGAGCAGTGAGTAAGTTATAGCAACGCTGTGTAAACAATGAGCGGAATAAGGTCACATAGCAGGCAAACAAAACAATATATTTAGGAAAATGCTTCAGTTTAAATATGCTACCAGTATAGATAGGATCCTTGAGATGGGACAACCCCTTTAACTAAATACCCAACACTGTACCTGATTGCAGTATGAACATAGCCTTAGTACTGCTTTGAGCTGAACATCTAAGTAACATCAGACAGACTGGGAATTAGGAAGTACATGTGTCCCCAGCAAGAGGACACCTGTTAAGTTGTGATTATCACTCCCCTAAGCTGAACTACCCTGCAGTATCTAGGAACATTGCAAAAAAGCTATATCTCTATAGAGATCCCAGCAAGAGGTCTGTCTGCGGTGACCTGGATGTTCAGCTCAGAGATGGCATAGAAAGGGTTAACTACCTGGGAGCATGGAGAACCTACATCGGTTTTGCTGGGCTAAGACCAGAAGTGCATCCAGCATGAAGTAGAAGTCCTTACTTTTAGATTTCACATTTCTTATGAATCCACTACTGGTTTGGCTCAGAAAACTGCATCAAAAATTGCATGTGTGTTTCCAGCCCAAGACTTATAAGTACTGTTTTATCATAGACTTCAGCATGTGCCCACAAAATATCTAAAGCTGCAATTTTTTTTTTATTGGCTACATTCTTATAATATTGCTCCAATAAAAAAAAAATATTTCTATATTGCATATTGTCTTCATTAGTATCTTCCTGTTGTGTATACAGCTCATAGTGCGACAGGTTACAAACACATCCTATGTGTAGTCCGTTCCTGCGGCCATTACAGTCCTCTGTAGGTTAGCAAGAAGAGGAGACAACTTTAGGATCAGACCACAGATGGAATGTTTGTAGTCTGTAACCATGGAGACACATAGGTCTGTATAAGAACTGTATACATAGGAGATTTTAATGAAGGATATTTGCAAAGTTGCTTATTTTAGAGCAGGGGTCAGTAACCTTCTGCACTCCAAATGCTGTGAAACTACAACTCCCAGCATGCTCCATTCACTTCCATGGGAATTCCAACAACAGCAGAGCAAGTATGCATGCTGGGAGTTGTAGTTTTACAACAGCTGGAGTGCCAAACGTTGCCTATCCCTGTTTTAGAGGCGTTGAAAAACTTTATATACACTTTAAGATGGAATATATTGCAGTGACTAGAATTATTCTATGTGGTCACCGACTCTCTGTTAATGTTTCTGTTTTAGTGATTTACACATTCTCATGATAAGTGGGGTCCAGCTGTGAGACCCCCAGCGGTTCAGCTGGGATACGGGACAAGTCACAGCCCATCCCCTATAATACTTCTCACTATTCTTTGCCAAATGTAAAATCTTGGACTATATTTCTTAGAGATGAATTGCTTTCACCACAGTGTAATTCTTGCCACATTTCCCTTCTCACTATTTCTCTGTAGATCATTTCACTAATTTAATTGACAAGTTTGTCTGTCTGCAGTGCGCTCCTCCTAGTGGTGACTGCAGGCAGCCACAATTTGTTCCTTTTACCTCTATAGATATAAAATGGATTTGGATCTGAAACTATTAAGATTTATTGTAAAATTTAACCACACCAAAGAGTGAACCAAGAGTGGCATTATATATAGATATATTGATGTCTCCCTATGGTATTTACGCTAGATTTACACTACAGTTGCCTCAACGTTTTTCTAGTTTGTTGGAGAACAAGAACAAACTGAGAGGCGGGATGCTAAAATAGCAGCTGTGAATGTAGCTTTACCTGCAACTTTTTTGCTCATTGGTCCTAGAAATCAATTTTGTTTTTGGTACTGTCAAGTATGAAAGTAAGGGTTAATTTTTTAGACATCTGTCACCTGCTTATAGCAATGAGGAGATGCTGATGTATATATTGGTACATGACCGACACTAATATGGCATAGTTACAGCTTCTCGAGGTAAGTCCAGGAGTGATGTCGATCCACAGTGCACTTCACCTTTCAGGAACCTCTTCACAGTCACCAAGTAAAACTGGCGAACCAACGTGTCCAGGAACATTTACAGCAGGTAAGAAAAGCTCTTGAATTATTTCCAATACTTCTACTGCATATGTAATATATTATTTAGTGTTATGCAGGTGGTGGTCTAGGGTGACAAAAAACATGGCTACAGTCTTTCAAAAACAGCACCCTGTCTGTACACAGCCTGTGCATGGTATTGCAGCTTTGACTGATTCACTACAACCAAACAGATACTGGCCAATGGTTGCAATGGTTTTGGAAAACGGCCTTAAAAATAAAGATTAAAGCCATAACGCCACTCCTGCCCATGAGTTGTATCTGGTGGGGGTGGGGCTATAAAGAGATATTAGCTCAAAATAACAGCATATCCACAGCTCATAATGACTGGGAATCCCACCCACTCTGAGAATGAAGGGGCTTTGGCAGTGCCCAACACTTTTTTTTTTTTTTAATGAAAAGTTGTACAATTTTCCAATCTACTTTCTGCATCAGTTCCTCAGTTTTCTAGATGTCTGCTTGCTGTCATATATTCTGCTAAGTTCCAGTGGATAAGAATCAGTCCGTGGTCATGTGATCAAGTCTGACGTTTGGGACTGGTTCCCTAAGTGTCTTGAGTGAATGGCGCAGTAGGTCTCGTGACATGACAAAGTACAGAGCTCTAATGAAAGTGAATGGAGTGGTGGTCATGCATTGCCTACTACCATTGGTTACACCCCTTGCTTGGGATTGCTGATCCCAGCAGGCACTTATCCTGTAGATGGGCGACGTACTGGTAATGGGAAAACCACTTTAGGCTGAGGCCACACGTTACAGAAAAGCTGTGTGGTTTTGTTTTTTTTTCTCCTCTTTGAGCCAAAGCCAAGAGTGGCCTCAAGAGAAATGGGAAATGTAAAAGAAGCCCTTATACTTCTCCCTTCTGCTAAATCTATCCTGGCTGTGGCTCAAAATACTGCAACAAAAAATGCATTGTTTCTGCACAGTGTGGCCTCAAGCTTAAAGTAACTCTACCTTAGTGAGCAGTGAAAACATATTGGCAGGTCCTTACATT